>NW_026087270.1:8209999-8524999 GCF_022539395.1 Myiozetetes cayanensis
ACCCAGGTTTCACTGCTGTACTACACATCACTGAAGAGACTGGGGGCACTTTTCTAATTGTCCTCTAGGAACAAATAACTGTGAAGTCAGTGAAAACACCAGATGTAAAATCCTCACCTTGATTTTTTTCCCACAACATCTGTGTCAGCTCTCAAAGCTATGTTACAAGAAAGTGGATTGCTCTTACATGGCACCTTGCAGCAAAACATCTTGTTTCATCAACATAATCCTCTCAGGCACAAAATCCTACCCAATTTCTGCCCAGTCAGGGTGCTCAGTTTAAGACAAAAGAGCTAGGTAGGCCAAGTATGGTTGTAGCAGTATGACCCAGGGCCACCAAAGCTCTGATGTGTGCAATAAGAAGGGAAGAGTTGTAATGATTCGAGCCACAGCCCGTGTGTCTCTCAGAGCAGTCAATAGCAGGTGCATGGGGAACAGCATAAGGACAGAGGAAACATACAGGGATTCTTCAGTCTCTTAGACTCCCAGCTCACAGTAATCTAGTTCTGGGACCTTATGAATGAGGCATGGGTGTCCTGTTTATTTTTTACAGTTTGTCATGACTCACGTGGCTAAAACGCAGTTTCTTTTTCCTGATTTTGTGAGCACAAACATAGCTGTTGTCAGGTTTGAGCCATAAATGTGTCACCTGAGATCATATGGTCACATCAAAGCATGTGTCTCTCATCTGACAGGCCTGAAATAACATTTTCACAAGAACTGCACTGATTTGAGGCAAACGGCAGGCATGCACAGTAGAGATGACAGCAGCATTAGACTGGCTTTTGCTAGACTTAATCTAATGGGCCTGATTAAAAATATTAGTAAAGTCACCTGGCACTAACTGTATTGAGGACTACAAAATGATACATAATCCATTTAATGGACGATTACTTTGGCTGCTGCTCCTTGTTGGAGTTCTATACCTTGCCTCTACTGCTACTGAAGATTAAAGCTAACTTGAGTATACATAGCTGGGCTACAAAGGCACCACAGTTTCGATGTGTTGATGTGGCTCAATCTCACTTTCTTAAGCAATATAGGCCTTCACAGATGTAAATGTTTCATTGCAAGTCACTGGGACTGGGACATGTGGGCACTTTATCAAATTTCTTCTAATCATACAATTGCTTTCCCAGCATTCTCCAATTTCCTTTGGCAATACATGTCATTTTAGTGAACCTATCCTACTTCTTTGTTAAAGTAAGCAAAAACAGTGGTTGTATATAGTTGGAAGTTTGAAAACCAACTAAATAGTCCCTCTATTAATGTCACTTGTTAGAGTCACTTCTAAGTCAAAACACATGGAACTTCAGAAAGCAGAAATGTATTTAGCATGTTAATACACCAGAATTTTCCAACTCTCAATTAATAAAGCTGGTACTGAAAATCTTTATACAATGCATGTTATTCTAACTTGTACTGCACATAATGTATGTCACAAACAATAATGCAATTAAGTCTTACTTCTTTGTAGTGGCACTTGGGGACTATTTGGATTAAATATAAATTTCCTAATCACCACTTCAGTGAAAAGATTTAGCCACTGTTTTGACATGGTACAGCATATCACAAAGTATCTTGATCCTCACTTACTAGATTTACACAGCAATGTCTTGGGTAAGCAATCACGATACACAGACATCTGTTATCTTTCTTATTCAGACAGCTCCAGAGGGAAATATTATTATACAGTGAGATTTTCAAAGGTAGAAAGGGAGTGAAGTATTCAGTTAATACTGATTTTCAGTCAGATGTCTAACTGCCTTTGTAGCTTCAGAAATTCTCTCATACATATTTAGGTAGTCCTGAGAGGAGCAGGGAGTTTGACCTGATGATCCTTATGGGTTCCCTTCCATCTTAAGATGGTCTCTGACTCTGTGATTTTATCCTCATCTGAGACACTGACCCATTCTGACCAGTATTAAAAAGGGTAACAGATATATCAGCAGGTTCAACAGTGTAATGACAGGGTCAGGACAGAGGTAAAAGAAGAAATAAGGAGATGACTGGGAATTTATCTTCAAAAGGAAAGAAATACAAGCTAACACGACAAAGATTTTAAAGTAACATTTTAACTCAGACGCTGCTTTTTACCTAAACAAAAACCATTATCTCACCCAATGAAATAAAATGCAACATAACTAAATCTTCCAAAGGCCATATTATTTCCAGGAATTTTTTCTACAATAGTGAATTGATCTATTCAAATTGATCACCCCCGACAGTGAGAAAGTGAAACTTGGAACCAAAAACTCTAGCATTATTTCATGGCAGTAAATATGTCATTGCTTTTATTACCACTGCAGCAACCACATATTGCAATTTCAATGATAAAGGAGCTTTAATTTTCTGTAGCTTTTTGTTACCTGTCCCCAAAACCTTACATCCTTCACATCAATTTTTAATGCCATCTCTGCAAACATGCCCAACACTGCTTTAAACTGGTTAGTTTGGAAGTAGATAATCGACCAGCACAAAGCACAAGTTAAGCATGAAAATATTTACCTAAACCTCAGCAGGTACTACAGCTTCTCTTAAAATCTTTGGTAGAATTACTGTCCCAGGCCAGTCAATTTGGACATATCCACAGCACACCAAAGTCTCTGCCTATTAGTCACAATGACAACTGTATAACACAACTTGATGCCTTTTAACATTTTTGTAGTTATTACAAATGAGCTTTTAGCAGAATTCTAAAAATTGAAAGAGGACAATTCCTAGATGCTTATAGGGCATAAATATCTCCTAATCTCAAGGGAGCTTGGAAGAAATCATAAAGGTTATATTAGATTTACTTAGTCCCTTTCTTTTATGAAATAACAAGCTTGGTTGATTAAGGTGCGAGGTACAGGCATAAAGCACTTCAGTTGCTGTAAGATCTTTGATGGATAACTGCTCTTAATTCCAATGAATAATTAGAAAGAAAACAGGCAAGCACATGTGAATTAAAAACTCAATTGTTATTAAGATGAGATGAATCTGTGGTCATTGTTTTTTCGTGTTTTCAACAGTGACAATGAAGAAACTATATAAATACTGATAAAGTTTGCAGGTAATGATTGGCGGAGAACTGAATCATAGCAAGAGCCAGGAACTTATATCCAATAAAAGAACAGATATAAAGCCAAACCACAGATCTTGAGTACGTCTTTTTCGGAAGGATTTACTACTCACACACTTGTCTCTCTTCCTCTAGAGGACAGCTATGTGTCCTTCTTTTGAAGCAAGCAAATGAAAACACTTTAGAAAAGAATAACAGTTTGTAAAAGAGAAATACATGGGATTACACATCTAAAAGCATTGTGGAATTGTCTTTTGGGCTATTTCTTAAAAACAAAGAAACAAACATGATTCTACAAGTAAAATTAGGAAAGTGGAAAGTAGGATATGCTTTCTTTAAATAACAGCAAAACAATTTAACCAACTTATCTTTCATATCTTCAGTGCTGAACAAAGAGGTGTAACAGTTTACTGGGAGGTCACAGAACACCTGATACACTCATCTATATAGGACACTGTTGGGCAGAGTGATTATTACTATATACAGATCTAGAGGGTTCCCTGTTGTCAGGCAGATTGCTGTTGAGAAGTTTAGGATGCTTAGAGTAGTTAATTAAAGAGAAGCACTGGGAGCATTGCAAGGCTATAAATTCCTCCCTCATAGCTTATGGGGCTCAGTGCTGGAACTTTCCATATGGCTGTTTTTAACTGGCATAAACTTGTTTTGACCTTAACCAGCATTTTAGACTAACATTACACAGAGTGAAGAGAGAAAAGGAGAGGAGCAGCTATTAGTCAAAGAGGCTTGCTTTCAGATGTATATAATGGGAAAATCAGCACTCCTGATTTATCTACTGGTATGTTAAAAAATTCAAAGCAAAGGCAACATGGCATTTTATAACCTAACTGTTCTACAAGAACATAAATTAATACACATTTTGCAATCAAGCCAGCAAGCACTTGAAGAACAGGTTTGTTGTATCTGTAGGTATCAAATATCATAAAACATAAATTAACGAGTCTGTAGATTATTAAATGACAGTTGAGATGCCAGCTTTCCTTTTTTTATCATGGAAGATATTCCCAGGATCTGTGACATCTGTGGTGGCTAATCCCCCATAGAGAAACTGACATTAAAAGGAATTCACACTGTGGTAAAGCCATACACCATTACAATGTTAGCTATGGGTATCCAAAGCTCTCCTGGATTCTACTCTGCAGAGCAGAACATGAGTGAAAACTGACAAGGTTGGTTTCCACATTTGCATTGCAAACAATAGCTTTATAAACTGTGACTTTGAACTACTTCACTGTGGTGAAGATTTTCAACATCTTTCATAGGAAAAAGAAAAGATTGCTACACACCACTGTTCTCATCAGGTGTCCTGAATGCCTTGCATCTTTCAAGAAATATGTCTTTTCAATTGCTACCCACATCACTTGCAGCATATGAATTAAATGTGATGGTTTTTAATTTGGTAAAAATGGGAAGAGATTACTATGAAATATCACAGTAATCTCTCCAAACAAATTGGGTAGTTTGCAAATGTATAGTTATTCACAGCAATTTTTCAGAGGAAAAATTACTAATAACAAGAAATGGACAAGTCCATGCACCACCTCATCCCTGGTATGGTCTTGATTCCATTCCAGAGTCATGCTCTACCAATCTTCCAATACTGACCTCATTCCTATTCTTGCTTTCTTTCACAAACCCCTCCAATTTAACTGCTTATTTCATTTCATTTCTGATAATGACAGGATCATGATTTTTCATTTTCTATCTTGTGCTTTTGGATTGCAAATCTTTTATTTCTGCATCGCCTCATTCTGACCTCATCAGAACCTTGCTGCACCATAAGCTTTCTAGTTCAAACCAGCTCAAAGAGTGACTCTTCCTTCTGAATAGAAGGTTCACATCCTTCAGTGATTCCACCACCATTCTCCCAGAAGGAAGGAAACCCAGAAACTAGCAGATCAATTCATAAAAGACCACTGTTCTAAACTGCAACATCATTTGCCATTTCTTCACATTAGTTGTGCACAGCCATCTGCTTGTAGGTAGCTGGGGCAGCAGTTGTAAACCAGTAACTAAACAGGACAGACACTGAGAAGAAAACAGAACAAATTGTGTCAGAACTGCCAAGGAACCCAAGTGCATTTGCATCCAGCATTTGCCTCTGCTAGAAAGATTTGAAACAGGAAGCTATTTTTGCTCCATTGCTTTTAGAAATAAAACTCCTAAAAGGGACATGACCTTTAAAGATCTCATACAAGGAAATGTAGAGCTCAAGCTCATTTACAACCCAGGACTAAGTCTTTATGGTGGTATGGCAGGAACTCAACAAATAAAAAACATCACAAATACTTCATTTCTACAGCATTAATCATACTTTCTTCTAGCCATGAAACACAGCATTCTTTCATCCAAAACAGCATCCCCAAAGTAATACTACCTATTTTAACTTTGCTGCTATGATGAGAATAGCAATTACTGACTATGCACATACTTTCCACTTATTTAGTCAAGATTGCTCACTCTTTTTGAAGCTAGTATTTTATAGTGGCTTATATGATAGCAAATATATAGATGAGACCTTTCTACAGCATAATACTTACTTCTCTTATAAGTTAAATCACCCATTATGTTTATCTGAATTGCAACACTCTCCTATCATTATACATTCATATTTCACTAGACCTGCATTCTTTTCTTTGCTACTTTAAGTAGTCTTTCAATGATTGCTTCACCATGCACTGTATAATATCTAGGATAAAAGCATCATTAATTAGCACTGGGGAGAGAGAGGAAATTCCAACAAAAAGCCTAAAATAATTAAATAAAAGTTCATGTTATCTCAGAAGAATCACATCTAAGAAAAGGTTGACTTTTGATATTCTAAAAGAATATAAACAATGTCAATAAAAACTGACACAGTCTTATTCTCCCAGATACATCTAACAAAGCAGACACTCGGTCATTGGGTGGTAAGCACTGGAACACCATCAGAATTCCAGCTCAATCCTGGTCTACTTCAACATGATTCTGTTCTATCACTCTGAACTCTTTAGGCTGTATAAGCACAAAATGAGCATATTCAGTGCTTCTCAGAAATACTGGATCTGTTGAGCACAGAGACAGTCACAGTGAACCAGTGGTCCCTGAAAGCACTTGTCTAACTGCACATAAAGACAACAGCAACCCCAAGTAGCACTACACTTTCGCTCTGCTCTATGTGTTTCACTTATTTTTAACCCAGGCACAAATGATAGATCACACTGGTACAAATCTATGGACAAATTAAACCATTTAACTTTTAAAAGTTTAGCTTTCTAATGGGACCTGACATAAATCACATTTTGAGTCACTCAAAATATGATTAGCTAAAGGTACAAGAAAATATTTTCAGCTATAACATCACAGAAATATAAAAAGTTGTAGCTCCATTCTGGTTTGCACTTAAAAAGCAGAATATTTTGGATAAGGACCATCTTTCCATAGGCAGCCATATCTACCACAATGGACCCTTGACTTACAGAGCAATAAAGCAGCTACCAGAGCACATATTAGACAGATAACTTTTTAATGTGTTATATTCTAATGTGAACTGAAACAAGAAATTAGGTCTAAGCCTATCAAAATCCATAGAAGAAGACCTAAGAGTTGTCAAATGAGCATGACATCCAACAGGCTGCTAATACTGGTCTGATAATCACAAAGTATAGGAAATTGTGAATTGTAGATGATAGCAGCAATGTTTTCTCTGTGTGATCAATATGGATAGACATCCAAAAAGTAGGTTCTCCCTACTGTTAAGCAAATGTCCATCTGACTGTGAACTACGACAGTAAAATATGGAGCTTCAATTCCACTTAGAAGCAGTAGTCCCTATATTATCAAATTTGAAATCATGTCAGATATCCTTGCATTTATATCCAAATCTCAGCATTTCTGGAAAATTAATGATGACCTAAACGCTGAATAATATTCTCAAATAAAATGAGTCAAACAGGAGACAGCACAAACCTGATGTCCCAAACTGTACACAAAAGCCTCCTAGTCATCTTCCCAGGGTCCTTGGGAGCATGAAATAGGCATGAATTCCAGCTCTTCGACAGCCTAATGGCTAAAATGTTGTCATACTGAAGATCAGGCAGCTCTCTAGGAGGGGGGTTTGACCTACTGGTGGTCCTCTGGCTTGTCTGCAGGCCAGCAGGTACAGGAGCCATGTGCCGTTATGAAAGCAGATTAATGGCCATGTTTTCATGGGAACAGCTGAGGAAGGCAGCCAACCATTCCCAACAGCGCTTGTGCAGCTCTAAAGTTCTAGGAGTTGGGCCAGGTGGACTGAGGTTTTCCTTCACGTTTGAATGCTAAAATCAGCCTGAAGATTTTTGGCAGTCACATCCAACTGTATAAAGACAACTTGAAGCAGCCAGAGGTAAAAAAAATAAAGTAGGCAGCTGGAAAGTCAAGGGCATGGGAAGAAAGGCACTGTAATACATCCCTGCAAGAAAGCAAGAGAGCAAGTGCACTTTCTGAAACAAAGGACTCAGAACTATAAGCCAAGAAATTATTTACTGTTGTTTGATCTTGTTTTAGATAAGCAGTACTATAGGTATTGTCTGTAAATAAGGAACTGTTTTTATGTGTCTTTCCACATCAAAATTTCTTCTCTCAGCAGAAACAATCTGTAAAACTTTAAACAAGTAATAAAGCTCTTAGGCTATTAATAGCCTTCATTTATGAAGTACCAGTTGTCATCAAGAATACTCAGTGTACCAGTCACTCCCAGAGAAACAGACCCATCATAAAACATACAGCAAGTGGTTGTATGATCAGCAAAGAACACTGAAATATAATTCTACAGTTGGCTAAAAATAAATAGGGAAAAAATAATATGACCAAATTAGCTGTGGACACCAGAAATTTCTACATCTCTGTTTTAGAATATGTTCTTTCTAAGCACCCATGTAAATGGCCAACAACCTACATGTTCTAAAGTATTTAGATAAATTATTTAAAAAGACTAACATGATTTGCCATTGCATCTGCAGTAGATGTAACACAGAATTCACACTGAGAGGTCGTTTTAGCATTTTCCTTCAGGAAAACTCCTCATCCCAAAGACATAAGGCACTCATTCTAATACTACAGATATTTTAGGGACTGCTCACTAACACTGGAACTAACCAGAACTTCCTTTTCTGCAAACACTGCCCAACCTTCCCTCCTGTGTCTTTACATTACATGTCACCCTAAACAATGGCCTTATCACAAAAATCCTTGTTTGGTGGACATCCTTATAGCCTCTGCATCATGCAATGTTTGGAGTGTCTGGAACTGTTCTTGTAAACTGCAGTGTTATCTTGCATTTAGATAAATTGTGTGTCCTTTGTATTCTTATGGAACCACATTCCCTGGTCAAACAAACAAGATCCATCACTTGCAGTTACACTAACCGGCAGAATTCTACACAAGCAGTTCCCCATTAATAAATATCCTTCCACCCAAAAAGATCATCAGTAGGACTAACCTGAGAAGGAAAGCTGATGCTATTCAAAAGTATTAATTAGAATCTTTGCTAAAATTAAAACAGAACACAACAACCCAGAGGTCCAGTATAGTTGACAACATTTTTCTCTTTCGTGTGTCCTCTAGAGGAGGACTCAAAACCGAACCACAAAACCAATGTAATAGCATGAGCTGAAGTTTCTTTCATCTAAAGTGACCCAAAATGCCCTCCTGGAAAAAAAAAAAAAAAAGGGAGTGGGTGAGGGGGAAAAACTTATCTTCCCACACTACTGCTAAATCTCTGGGTTAAAAATCCATGCAAATCTAATGCAATGAAGAAATGTGATGAAAATGAAATTAATGTACTTTTGTACATTTGAGGATTTGGAAGAATCCCCCTTTCTTTTGAACATATAAAATGAAAAGATCCACAACACCCAGAAGGCTGTGAATAATTATTTTTACTAACAGGACTGCCAGAAATTTTTAAACACTTACTAAGCACAAGATTTCAAGATTAAAAAAAAATTAACTTTTAAGATTTTTTCCCCAGATTCCTTTCCTCAACAGACTCCACATAAAGAACTTATTTCAATTTTCCTCTCTATTAAAAATAAATGACATTAATAAAGCCAAAGAAGAGGCATTTCTATTCATCTAAATTCTGCAAGGAAGCATATTTATGCAGATGGATGTGGTAGTGAACAGTACAAATCATTCAGAACTGTGGCTGCAGTGCCTCAGGTTTGGCCTTCCTTGTGAAGCAAACAATAAGCTCAATTCTGTTCTGTTAACTTACTGATTGCATAGGTGCCACTCAACAGCATATTTTCACAGCTGATCCAAATACATGTTCAACTTATTTTTTGTGAACTTCCAGTAGCTGAAGCTCTGCATCACTCAGTGGCAAATGAAGGCTACAGAACAGAACTCAGAATTATTTATAATGAACCAATAGAGAGCTCAAATTCTTCTGTTGTTTGCACTGAAGTAATCCTAAAGTAACTTGATTTCTAGAACAAAACTGAGTTTTGATTGAATTTTGGCTAAAATATTCCAGGAGTTGTGCTACCAGTTAACTGTGAAAGAGTGGAATAGTCTTTTTTCCCTGGTGGGCTAAGCTAAACTCTTCCAAGGAGGAAGCATTTAACTCTTTATAAACTATAGTATCCTGAGAAGAAACAATGGTCCTTCTCTCTTGCTGGTCAGCAAATATTTCTATCAATATTTCTATAAATTTCTGATCTCTAGAACATGTTGGTATGGGTGGTGAAATCCCCACATATCAAGCCCTGGTGTGAGAACTTTTAGCCTTTGTAAAACCTGGTGTCAAGATGGTGGTGTAACAAAACCAGCAGCTCATCCTGGCTGCAAAGTGCCTTGAGTCTCATATTCACAGAATAAGCTTTCTTGGTATAAGGAAAATAACAGAAAACCTATAGTCAAGTCATGTAACAATCTGTTTGTAAGGCAAAGAGGTTTGCAATCTAATCACAGAGTCTTTCAGACTCTAATCAAAAAGGCTTAATTGGCTGTCTGTTGGCTAAAAGAAGTTATCATATTTACATCCTTATTCCAAGTTTAGCCAAATTAAGCCATATGCTCTTCTCTTTGGTTACAAAAGTAAAATCTCAAGGTATCTAGCAGGTCTATTCAGACAGACAGACAGGCAGAGGCTTTTCAGTGAATAACTGCCAAAGAATTAAAGCAAAAAATGTTGTCTGTAGTCAAGAATAGCCCATGCAACTCCTTCACTATAAAATGAAATGTACTTGAAGTACATTCAAGTCAATTATTCACCTGAGTAAAGCAGGTGAAAATACTGGCACTGTCATCTGGATTTCAAATCCAGATCTTCTCTAGAAATACAACTACTTTGGTTTTTTAATCAGTTTGTGAGGTGTATAAATAAACATCCTTGATAGAATGATAAAGTTCTGCAATAGCCTGGGGAGACTGCTAAATACATTAGTGTGCTAAGGAAGTGCTATACTTTTGTGAAATGCTTTAACCCTACAGTGATATGGACAGGACCATGAGAGTCTAAGGTAAATAAATATTGTCTACATTTTGAGAAAGCTGTTTGCTTCGTGATATCTTCATCCTTAATAAATGCTCAGACTCACTTTAAAGTGAGTTACACTTTTTTCACAAAATAAGGATTATTTTAATCATGTCAATGAAAACCACCATGGCACCTCCAGGCAGGTAGGAAGGTGTTCAGGCACTGTTGAGTCAGGCATCAACAAGCAGCTGTAGAACATCTGCATGTTAGTTTTAAAGACCAGAGCCATCTGTTATCTTTAATATCCAAAGAACAGGAGAAACTAAGGAATGGTGATTTATTTACCTAGCAGCCTTTTCTATATTTTTTCTGTATTTGCCTAAGTGGGAAACTGTAGCAAAAGCAGAAAATAATTTAAAATCAACTGGAATAATTCTACTTCACATGCTTCAGTTTTTAGCAGATATTATCATTTCACAGAACAGGCTGTTACTTATTGTTTATATTTAGTGTTATATGTCTTTCAAGATCATGTACTGAGCAACAATCTAAAATAAATTAATACAGCAAGAGATGAAAGAAAACAAAAATAACAAAGGAAACGATGTAGTACTAGTTATAAAATAAAGAGTTAGTGAGATCAGAGGGAGGAAAAAAATCAGTGTAACTAAAGGCTCTGGTTAGATCTGGGGTCAGACTATACCTGCCCTTCAGTTGTTTTTTTTTACAGACCAGCAGCCCCAATATAAAATGTGTGCTTAAGCCAGCCAATCTCTGTAATTAGAGATGCTCTATCCTACCTTGGCTCCCTATCCATGCTGGGCCTCTGTGCCTTAGTTCTGCCCATGACTGCTCATTCCACCACTCCTTGGCAAAGCTGATTAAATATGGAGCATCTTAATGGACTGCTGCATAAACACTAACTTCATTTTTATTGTATGGTATATAGAAATACAAATTAAAGTACCTAACCAGTATGTAGGAAACACCATTAAATATTCTAGTAAATGGAAATCATTAAGAATTCCACGTAAGAAATCTCCAAAATTGCATAACAAAATTGCACATCCTCCTTGCTCCTCCCATCCCAGGAAAATAACAGCAAATATCACAGCCAACATTGCATGTACAATTCTATTTTTGAAGTCTGAACCCTGACTCTTAAAGTCAGGCTTAACAACCATCCTGAGCTGGGGCCAAAGGGCCTAATAAATTACCTTTTATTAGTTTTGTCTATGCTCCTTCACTGTTTACCCCCAAAGCAGCCTGGCAGTTTGTAGCTGAACATCAGGGGACAAGGCAGAAAGCTGCTAAAATAGAAGCTTTTGTAAATCTTAGGTAGAGTGGCTCCTATGATAGCACAGCAAACCAAAGATGTGACTGCAACACAGACCAACAAAAAATTCTGCAGAATATATGTTAATAGTGCCCATATCTTTTCTGTCTCATATATTTTCTGTTGCTGCTCAGTACTAATATGGGAAAAAAACACAACTTTATTTTGGTACAGATCTTTATAGACACTTAATATCCCTTTAACTTTTGTCATCTATGTGTACTCACTCCACGTGCAAAGTTACTGATTTGTGTTCCTTTTTGGCCATGAGGTTGGCTTAGCAAGACACCTCTGGAAAATGTTTCAGTTTTCATCATATTGCCTATTGCTGTACTAGCATTATTCCTTCCCATGTTTTACATCACAAATTATGTCAGAATAATAATGAATCAAATCAAAACACAGAATGACAGTGTTTGCCTGATGTGAACATGCTCTGAGAGTGATATTAGACTTGCTAAAATGCACATGCATAAATCTTTCATCATTTATATATGTCATTTATTATGTTTAAAAATATACAGGTATGGACATAAGTTATGGACAAAGTGTAGTTCAGCACAAAATGAAACCATGCTGGATCTGCTTAAAGTGCAGTGTCCAACAAAAGTTAGCTTTTACATGTTGGGAGAATATGTCTTGCCTCACTGTTCAAGCCCTATGGATGTTTTTCTACTTTGTCTTACCCTTCTTCATCAAGCATTTCTTGATGTTTTTCTCACAACTGTTAACATAACTTCACAATTTCCAATTATCTCTGATGTTTTTTCCCTGTCTGCTCCACGTACAAGGACATGCTTAGCTATGGTCCTCCCTCCTAAGCAATTTCTGCTTAAAACCTTGTTATTTTCCTCCATCTCTTGGAGGATGTAATCTCCTGGATAAAGTAAGTCCGTGAAACAAAATTATTTTAAGCATATTTCCAGTCAAGTTTTAGTCATTCGTATGTAAACATGTATTTGTATTCTTATAGTTGCTCAAATGAGTGGTAAATTGAGTCAGGTAGTACTGAGATCCTAGAACCTTCTAACAACCACAATTAAACTGATAAAATTTGATGATCTTGCAGCCTACTGATGAAAACTCTCATTTAAATAGTATTCTTACTGATTTTTGTTCCTTCACTCTGGTAAAAGCCAAACATATAAATGAGGGAAAGGAATTGAAGTCATACAACTGATACAGAAATATCTTAAAATGGTATTCATCAATACTTCAGTTAAATATCTCCCAAACAATATTCTCATTCACACTGTTTTTGATGTTAACATCTTTAACCATTTTGCACATACAGAATCGATTCCATGACATTTTGACTTCTGTATGTTGCTAAAACAGCAGCAAGACCAAAAAAAAAAAGTGGTTTACTAAGTATTATCATAAAATATTTATGTTAATTTAAACAAAAAATAAGAAACCTGACTGGCAATCAAAATATTAAGAATTAGTAAAACACTGTAAACCTTATCTTATTTTATCCTGCAATTCTTCTAAATAATATTTGTTTATACCAATAAAAATAAGTATTACAATGTGCTGATAAGAGCCTCTTAGCATGATTAAATAAACCTTGTGCTATTTTATCTTAAAAAAGACTTGCATAGAAATACTCATTAGTAATTTCAAAACCATGTTATGCTACACTTGCATTTAATAAGGTAGCAATTTACATTTATGCAGTACCTTTTATCCCAACACAATTTGCAAGTTACAGCCAGAGATTATCACTTCATCTCCAGTGAAACTCAACTGTGAAGTGTTGCTCTGTATTATAAAGCCCAAATTCTGGTAGTTAACAATAAATATAAGGTTTCAGTTGAGTAACTGTGACTCTTATATTTATGTCTCCAATTAAATCAAAAATATTAAATTATTTTTCTGAAGTTGCATTGCCCTTTTTATCTACTATCCAATTGTAAAATGAGAAACAGGTTCTATAAAAAGCAGAAAAACATTTGCAAATGCCCCCTTATAGATTATCTGAACAAACCATTTCCAGAAATATTCCTGGTCCAGTGAGGATTCTGAAAGTGCCATCTAAGCTATTGTTAGAACTTCTTCCTGAACTGTTTCCTATGAACAACAGTATTTAGGACTGGCTTGAGATTAGGAGTTGCAATTAGAAATATTTTTAATGTTCACATATTTCTGTAAAGACAAGCTTTAGGAGAAAAAAAATAGCTACACTAGTCATTCAAAACATAACAAGTTGGGCTTTATCCACTAGAGTAATGATATTACCTTTAAACAAATATAAGTTGTATACTTCCATTTTCTGTGAATTTACTCTCTGGAATGCGCATTTTCAACTCATAACCTGCAACAACAAAAATGAAAAATTGCTTCTTTAGAAACAAAGAAACAAAACAAAAAATATTGAAGGTAAGAAGTTACATGACTCAAAATCCTATGGTTTTAGGGTAAAAACAGTGGCTAGCTTGCTATAAGGTTAAACAATCAGTTTTGCTTTTCCAAGAAAATTTGGCCTGAGAGTAACGTTGACTGAAATTCATGCTCTCCTATATAGAAAAACAAGAACACATGAATGAAATGGACAGAAAATGTAAAACTGATAAAAATGAAAACACCTTCTTGTCCCATCAGCCTGTGGAACCACCTACCATAAGGTACGGTAAAAAATGAAACATGAGCTTAAAACTTCAAATACTAGTGGATCATTCCATCCTCAGCATGCAAGGCAAGTCCTTCAGAGACATAAATGTTCAACATGAGGATGTAACATCAGGACCTGACCACGCCACCACACATTTGTTGCCTAATACAACTCTCTGTAAACTTTCATAATCTGTTCAGATAAGCAATTTTTAGAATTAGCAGTCTCTGTTGGAGACAAGAAGACTGCAGAAGTGAAAGAAAGGTTTACAAAAACCTACATAAAAAGTCCATTCCAATTTCAGGATCAGATTCTGATTCTTGCCCTCTTCCTGCCTACAGAGGGCTGTAATTCAGTTGATCTTCTTTCTACCAGAGGGGGGACAAGGAAGGTGCTGCCACAAGAGGCAGCTCTCTGAAAACCTGTTGGTGACAGAACCAGACAGATCACTGACCTGATTGATTTCATTTCACAGGATACACAAAAGTCCTATGACAAGTGGCCATATTGTCGTTTTCATGTTTTAAATTAATAGAAGTAAAGCACCAATTGATCATCTACTGTGAAGAGATCTGGAGAAACACTTAAAGCAGCAATGTGAATACCCTGTCAGAATAAATCATAAAACATGCATTTCCATATATGTCTCAGAGTGAATACTTCATGCAGCCTGACAAGGCCATTTTGAACCGAGCACACCCAGTTCTTCTCGGACACTCATGCATAAACACTTGCTACAACAACAGTAATGAGCAATGACATAAGGAATTTTGGTCTAACCAAACAAACTCCATCTGAACAGTTATATGCTTAAATCCTTAAACTCCTTCCCCATCTCCCTTGAGCAAATGAGGATTTTATTTCTCTAAAGGTGATAAAAAATTGATCATATAGTTGTCATTTAGGATGTTTTTTTCAGCAAACCCTCTCAATAGAAGAGCAGCATAATAAACAGAAGCATAATAAGGCTACAGTGGAGCCATGTTCCTCCTCACAGATTGCATCCATCTCTCCTCTCATTCCACATCAGGCTAATTATTCTCAAAGGCTTTGGAAGAACTAAAATTGGTGCAGAACTCTAGCAAATCAACCTAGCCAGACAAATCTCTCATAGCTTTCATTTAATTTTATTTCCTTTCTGTAACCATCCACTTTCTGACCCCAATCTCTTCTAAAGACTCTGTATTCTACCAAGTGGGTTCAGAATTTTAAAAAAAGTTCATAGTAATTTCTAGACAGTAATTCCTAAGAGATTCACAGCTTGCAACAGGTCATCTATCTCTGGATACTATCTTAACATTAGCAAGTACCTGCTAATTCTTTTAGTACCTAAATATGGTACAATCATCAAGGACAGTCCAGGCTGAAGTTGTTCTTAATTTTTTATCTCTTTCTACATTGTAGGCTAAAAAACCAAACCAAATTCAAGCCTAACACCAGTTAAAATGTGAAATGGTGTCCATTCCCTCTGCCCTTTTGGCACAGCTCATGCAGCTCAAGCATCTCCCAAAGCACTGCAATGCCACAGCTCCTCCCAAGCTCCTCAGTCATGTGTATAAAATACAAATACTTTGGACAGAAGCTGCTGCACCTGCTGGGAATGTGAGGGACACCAGACTCCAACAGATGAAAACCAAAGCTTCGACTGAAGTCACACGTGGAGCAGGGAAACAGCAGATTCCATGTGGCCCTCTCCATTTTTAAATTATATATTTTTCACAGAGAACTATTATCAGGGTTTCTGAACTGACTAACAGATCCTTAATAGCTTGAACACAAACGCCTTCAGTAAGAGCTGAGCCAAACCCAGAATTTATCCTCAAATCTACTTGCCTATCTCCTTGAAATTAAAGGTCTTTAAAAAGTAACTGTCCGTGGTAATGTCTTGTACTGTGCTTAATCAGGTAACAAGCAAATAAGAATGGTCTATCATGTACATTCCTGTTACTTGAACGTGGCAGGTTGCTTTTCCTTTGCATATTACACCACCAAGTGGCCTAATGCTCTTATCATTTCTGTTCACTTTGTTTCCTCTAGAGACATCCCTACACAAAGCAAAATGTAATTAAAAAACTGGATTGCTACCTTAGCTAAAAAAATTAGTGGGAGCATCATCTGAGAGATTCTACTTGTATTAAACTTTCTCCTATTATAGCTTACAAGTGCAAATTTGATGCAAGTACAAATTTTTTTAATCTTTTTTTCCTCTTACAGCAACTGAAACACTTACTAGAAAAAGCATTCTCTCCACTTCTACTTGGCTAATACATGTCTAATGAAGCACTGTAATGTGTCTGCTATGAACAGAGGCATTTTCAGATACTTCGGAAAGTTTAAAATATGACAAAAATAATCAATATACATCCCATCGGGAAAAAAACCCCACAGTATAGGACTTCAATTAAAGTCTGGTCAAGTGTGTGAATCAAGGAAGGTCAGAACATGCCTGTAATACCTTAACTGAACAAGCAAAGCTTGCATGCAATTGAAATGAGCAGGACTATACATTTGAGCAAGGGCAGTGGGAGCAGGCTTAGAATATAATTCAGTTACATCTCAAAAAAATATTAGGCTGCATGCATCAGTTAAAATTAGATTTCAGACTTTCCATCCTCATTTTCAATGCCCAGTCTTATGCTTCTACCAGATGGTAGGACTTTATCTGGAAATCTGCTCCGTATTTTGACAATATTTAGTTCACCATTTAGACAACATTGCACTAGGAAAAAAAAATTATGTTAGAATAATGCATTCCTTAAGCTGTCTTGCTGTGAAACTGCCATTAAGAGTTAAATACCCCTCCAAGCCTCAAGGAAACACTTCTTTCAACATGATTATAGCAAATGACAGGCAAAACTTTGAACCTTGTTGTTCCAAGCACTGTAGAAAGACAGTAGCCAGGTCGCACGGAGCAGTCACATGGGTTTGAGTTAGACATGCACAGAAGCAGAGCCACTGCCCTACTGTGTGGCTACAAGCACAGGGTAATCAGAGGGAAGCTTCTGTTCTTGATTTGTTCCAGGAAATTCACTCCCTGATAGCCGCTGCCCTAAAGAGCTTGGAGGGAGCTTGAAGTAGACAAATGTAACTATTAAGCAAGTTAAGAACACAATGGGATGCAGATTTCAGCTATCCCCAATCAGGTATACAAGTGTGATTTCTGTTTAAGAAGGCCTAACTAAATGGAAAGAAAGAGGGAGAGGGAATGAAGATTAAAAGAAGCAGGGCTGTAACAAAAATGGCCTCTGCCAGTAAGATCTCTGCTTCTCAAGGAAATTATCTGCTGCAGCTGCTAAGGCAGGCTTCAGTTCCAGCTTGTTCACTGTTCAGGTTTCTCTCTTCTTTTGCTCCAAATCCTCCACTTGACTGGGGAAAAGCAGGGATGATGGATAAATCCCATTTGTCCATCGATCTCCACTTGTGAGGGAAGCTATGTGGATCCAGCTGAATCCTGTTTAATTTCCCCAACCTGTGCAGCAACAGCAGCCAGGAACCAAGGTCATAAATGTTTAAATTTCATACAATTTCATGCATGTCTAGGAAAAATTTTACTCTTTTAGTTCAGAGGTGTGCAACAAGGTATTTCTTCAGGTGCATAAAATCACTTCAAAAGACAGTTATTAAAAGAGGCTCCTGCAGGATTTGGGCAAGGTCACAGGAAAGATATTTACAAAACACAGACTTTTACAAATATATGCATACAGATGTAAAAGCGTGATCATATGAGTGCTCTATGGACAATAAAATAATCATCCATAATTATGACTCAATTACAATCTTATTATAAAGTTTATTACAGTCTTAAGGATGTTGGGGTAGAAACGGATAATTGCCTATTATAATGAATAAATGAATTAGACAATATGCAGCATTCAGTGCTAAATTAAAAATAGAAAATGCATCATAATGATGAGACGGTCTATTCAAATTAAGAGAAAAAATTCCATCTGTCACACTACATTTTGCCAGGACGTGCACATGGAAAATGACAATGTTCTTTTAATAGTCACAGAATCATGGAAACAGTCACATTGATCCCATCTTTCAGCTAATGAGTAACTGATTTAAAAATCATATTAATAACACAACAATGAATAAAATATTGACTACATTCTTTACTTCAGCCATATGTGTCCAGGTATTTTTAGAAAGTTGTTTAAGTGTAAAATACTGCTTTAAAATTACTATTTGTAGCAAAAACTGTTTATCCTGATGTTTCTGTGTGACACAGACTACAAACCAAACCTACTTATGAAAAACTCCCAGTGATTTTAGCATCCCAAGCTCCTACATGCTTGTACACTCATAGAAACCTTCTTCTGAAGTCTTTTGGCACTTGCCTACTGTGCTTTGCAGGGGCCTCTGCATATTTCTGGTGTTACCAGGATCTACCTCTTCTTCCTGAACTAGTGAACAAGGTTTCACCATGTTTTTTATATCTCTGTTAACACCTTAAATTATAATGGCTATGTTATATACCCACTGATCAAAGGTAAACCCACAAATAATGTGCTTAACCCACAAATGTGTTTATTGCATCTTTCTTTTCTCAATGTTTAGGGCAAAAACCCCAAACATAAACATGACCAATTTAAATAATTACATTGTTTGATGTCTAGTTAAATGAATATATACTAAAATGATCATATGCTTTTCACAGATCTCAATCCAAGTTCTTTTCAAGATGGAAAAAGATATATGTGAAAATATCTTGGAGTGTTCAAGGTCAGGCTGGATGGAGCTCTGAGCAACCAGGTTTACTGAAGATTGTCCCTGTTTATGGTAGAAGGGTTGGAACTAAATGGTCTTTAAGGTCCCTTCCAACCCAAACCATTCCATGATTCTGTGATCTATTTCTCAACATTTTCTCTGTTAGTAGCTAACAGTGATAGCAACATGCATTATTGTCTCTCACTCTTAATTGCTGGTTGCTATAGAAACTCAACACTGATTAGGATGAGGAACATGACCCCCAGAAAATATGCAATGAATTGAAATTATTAATCCCGCCCATTCAACCAACAAGAATGAGGGCAAAGAAATACTGATCTTCTGATAGAAAAGCAGAGCTAGAGACAAGGATGGCAAACCCAGTATGTATTCTAGGTATGTGTGTGAGGGCTAACCATTCAGAAAATTATCTTTCTCAGATCCAGACGATGCTATTGAACAAGACACCTAGAGAAGGCATCTCTCAATATTTGCAATATCTTACATTACTTGCTTGTGTATAATTCTCTCAGATTTTATTAAATTTAGGGCAAGATTAGTTAGGAAATTTGAGAATAACAATTGAACAAATGGTCTTGCCATATGACATTTAAAAGAAAAGAACTTAGAAAGTCTGCCAATCCTCTTGTGGGAACAGAGGATATAGTGACTTTTTTTTCATTCTATAAAACGTGTCCTTTAAATATTTACTAGTCTTGTATTTTCTACATGTGGCCACATCCCAAGCAAAAGCCCTCTACCTCTCTCTAAAGTATGCTTAAGAACATTCACTGCATATGTAATAAGAGTATTAAAGGATCCAGATGTGAATTAGAAAAACAACAGTGTCTATTATAGCTGAATTTCAAACTACTGGAGTAAGATCAAGCAGGAAAGTTGTGGTCTATTCCAGAGCACCACCCACACAATTCTCTGAGCAGGATACCAAATGACAGTAAATGTAACCAGCGAAATGCAAAACAAAGCTGTCACATCTGATTACATTCCCAGTGTCTGAATGGACAACAGACAAGAGATTTTCTCGATCTTCTCAAGCGCTTAAAATAAACTTTGTATTGATGTAAAGCCACACATATAATAAATTTCTAATTAACAATTTTTTTTTTTTGCCATAAATCATCTCATATGATTCAATAAACTTGAGGAATACTTACAGGACTGTTGTGTGGGAATAAATTAAAGGTTCTCTTTTGAAATAGAAGCAGTTTATTTTTGCTCTCCAAACTTCAGAGAAGTAAAATTCCAAGCTGTATTGCAGAAGAGGTGTTAGCAGAAAACAATACCCACACAGTGCTGTTGAAACAGCAATGACTGCAGTTTAAGCAATGGCAACAAATAAACTATTAATTTTGAGAGACTATACAATTAGTGTTATACTTAATTTTGAAAACCTTTTTCTTGCTTTGGGAAGTACTGCCAGGCAAGACAAATGAGCAAATGTGTCAACCTCCACCATTTCTAGGAAGTCAGGATTTCTAATTTTTAATATGTAATGGACAAATATATTTCTCTTCGATTTTTAAACCTGATTATAAAGTATTTGCTTTGAAAACTGGTGAGCAAGTTTAGGCACTCAGTCTGTGAGGCTGAGTCCATCCCAGCCTGCGTAGGACAGGCACAACCATCGCTGCTGTTTGCCAGGGCACAGGAGAGCCCTTTGGATCAGTACAGACTCTGTGCACGTCTGCAAACCCTTCCTCAGGTATGTACAGCCCTTAGCTGGTGTCACATTTACCCCATGGCGAGGGAGATTCTGCAGCACCAGCTACTGCAAACACAGGAGGGCTCGGGCTGACTACTCAGGTGGTGGAGTCACAGTCCTGGAGGTGTTTAAGGAAGGACTGGACGTGGCACTCAGTGCCATGGTCTGGTTGACATGGTGAAGATTGGTCATAGATTAAAAGACCTCTGAGGTCTTTTCCAGCCTAATTGATCCTGTGGTTCTGTGAATCCCCATCTCCAGGGGAGCAGGAGGGAACTCGCTGGCGGCTGCATGAAGGGACGGGGCGTGGGAAGCTGAGGGAAGTCGCAGGACAGAGAAGATTCAGATCAGGTATTAGAAATAAAAAATGTTTCATTGTTGGGCTGCTCAGGCATTGGAATAGGTTGCCCAGGGAGGTGGCGGAGTCACCATCCTCGAAGGTGTTTAGGAGGCGCCTGGATCTGGCGCTGGGCAATGTGCTTTAGTGGTTACAGTGCTGTTTTGGTGGTTGGACTTGATAATATTAAGAGGTCTTTTCCAACCCTGACGATTCAACCATTCTCTAGGACGCTGTGAGGGCTCTGGAGAGGCAACGGTGCCCGGAGAGCCGAGGGAGGTTGATCATGAGGGAAAACGCCGCGAGCTCGCCGCTCACAGGCGCAGATCACGGATCAGGGATCCAAGATCACGGATCAAAGATCACGGATCACGGATCCAAGATCACGGATCAGGGATCACAAACCACAACGCTGTACCGGCCGCCACACACCCCCTCCCACGCACCACTGCGCGTGCGCCAGACCTCCAGGCCGCCAGGGGGCGACGCGCGGGCGCCGTCAGTTCCCCGGTCCGCGCGGGGCCGGGCCGGGCTCCGCCACAGCAGCGCGGCCGCTCGGGCGGGCCGGGCCGCGGCCATGGGCAAGAAACACAAGAAGCACAAGTCGGACAAACACCCCTACGAGGGTAGGTCCTTACAGGGCGGGCCCTCAGCCCTCGGGCCGTTTGGGAAGTTGGGTGTGTGGCTGCGGCAGCGCGGGGGGAGCGCGGCCCTGGCTCCGCCGGCGGGCCCGGGGCGGGGAGATGGGCGTCGGGGTCGGCTCTGTGTGGGGGAGAGGCAGCAGGAGGGTCTGGAAATCAAACCTGGGGCAGTGACAGCCTTTGGAAGGAGCCAGAGGCGGCGCGGGCTTGTTCGGACCGGGAGTGTGCTTTCTGTGGTACTCACGGTTCGTTTCTCTGCTGGTTTAAGAATATGTGGAAAAGCCGCTGAAACTGGTGCTGAAAGTTGGAGGAAGCGAAGTTGCTGAACTCTCCACTGGAAATGCGGGACTTGATTCCGCCCTCTACGAAGACAAATCCGAGCATGAAAAACACAAGGACAGAAAAAGAAAAAAAAGAAAGAAAGGGGAAAAACAAGTTCCCGGAGAAGAAAAGGAGAAAAGAAGGAGAAAAGTTAAGGTATGTGTTCGTGCTACTGCATTTTAGGAAAAGGAAAAAAAAAAAAGTAGCAACTCTGCCTTTCTCTGGGCTTCACATCAGGAGGGCAGCAGATACGACTGTAACCTGTACTCTTAAACTGGAATACATACAAACTCAGCGTATTAGCTTTGCTGATTCCTTTTTTCCAAATACTTTTACTAGAAAAAGATGAGTAATCTGAAATTTCTCATTTTTTGAAAAATATTGGCAAGTATAAGAGTATAGAGAATGGAAAAGGGGGGCTGGAATTCTCTGTCTAAACAAATCTGTTTATATAAAACATAAGGAAGAACTCACAAGTTCTTAATTAAAAACTAAAAAAAAAGCATTTTCTTGTCAGGATTCTTAACATGGTAAGTAATTATAACACTTCTATTTTAAATACTATGAGTACCTCTAATCTTAAACTTGCTAACTATTTCTTACTTAGTTTTTCTAAAACTTTCAAAAAATCATTAAGGACAATTCTTTGTGCAGAGTTGTTCCTGTCCCACTTTTAAGGGACACACACCAGACAGCTGTCACATTTTCTAAAAGACTCATTCAGTGATACATTTCATTGTATGGCTGAATTACTTCAGTGTCCAGCAGATGGAGACAGTACATAAAGAATACAAGGTTTTTAAACACAAACTATTCTTATTTTTTAAATTTGTTAAGGTTTTTCTGAAAAATACAGAGAGCATTATGTACAGTAACAATGCTGAGTTGGTAGGTGCTGTTAAGTTTCCATAACAATCTTTCCTAGGAGGATAAAAAGAAACGAGATCGAGACCATGCAGACAGTGAGGGAGAACAGGAAATTAAATGCCAGACCCCCGTCAGGATGGAGCTGTCACCAGAGAAACCACTGACGAGCACTTTATCAAAGCAGGAAGGTAAGGGTGGGGAGGGAAGGAGTTTCTTTTGCTAATTTCGTTTTTCCTTAAATTGATTGGTGTTTTATTGTTCTTTGTTTCTATAGTAAGTGACCTGACATTTTTTGCCATCTCTATTTTTCTCCATCTCGTACAAAAATTTGGAATGGGGTTACTGTATCCTTGGTTTGCAGGGTGGTATCTGGTACCTCTGTCAGAGCAAGCAGAATGTCAAGTTAAGGGCACTGAGAAAAGTAGATCCCCTGTATGTATTGTGGGGTTTGCCACTGTATTCTTTTCTTTCATGTGGAATTCTCAAGTTGCAGCAGTTTTGTTCAGCTGATTTCTAACATCTTGGAATTTGAATGCCTCTTGCATTCAGTTCTGTCTCACACCCTTTCCCCCTCCCACTTCTTTTTGGTCTAGAGGTGGAGCAGACACCACTTCAAGAAGCTCTGAATCAACTCATGAGGCAGCTGCAGAGGTAAATGTCTGTGCTACAGGCTTTCAGAGCCATGGAATGACAATAACATACAACAAGGGAAAAGGCATATAAAAAGTTCACTTAAAATATTATTGCTAAGTATCTTGTGAAGAGGGCTATTTTAGGAATTTAAATAACTAGTTTAAGAACATGTACTTAGAAGTTCTCAGCTTAAGCTTCTTGTAAACACTTCCAGTTTCAAGTTTATAGTACTTTTCAAAACTTTCAAAACCAGGACAGTTTTCCAATAATGTGATGCTTTGTTTATAAGAACCTTTTGAAAAGAAAACACAAGAGTCTGGAATCAACTTGCCGGAACTTCTTTTACCTTAAGTTCTCCTGTTTTAGCATTATTTACTATAAAAAGGAAGTATGCACTTGAAAACTTAAAATGTGTTCTCTTATTGCCATATTAACCAAATGTCTTTTGATTAAAATAATCAAATTTGTAGTTCTTTCAGGTAGTCTCTTGTTTAAAAAAGTCTTTCTTGACTTTTGTACAAGAGGGGTTGAAAGATCTTTCCCTTTGATTTTATTGCTGGTAGAAACACCCAAGAACGTCACTGTGTGTCAGAGATCACTGAAAGTCTTGGGATATGTTACTTTACACAACCTGAAAATTAACATAAATACACACATTCTGTCACAACTTTTAGCAACAAGCTTTCCCTTCTGATCACTGCAGAGTAAGCAATGAATTACAAGAATACATTTTATGACATTTACTCCCTAATTTTTTAGTAACTTAATTATACTGTAATTCATATACCCCTTTGTGAAAAGAGGTTCATAAATCTCTGTATGAAAATCCAAAGCCTTAAAAGAAAAAGGTTGGTGGTTTTTTTTATCTTGGGAACAGAGGTACTTATCAAAATTTAGAAATAACTTCTAGAATATATTTGCAACACTTTTTTGGTGTATGGGTTTGCCTGTGAGATCTTTTCAACCTCGAATATGAAAGATTGTGCTGACACAAGCCATTTCTATCTTTATGTTTCTGATTCCTTTTCAACTTAGTTCTTTCCTTTCTGTTTAATTCCAAACTCTTTGTTGTAAGTTGAAACATAAAAAAACATCTTTCATTTCTTAACAGAAAGGATCCAAGTTCTTTCTTTTCATTTCCTGTGACTGACTTTATTGCCCCTGGCTATTCCATGATCATTAAAAACCCAATGGATTTTAGTACCATGAAAGAGAAGATCAAGAACAATGGGTACCAGTCCATAGAAGAATTAAAGGTAATGCTTTAAATTTTGACTACAGAGAAGCACTATGCTCAATCGATTTGAGCTCTAGGATTTTATGAGAATATGAAGATGCCAGAAAGAAGCAGTACTTCTGCTTGAAGAAATGCTTCTTGTTGAATTTTTGTAACCAAATAAGTTCTGAAAGTAAAAGAAAAAAGGGTTGTGGTGCGTAAAGCCCCATCTTGAAAAGGTTTACATTTTTAATAGATTTCTTCATTCATTAAAAATGTTCTTTAAGGGTTTTTTCTCTAGAGCTCAAGACACTGCATTTTCAACAAGGTGTAGTACACTGTATAATATTAACTTTCATTCCAAAATTGTTAATGTTTGTACAGGATAACTTCAAACTGATGTGTACTAATGCAATGATTTACAACAAACCAGACACCATTTATTACAAAGCTGCAAAAAAACTGCTGCACTCAGGGATGAAGATACTTAGCCAGGTAATAAAAAATACAAACCAAAATATTAAAAAATATGCTGCTTCTTTTTTTGATCCCTCTTTATTCCCTTTTTTTTTTTTTTTTTTAACAGGGATCTCATGAAAATTAATAAAATCTTGCTTAATATTTGTCAAATGCTTGTATATTGGAATTTAAATAGTACATTGTTTTAGTACTGCTGCCAGATCAGTTATTGAAGAAGTACTTGCATTTCATATTAAATTTTTAAACTGCATTTATATTTGCTAGAGTAAGAAAGAAAGAGCTGAAATAAAATGAGCCTCTATGGGTAGGTTACAGAAAGATTCATTAAAGAAACAAATAAAAGGATTTTGGTGTTTTTTAGGAGAGAATTCAGAGCCTGAAACAAAGTATAGAATTCATGGCTGACCTGCAGAAGACAAGGAAGCAGAAGGACAAGGCAGAACTGCAGCAAACTGGGGAAGATGAAAACGGTCCTGGGAAAGACAAAGGAGAATCTACGGATGGTGACACCAAAGCATTCAAATCACCTAGCAAAGAACACAAAAAGTGAAGTATTATCTGAGTAACAATTACAGGATACATCCTTTAAATGCTACTGAAACAAGGTGACTTAGGGACCAATGGATGCGGATTTCTGTCTTTGTGGTACTGCTTATACACTAAAACATCATCATCTCAAGGGAGCAACACTTACATGAAGTGTCCTCATATACTAAAACCAGATAAGTTTAGAATAATTTATGATACCATCATTTTTACATGTAGATAGTCTTGTACTGCTCATCAACTCCATTCCTTCAGTTATTTTCTATTTTAGTGTCCACTTTACAGAACTAGTATATTTTGGAGAAAGCTCACAAACATGACCTGTTAAACATTTTGGCAGAAATAACTATAAAGCCAGTTTCAGTTTTGTTGGGGTTTTTTTGCATAGTAGTTGTATTTGAAACGTGTAACTACCTAACTACAGAAAGTGTGCATCCTGAAATAGCTTTTAATGTCTAGAAATACCAGATTTCAAAATACTAAATACTTAGGTAGATAGATACTAGATTCTAAAATTGGGAGTCTCTAACATACCAAAAATATCTTAGTTAGTTTTATGGGAGACCTTTACACGGAGACATTTACAGTTACTAACATAAAAAAGCATTTACTGATGTGAACTTTTGTCACGTGCCTTCTCCAGTTGTACTAAATACTGTCATATTAAATGACACTTTTTTTGTTGTTAGGTGTTTTGCCTGGAAAAACCAGTTTACAGAGTTGGCTAAATTTTGTCATGGCACCCTTTAGTGCTTATTTAGCCAATTGGTGTTGAGGCTTCTAACTGAGTTGTCTTGGTGTTATTTGCAGGAAGGACAAAGACCTGCTTGAAGACAAATTACGAAGCAATAGCTTGGAAAGGGAACAGGAGCAGATTGATCGTATTGTTAGAGAATCTGGAGGCAAGTTAACCAGGCGACTTGCAAACAGCCAGGTAAGTCTGTGTGTGTTTGGTAGCTCCTTTCACTTTCTCACAAACCAAGCTTCCTCAGCATCTTAGGTCAGTTGAAACTCCTCGTCTGCTTTTGCTACAGCTCGCACCATTTTACACAATTGATATCTGTGTGACATCATAAGGGTAAAAAAGGCACATCAGTTGAATACACATGGAATTTTATCAGCAGGGCGAGTTGAGCTTACATTTTCTGAAATTGTTGGTGAAGTAGGAACGTGAAGAAAATACCTCAAATCTGACCTGTAAAAACCTTGTAGCTGTGAAACAGGCACGTATCTGATCAAAGGTTATTAACATTACAGGAGAAGGACCCTGGTCAGTAATCCTCTGCCCATTTGATTTTCTATATGAATTATATTTTTCACCTCTTGGCCCCTGCAGAAATATTAATGTTTATCATAATTTCTTAATTTATTGTGCCTATACCAATAATACAGTTATTTCTAGTGCAAATAAAAATTCATAGAGCAGCACTCACTTCTGAGTGACTGACCTTCCTTTCTGATTCCTACAGGTAGGAATCATTTTCATTGGATGTTTTTATTAGTTTAAGGACCAGGAATTTCAACTACTATGTAAATTAATATAGTCTTATCTTATTGCAGTGTGAATTTGAAAGAAGAAAACCAGATGGTACAACAACTCTGGGCCTTCTTAATCCAGTTGACCTTACTGCAGGAGGTAAGTTGACACAGTTCAGGTAACAAGCCACTTCCACCTACCTGGTCTGCTGCTTCTTTGCAGGGTCTGATCAGCAAACCCTGATCAAGAGCTGAATGCCTCTTTCAGTCTGATAAAGATCTGGGTTGAAAAAGCTGCAGCTGAGGGGTCATGCAGATGGGTTTCAGTTGTGGCTGTTGTTAGGAGCAGCTGAAGGGAGCCCTCAGTGGCTGTTGCTTCTCTGGTTTGTGTCAGCTCTTTGTGAGAGCTGCAAGAGAAAGCTTTTGCCATTAGAGAAGGGACTACCTGCCATGTGCTTGGGCACATTTCATTCTTGGGATCCCCTCAAGTCTGGTCCATGTACAGAGTGCAGTGTCTGCTGACCCAAAAGATCACAGATATTCCGCCATTGGGAACTGTCTGAGTCCCAGATCATTTTGTCACACAGACTTAAGTATAAAACATTTGGAGAAGAAAACACTTTGAGAATCATGTCCTATCAATTCTGAGTTTCTAGCTATGAGTATTGAATGAGTTTAAACATCTTCATATGCCTTCTCTGTTTCTGTGTTTTGATACTGAAGAGCCAGGTTACTGCCCTGTGAAGCTGGGTATGACAGCAGGAAGGCTTCAGTCAGGAGTTAATACGTTACAAGGGTTCAAAGAAGATAAAAGAAACAAGGTTACTCCAGGTAAGTGCTGATTTTTAAAACAAAAGAAAATACAAATCCTCCTTACATGAACAAAATGTGTTGATCTCGTTACTAGCACACCAATTTGGAACTAGGGTTTTTTTAATGACAGAGCATATTATGACATGTGTCCCTGCCCATGTCAGGGATGTCAGAACTAGATGGTCTTAAAGGTCTCTTCTAACCCAAACCATTCTATGGTTCTTTGTGTCTATGACACAACTAAACAGCACATCAAAATCCAGCTTAATTTGTACATACAAAAGAGGCAGTATATTTACTGTTCATCTGCATTGAGAAGAGAAACTCTACCAGATACAGAAAGGCTTTTGGTAGCTTTCATAGAGCCTGAGAACCTGTTACCAGCATCAGGCTGTTCCCACTGAGCTAAGGCACACAGTGTTGTTAATAACACATTTGCAAATACAAATGCATTTGATTTAGAGGTTACTAAAAGATGTTACAGTGTGAACAGATGGTGTTCTGTGAAAGCTTCTTTTCACCTTAAGAAATACATATCTGAAAATTTCTTTTCTGGGATTGTTTTACTGCCCCTTCTCATTTTATCTGATGCATGAATATCACAGGTAATAATTAACACTGTTGTTATTCATTAGTGACGTACTTGAATTACGGACCCTTTAGTTCCTATGCGCCAACATACGATTCTACATTTGCCAACATAAGCAAAGAAGATTCTGACTTAATCTATTCAACATATGGGGAAGACTCTAATCAAGGATCTTCCAGGTAATCCAGCCAGGGTGCACAGTACAGTTTACATGTCCAGAAGAAGTTATGTGCAACTCTCTGCAGTATGGGCTGTCTTTGCTGTGGAGCGATGTCACTGCTGTCTTTGTAGCTTAGGGGGGTTTGTTTGTTTAAGAAACAAATACTTAGTTAAAGAACCTGCCTCTAAAGTGAAATTAGCCAAGGTGGGAGAATTTTAATACTATTAATCCCTAGGAACACCCTGTCTAAAAACTTAAATGTATTTATAACTTACTGAAGGACCCACGTTCAAAGCTAGAAAAATGTTGAGTGGTACAAATGTTTATACAAACTGGATTTTTTTAACATTAATTAACATTAGTTACAGTCTTAAATGTCAAATGCTGACTAAACTACTGTGGACACAGAGGATAGAGGGAAAGCTGAATCCAAACACAGTGATTCCCAATGTAATCCTTTAATAGTGTGTAGTCTGCTTAAATTTCATATTATTTACTACAGTAAAAACAATTCTTATTGGCTTTATTATTCTTGATTATAAAAACTTCAAAGCCCTTTTGTGTTATGAGAATTTCACAAATAGCATACACATTGTATAAATTCGTATGAAATGGGGGAATATTTAAGTTCAGTGTAAACATGAAGGGCCTGTGCAGGTTTGCTTTTGTGCTGTTGCAGCTGCCTGAGTCAGTACACTTTTCCAAGTATTTCCAGTTTTCAGATTCGGAATGAGTTCCTCAGCTACAGAAGGCATGGCTGATTAAACTAAAGCAAGCCATTTAGATCAAATCCTGTGCTACTTTTTGTATTTTCTATGCTGTACATACTGGTTTGACCTTACATAACTTTTTTTCATTAAACATTTGGTATGAAAGTAGTTACCTTAACTATCTTTATTCTTTCAGTATTCAAGATTTTTTTATGAAATCCCAAGATTATCCTCTCTTAATGGCTGATAGTTTGCTTGATGTTCTAACTAAAGGAGGACATTCTAGAGCTCTCAGAGAACTAGAAATGGTAAGAGTGGATTTGAATACTGTCTGGTCTTTGGTTTTAGCTCACAAGCTCTAAAGCAAGAGAAAGAGGATGCTGATCCTGTTGATGGCTCCCTTTTAATTGGTAACATTTGAAAGTGAAGATTGATCTTTGCAGTGGCTGCATTTTCTGGAAAGGAATTATTCTGAGTTGTTAATTAGTGAAACATGAATATTAACAACATACTGTAGATATAGACATAGTTACACATTTTTTGTCTACTCTCCCATTCCCATTGTCACTGGCTACTGTTCCATTTAGTAAGAAAATAGCAGTATGTAGTTGTTTAGAAATGAGGTGATCATTGACAGGCTTTCTTGTTTCCATGAAATGTTTATCATGTTTCCATGAAGTTTATCATGTTCCAAGCAGCCACTGTTTAGTTTGGGAGAGTGAGTCAGTAGTTTTCTCCTTTACTTGGTGCAGTGCTTTTAAACTCAAATATGTGCCATGTAAAAATACCAAACACTGACCCTTCAAATTCCTAGGAGATTTCAATGATGTCTGTGCTAAACCTGACTGGAATCAAAGGGACTGATTTGATGACTTAATTGACTAATCAAGAATTATTTGAGAATCTCCTCAGGGCAGTTTCTGTTAACTAAAAGTCTTGCTTTGAGTTTCACATCGATGCAAACTATTGAAATAAACAGATTGTGACCTTTTACTAATGGGTCAAGTATTACCTAAATCAATACTAGAAATAGTTCATGGACTAAAGATCATGTTTTAGCCTCAGTTCAGACCTTTGCTTAGCATTATGAGGTCAGCTCTTTTCTAGTACCCAGTAGTGGCACTGACTGACAGGGTTCAGCCACTTACTGTTGCCAGTATTAAGAGAAATACAGTTATGTACAGAAACAGAAAACATTTCAGACTTTAATAACCACCCTTCCTTTTCCTCCTCATCCCCAGAAAATAGTCTGTGATGGTGACATCACATCTGAACTTTGCAAAGAGCAATAAAACCTACCCTGTAAAAATGTATTTTAGTAAACATCAATATCTCAGGAAAGACCCTAAAAAATAGCTGCATTATAATTTGCTTTACAGAGGAAGCTCATTATGACATTGTATGTATACTTCCCTTGAAAAATACTGCATTTTGTAACATTTTACTTTGAACTTAAAAGAGTAATTTTAATGCCTTCTTTAAAAATCTATTCAGCCACTGGAGGAAGCTGAAGGCCCACATGAAAGAAGTGATGCAATAAAAGATGCAAAGGTAAATTTTTTCTATATTAATTAACTACTCTAACCAACCTATCTAAGCCCAGAGGTATAAAACTGCCTAAAACTGCAAGGCCTGTGCAGCCACACTGAGACTTCAACACACCAGGACTCATGACAATGACATGCTCCTTTGTAGGCATTAGGAGACTAAGATTCTCCAGAAAGTTAAGTCTTAACTATATGTCAAGAGAACTGGAAGAAAATGCTTATATATTTTTGTTTGTGATTGTTGGGAGCTATAGTTTTGGCTCTATCTTAGTCTGGTTTGGTTTAACATGAACTTGTAATATAAATACAAGATGCCACATGGTACATGGCAGTCTGGGAGAAGTTCTCAGTTTGTGCCCCTGTAGGCACTAAAATAGAGCTCTCAAATCATTGCACCCCAACTTTGCTCAATTAGAGGAAGCAGTTCTAGGGCACAGGCTGCTCTCCTGAAGCCTTCATGTGCAGCCAGTGCCCAGATTCCTCCTGAATTTTGGCCACAGATAGATATTCAATAAAATCTGTTTTAAGTGAGCTCAAGGAATTTTTAAATTGTTTTTTAATTGGGATGCTGGTCTTAAGTTACTGCCTCATTTGTGCATGTCCCCAGTGGTTTTGGCAGATGCCATTTTCTATTTGAGTATGAAACAGTATAATACACTGAGTAACTGTAGAACAGTAAATTTCACAGGGTGTCTTTTCAGCTTTCCCTTTGTATGTTCACCTGTTTTGTAGAGCAGACTAACTTTAACATCATGTTCTGCTTTTCCCCAAACAATTTTGTTGTTTGAAGGCTGAGCTAAGTATTATCTAAATTATTACTTGCTGCCTTTTTTTTTTTTTTTTCCAGATTATGGAAAGTGATATTGCTGCCAGGTTGGATGCTGCTAATAATGACAGACTTACAGCACTAAAGGCAGTCACAAACTTTGGTATGCCTATAGAAGAGTTTGATTCTGAGGGTGAGTTTTCTTGGTAGTCATGCTTTTGATGTATGTCTGTAACTGCTTCAGTTTCTCAGTCCCTCACCATATTTTATATCATAATGTAAGTAAATATACTCTCTTGCTAATCAGGACTTTGTTTTCCTTTTAAACAGAGGCTGAAATCTTCCAGAGGAAACTTGATGAAACAACAAAGCTGCTCAGAGAACTGCAGGATGCTCAAAACGAACGACTGAGTACAAAACCACCCCCTAATATGATCTGTCTTCTGGGTCCATCTTACAGGGAAATGCACTTGGGTAAATATACTGTTTTCTGATCATTCTTGCAGAATTGATAAGTCCCCAGTTGTATCAACTCCAAGAAAGAAAAAAGTTCAAGAGCTATAGTGCAAAATATGTGCCCTGTTGGGCCTAGAAGATCAAATTTTTTGCATGTAAAGCCAAATTAAAGTTTTGAACAGTAATTGCAAGTATTTCCTCTTTATTTGTTTATGTCCTAGAACTGATTGGAGCTTTCTCTAATACCAGGGGGCAGACAATAGCCAAATACTTCTAACTCCATGTGTTTTACAAGTGTCTTTGAACAAGGGTTGCTTGAGTATAACAGAGTTGTTGTTGCAGGGACAGCTTTGGTGCAGGTTGCATCTGGTTACTGGTCTGTCATGTCACATCAGCTAATACCAGTCATACATTCCTCCAGCAGGTTTGTGTCTGTACATCATATATAAATACATGCACTTATCTTTTCTAGCGGAGAGAGTAACCAATAACCTGAAAGAACTTGCACAACAAGTGACTCCAGGTGACATTGTCAGTACATACGGAATCCGGAAAGCAATGGGAATCTCAGTTCCTGTACCTGACACAGAAGACAGCTGGGTAGATTTGACAGAGGGTGAGTATACAAAAACGTATTGTAGCATCTGTTCAACTGAAACAAAACCACATCTGCAAATCATTAAGACTGGCTTGTGGTAGGAGTTGCAGTAGCATAGTTCCAGTTTTCACTTCTCTCCTTTTTAAATTCTGTTTCAAAGGGAAAGTTGCTGTCTTTGGTCTCAGTCCAAAGTTAATCTTTTGCATATATGGAACGTTACTTTACCATCCATCTTACAGCATTGCCAAATTTTAAAGCTTGGCAATTAATTCAATTTTAGTTTTCCATTTACTGTGAATTTGCAAGAGAAGAGTTAAAATTCCTCACTGATAAAAGGACATTGTGCTTCCTTCTCCACCAGGCTTTCGGCTGTGCACTCCTTTTGCTTAATTTGGCCAGGTGTCGTGCTTTGTAAGTTGACAGCATGAGTTCAACTCACCTCATCCAGCCAAAAGTAATAGCTGGTTTTGCTGGATTAGGGAGTCTGGTCAGTGGAAAGTATCAATACCAAAACCAGACCTGCCCCTTGTGGCACATGCATGGCCAAAGCATACCCAGAGTTGGGATAAGACAGGGGAGAATTTTCTCTCAAGAAATGTAATTCACATATCAAATTTACTCAATCTGTGGTTTATAAAAGTTTTCATTAAATAACATTTTAACTGAAAGAGCAGGATTACTTCAGGAACTTATTCACGTTCTCAAGGAAACTGCTCAAGAAATTTCAATTTCAAAATTGTTGAGCATTTTCTTTTTCATAGCACTCTACCAGAGAAGCTCTGTAACACAACCAGCTAAAACATAGGATTTTCTGGGACTGTTGCAGTACAGCTAACAAAGAGCTATCTGCACAAATAGCAAATGACTTGAGGAGTGCTCTGCTGTATATGCATGTCTTTCACTTGAACTATTTATGTGTTCAGTGACCTGGTATCTGTTGTAAACTTTCAGACTTTGAAGAGCCTAAAAAGACCATCACCATCCCTGAAAGCGAGTGTGGCGCAGTTACAGGCTGAAGGTTCCGTTCAGTTTACAGCTGTTTGTTTGATTCTGTTTAAGAACCAGGTTAATGTCCTTCAGGTGCATTCACCACGTGTGTAAATTGTGTGTTAAACTACTTTTGTTTATTAAGTTTTGGAACTGATGGCTTTTGAAGTTGGAGGGTTTGTATTAGAGTTACTTCTGCTACATAAATGCACTAAATTATTCTTTTTGCGTTCTGTATTATTTTAAAGCGCCTCTGCAGCATTTAAGTTTTCATAGATTGTCAAGTGTCTGGAAAAGTCAAAGCATAGTGAAAATGTGCCTATATATTGTGCAGGGACTCAGCCAGAAGTTTCTAAATGCAGTGTAGTAGACTGAGTCTGGTTAGTGCAAATATCAGTAGTATCTGAACATGCAACTTCCCCTTTTTAAAATTACTGAGCATCTCTCTTGAACATGAGGAAGAGAAATAAACTTTTTATATAAAACCAGTGTAGTGTGATGAATTAACAAATGCTCAGCTTTGTGCGGCTTTGAATGTGCATGAATCTCTTAAAGAAACCTCACTGTCTCCTCACCGTATCCTAAAGCTTGGGGGCAAGGTTAGATGAGACCAGCAGGTGAGACCCACCTGCTGTCAGCAAAACACCTCATCAGGGTAGTACAGTGGACTCTGAAACACTCAGACAATTCTTCATATTACTTGGAGTTATTACTAGACACTGTCTGGGTAATGATTTTGGGCTTGCTTATGAGAAAGAAGCATATATTTAGAAGCCTCCTCACATTAAAAGTCACTTCCCTGTTCACCAAAGCTGCAGACAAAGCAGAGCAACAGCACAGCTCTTAGGCACATTCTAGCAGTGTTACAGGTGGAGCCAGTGACTCATCCAAGAAGGCTTTTCCCTGTGCTCATCACTTACTCTCTCACCATATCACAGTGATACACGTAGCTTTTACCACAGGCATCCTTAATTTTTAAGTGTTGCTTCTTTTTACCCCATGATTCCAGTGTAACCTTGGACTTGAAGAGGAATGTCATGTAGTGCTCCAGTTCAGTCTGATCAGCCATCACTGATGTGTGCAGTGGCAGGGAACTGAATTAAGAGATAACTTAAAGGCAAAGGAGGATCATGAATTCCACCCTCTACCCCCAGCCATGGCCAACATCATCCTTGCCCTCCCTTCCTTCCTCCTCTCTAGAAATGTCTGCAGAAATACTTATTTAACTGTTTTTAAACTTCCAGAAGTCTTACCTGTCAACCTGGTCTTTTCTCCAGTAGTTTCGGTTGTCCCAGAAGAGTTCTTAATAGTCACCACTGGAATTTTTTCAGTTCTAGGTAATTGCAGCTGAAATACTACCCAGGGAATGAATTTTTCCATTAATATGTAGGTCATTTTCATGCTACAAGAAAATGACAAGATGCACAGCAGCTGTGCCAGCCAGATCCTTACTGGCTCACTCCACAGCATCTCACTGCCCATCACCCACCTTTCATACATGCAGGAGGTGACCACCAATGACAGAACATCAACAACTGAAATTTCTCCTCAGCTCTTGAACACATGGATGTCACTCTACCCATTTTCCACTTGCAACTTTTTCTAAAAAGGTAAATATTGAGTTTAGTTTATAGGCAAACACAATCCTGTTAACTCTTCAGGGCTGTAAGGATATATATGCCTTCTATTCATGGGAATCTTCATCAAAATAATTGCAAACCCAAACATGTTTCAGGAAGTTTTTATTTCACTGTAAAAACAAAAGTTTGTTCTTTAAAACAGATGCCTAATTCAGATGTCATTAGCTCTTCAAATTAGATACAGTGCCATTTTTTCCATATAAGGAAAAAAATAATGCTGTAAGGAAGATATTTCTACTAAGATTTTTTCCTCAATGTTAAGTTTCACAGTTTGCTCTCAGAAGGACTGCTGAAAACAATTACTTAAATACAGTTTTTTCTTGAGTTGAACTTTTTCTGTGGTTGAATATAGCTCTCATATTACATAGTTCCAGTTCTGATGAAAAATTAGTCATCCTCTTTTTTCATCACACAGTTTCTAACTTCCCCAAGTACACCATGCACAGCACACCAAGCCAGCAGTCCTTTTAAACTCACAACAAAACCCAGCTCCTTCCCCTTTGAAAGCTGCAGCTCTTCGGGGCACTTCTGCAAATGAGGTTGAGTTGAAGTTACACCCAAGCAAGTTACCAGGCTGACAAGGCAACGTGTAAACAAAACCATTTCAAAATGCTGTTACAGCGAGTTTTCTTTCATAGATAACTTACATCTACATTCTACTAGTTCTGTGAACAGAAGCACTTCAGAGCCAGCTCTATTTATAGGCATAATGCACTTTTCAAAATGGATTCATGAGACAATGGTCACTTCACCTAACAGGACATCAGACTGCTGAAAGGAGCCTTTGACACATGCATGGTCCCTATAAAACAATAAATAAATATCTCAAAACAAATGCTTGCTGAGCACCTGTAACTACAAATACACAACATACAAGAGCAGCAAAAGCTATTTGAAAGTTTATTCAACTACAACACTGACTTGCACTAACGAGACACCACATATGATGCTTTCTTCTTCAGCAGAGCCCACGTGTGAACTAGACAACCTCAAACTAAGGTTTTCTAATATGCTGTTTTCTGTTGGAGAGCTACTACACACAGATTTGACCTACAAAATTGACAAAGGCTGCAAGCACAATTTTTAATCCACAGTTGGACAATATTTAGATTTGTTCCTGTCTTGAAACATAGTCACTTCATCTTCTAAAGAAATTACACAGTAATTAGAAAGCAGCAGTGATGCATAGGACTGCTTAAACACTTGTCCAAGATGGGTCAGTACTAAATCCAGAAACAGTAAGTGCTGCTCTGTTTGTAGAACAGTAAGGCTTAACTAAACAGGTGTTGTACTCACTGATCACTGTGCTGTCCAGCCCTACTGTATGTGGTGTGTGGGGAGGACGGGAGAATCCATCTTAGTTAATACATGTAGCTGGGCACAAGGTGTTAGCCTTACAAAATACGATCTCCACCAACAGAAAACAGATTAAGAGATTGCAGAAAGTAGAAAAATGCCGATTTAGAAATTAGCAAAAGCCACTAAAGCTTAAAAACTTTACAGACTAAACTAACTTACAGTAAGTCAATTTCCATGATGATATGAATGCTCTACTCATACTTTCAGCATTGGGGCTCTGCTGAAACATTTCCATTATGAATATTTTCTTTTGTAACCTTCAAAACCAGTTTGTTTCATAAACTGCATTACCTTTAAAAGGTACAGAAACCAGCCAGTGGCTAGTCAAATTGTAGAAACAAAAAAAAAAAATCCCAAACCTCACCTCAGACACAGTTCCGCTAATACAGTATCTGCTACTGTTTCTAATACTATCTTAATAATTCTGTTCTTCAGTTTCCAGCAATTCAGAACAGATTATTTTTTTTCCCTAAGTACCCCAAGAACACAGCACACAGAATTCCTGCCAGTGTCAGCAACACCAGGGGCTGTCAGAGCCTGTCTATCAGGTAAACCACAGGTGCCCCACACTCACCATCCCATGGATTTTTTGAAATTTAAAGTCAAAAATTGTAAGACTTACATGTGACTGAATAAAATGCACATGCAGATACTAAATAAAGAGACACAGAAGGAGAACATGTAATATAATGTAAACACGCTGAACTAGATGAAAGTTATTTCTGAACAGCTCTTGGTCACGAAAATGTTTGTGTGACACAAGGTTCTTCTGCAGAGAAGGCACGGATGATAAAATGACCAGATACTGTGCAATGTGGGTCTTTCCCCAAAGGGGCTCAGCACAGTTGTCATATGATACATTTGAGTTCATTTGTGTTCCTCTTCCCATTATTCAGCTGTCTTCTGTGAATCTGTTCAGCATTAAAAGCAGGATATGCAGTGCCCACGGTATCACTGCACATGCCTGGCCAAACACAATACTGAAAAGCAGGTGTGTGTCAAAGAACCAGCAGTGGAATGTTTTAACATGGTAATGAGTTCCACAGTGCATCCACACGTGTTGTTACTGGAGCTGTTAAGACTCCCACAGTGCAGGTAAGGAAAGAAACGAACTGAAAATGCTTCATGGCAATTCCAGGTAAGTCCTCAAATTATTTTAGGAAAAAGTAGTCTTTTTCAGACTGATTGTTGTGTGTCTTCTAGGAAATTTTCATAACTCTTCTTTATTAAAAAAGAATTCTCTTGAGGTGTAGAAGAGAAAGGAACAGCATATACATATTTTTAGAATAAAGTCCTTCACATAAGGAGGGAAATTGTAAGTCTTCACAGAAGGGAGGCAGTTGTAAGTCTGTTTTGATTAACTTCATCATAGCCTCAGTTCAGTCCCATACCTTGGAATTTGGCTGTCTCAGTGCAAACAAAGTAAGTCCTCAATTCTCCCTTGCCTTTGACATTAATGAGTCCCCTACATTCACACGAGTATCCCAACTCCTGTAGTATTTTGCTTGTTTCTTCTGTGACCTTTGTGTGAAAAGAATTAGAAAGTCTTATGAAATTCTTCTGATTATTCACATTAAAAAAAAAATCCACAGCCGATTAGAAATAATTCCTTAGACATTCCAAGGCTCATAGGTTTACCTGGATTTTCCCAAGTTCCCCCGTGCTCTCCATTCGACTGGCAACATTAACAGTGTTGCCCCAGATGTCGTACTGAGGTTTCCGGGCACCGATCACACCAGCAATCACAGGGCCATGATTGATCCCTGGATAAACAAAAGCAGGTGTCATTACTGAAGTAGAAAGTGATGTGACATACTGCTTCGTTATTAGATGTAGCTTCAGGGTCAAAAAAAACCCAACCCAAAACTTAACTCTGTGACACATTTCTGGCAATCAGTATCAACATTCTTCTATAAATAGTTGTACTGAGGCTCAGGAGATGTGAAGTGACTCACTCCTTATAAAATGGGAAGTCTGAGGAAGAGCTGGGGCACAATTCATGCCGCAGCAAAATTCTTTTTCTACTTTTGTTGTATGGAAATAAACATTTCTATAGTGGCAATACTGTCTTTAGTCAACGGTCACTAACAGGGTACGTCACTCCTCATCCGCACCTTTCATTTCCTCCAGACTCATCCAGCTGCAGTCTTCCTGCTGCTCCCTCCAGTGATGAGAAAAGCCCATCCGTGGAGGAGCTTGGCATATTTGAAAAGCTGACCAGACAATACTACCTTTGACCCCAGCACGTGACCTACGTGGTCCTATCTCATGTCCCACCGTGCTGGGCTGAAGAGCTCACATTCCTCACAGACAGAACCTACCAATGCGTAGGCGGAAGTTGTTGAAGGAGTGTCGGTTGATGCCATCCAGTTTGCTCATCAAGGCAATTCCGTATTCCACCATAATCCCAATGTGGGCATGCTGTCTCTCCCTATCCTGTGCAAGTCATAACACATATTATCATATCTATAAAATAACAAATTACTATTCCCAAGCAGGACTGGTAGTGACCAGAGTATGTATTTATAAGGAGGACACCACTCATTCTTGTAACTGCAGAATTGCACAGTGCAACAAACATTCAAAATGTCTTTTTAAAACTACAATAAATTCAGCTGGAATGGCTATGAGGCAACAAGCATGTCATGATTAAATTTTATAACACATTACTATCTGTCCTTTAGGATTTCAGCTTTAACTTCACATGTTTAGGCTATATTATTATGTGTGTTTTAATGTCGTACACAAGTCTCCTACATTGAAAGTGAGCCCAAGTACAGAATTTGGTTTACATTCTTCTGGGTGACCAACAGTTTCAGGCCTAACATGGCATTTGAGGATTCCCTTTTTGTGCCAGTTCTCAGGAATCACAAAAAGCTTACTGTCCAGTTGGTGGCCTTTTCTTTGGCTCCCATTCTTTGCCTTCCCTATTATTAGAGCCATTCTGCTATGCATCTAGACATGATAAGTTACTGGAATCAAAGATGCAAGGTGTCAAAAGTATGCTGGGGTTACAAACTTAATGCCTCCTTTGGGAAAAGAAAAATGGCACTAGAAGATAAATAGTGAATTCTGCAGGAGACAATACACTTTTATCACCTTTTTCCACGTTTCAGGAAGTCACTCTTGGTGATTTACTTTCTCTTTTGTATCTCATTACATTTTGTTACTTTGAAACACACCTACGTACCCACAGAATACTGAAGGCAGATTTCAGAGACAACGTACCTGATTGTTCTCCTGGCCTGGTGTAACACTGAGACCGGCTGCTGCCATGTAAGTGCTTCCAATCGTTTTTATTTTTTCAACACCACTAAATTTAGGTTTTAACAAGAGCTGTTTGAATGAAAAGAAAATAAAAACTTGAGACTTGAGACATATATCAGTGTAGTATTTACCCAGAAATCTTATACTCTCTACAATAAACATTAAGCATCTCCAGGAATACTATCACTGACATGAAGGTTAGATAAAGTACTGACGATTGGTTTCACAGTTTTGCTTTACCTGCTCACAGGAGAAACAGAAGTACTGAAGTACTGAAATACAGTCCTTGAATTCAAGACTTTTAAACCATACTTCTAATGGATTAGATGTTGTACTTGAAAATCCCTATCAGATGACAATATATCATTGAAGACTGCAAGGCTGAAGTCAGAATATATCAGTTCAGTGTAAAAATGTTTTTTTCCCCCTCTAATGCTCACTGATCTAGTGAAACACTTATTTTGCAGCAAATATGTAATCCAGTGCATTTTTGACAGAAGCTTAATTACCTCATCAAAGTCAGCAATGATTTCATTTAACAGCCGCAAGCATTCCAGGCCTTCTTTATTGACATCACATTCCGTGTAAAACACCTTAAAATCTGGTACTGATGCAAACATGACACACACACAGTCATAGGATTGATGGTACCAGTCCTACAGGAAAACAATATATCCACACGTTGTCAGCAGTCACGTTCCACCACAGGTATTCAGACTCATGACCATTGTTTCTAATCAGTAATCAAGTCACAGCTTCCCTATGAAGTCAATCAATCACAGCACCTTATAGTGGGCATCTCTTATTTTTGTCAGAAACATTAACAAAGTTTTATTTGCCTAAGGAAAAGCTGAGATACCTTAAAGATATCTCAAAGATTCTTATCTATTTGGACATTGCCAGCCTCCTGACACACAGCAATATTCACTTCAATGATATGCTGGCAGAATAAGATTGAGATGTCTAAAAAAAAAAAGTCCTTATCAGTGAGCTTGTCACTGGGGTTGCTACCAAGGAGATACTATCTCTTCCTCAACTGACTTCTCTAGAAACTGTGATGTATCCTCTCTGGTAAAACATAGTCTTTGGAAAGCAGTAAATCCTTTTTCAAACTTTTAGCAAACTTAAACTGTGTCCTGAAATCAAAGCACCAATTCTGAAAACAGATTTCAGGGACTGCCACTAACAGTCTGCAATTTTTTTTTGAGGCTCTCTGGTTAGCAGGTTCCTGGGTTTACAAAGGTCTTGGGATACAAACAGACTTCTGTGGGCTTGTTCACATCACATGTTATGTCACAGAGGTCCAATTTACTGTCATTCACACAGCAGAGGCTCAACATACCTCATTTCGTTTTTCACCAATGAAATACGCGGCAACGTGTGCTGGAAGTACATTTTCCAGCAAAAGCCTGTTAACATTCTCCATAGTTTCAAATTGTTCGTGTTCTTTCTTAAACTTATTCTTCCACAGACAATCCAGTCGACAGTAATAGTCAATCTGCAAAGAGACCAAACATGATAAATGAAATCCATAAAATATCTCTGAAAAATATTAGTAATTTTTTTCAAAAAGCACGTGTAAAGCATCTATTTTAAAAAGCACATATAAGAAGAAACAGAGCTTCTTCAAGGCCTTTTGAGCCTATATAGTTATGAAAGATGTACTTTGAGAACAAAGGTCAGAAAAACATGAAGCAGTCAGTGAGACCAAATGCCATTTTGTACCAGCAAGTGTATTTACCAAAATTACACATTAATACTCTGGTGATTATTTTTATCTTGAACTGCTGCCTTGATTTAGAATTATTATTGACATATAAATACAGATAGATCCAAACTGGAAGAATCTGGAAGTTCTCACTTCTGTGATGCAAACACTTTTGAAAGATATTAAAATGTTCCCATCCTTTCACAGTAAAAAATTTTGCATTACCTGTAACTAATTACAAGTAAGTACGCTACCTACAATTAAGAACAGAATATTAAAATAAGATAAAAATATACACTAGAGCACAATTTCATGGAACAACACTTCTGCATTTTATTTAAATCAACTTGTTGCAAGTAAAAGGACTAAGCAATGGTGTTTTAAATACATACCTGTTTTGCAAGTAAAACAAGGGTTATGTAAAACAGAACCAGATATAAATTAGTCATTATTCTCGGCTCTTTGATGAAAAGCCTGAAAACAAGAAAACAATACAAAATCATCTGTATCCTTTTAGAAAACCTACATGATTAAGGGTAAGGGAAGGGGGTGTCTCTTCAGACATAAACCACGACATTATTGTTCAGTTGTGCCAGTGGCTGCCTGGGTACAGGTCCTGTCCTAACAACAAGAAAGGATTATCAGTCAGCCCAGAACATGGGCTGCATTTCATATAAGGACACACTATGTGCTGAAACCTTGTTATGTAGCTGTTGTAGTGAGATGTTCAAGTCAACATGGTTTTATCTTAATGGAGCCATCTTAATTTCCAACAGACTTGAGTTTCAGCTTCCACCCCACCCCAGCCCACAAAAACAAAGCCAACAAAACCTCCTCCTTAAAGGAGGAAAAGAAACTTTCTTCTTTGTGGAAGGAAAGACAATCGTACCTGTATCTGAGACACCACTCATATTTTATAGTAAGATCAGTCTTAGCCATCTATTAATTTTTACAAATACAAACTAAATTCTCATCATATGAATGATTAAGAGGCTAAATTAAGAGCTCACTCAAGCTTTTTTAAGGTGTGCTGACAGCTCACAGCAAAATAAACTTAGCCCAGTCTTCAGCTATGAGACTATTCTGAGGAATCTGAGAAAGACTTAAAAATGAACAGTAAAACCTTTCCACATGGTTTCTCTTAAGTATTTTCAGTTTCTGCAATTAGATCAGGTAAATTGCTGTTACTTTTCAAAATACCTACACTTAGTAAGGTGAGTACATGAAGGTCACTATTCTACTGAAGCATTAGAATTTTAGCAAGGCTTTTCTTCATAGCTTATCAGAAAAGCAACCTTATTATGAGATTAATAAGACTCCCTCATCTTCTAAGTAAGCTAAGGGTTCTAGGGATCCCAGAAGCCACATTACAGGTTTTTCTTCAGAAAACACACTTTGTTTAAAAAAAAAAAAAAAAAAAAAAAAAGGTGATATTGTCTAATATGATTTCCCTGTCATTAACTTTACTGAAAGGTTTGCAGTGTCTGACTTACATGATTTTGACATTGCAATATTCCAGTAGTTGTACAAAAATCTAACACCTCCTTTAATGAAACATTAAATAAGAAACTTGCCACTGCACCTGGTGCTGTTGCCATAGAAGCTCAAGTTTCTGTGCTGAGGGGTGTTAAAGAGGATGAGGTAGACAGTCACAGCAATGGACAGGAGGAGAACTTTGAGTTCGAAGCTCATTTGAAGAAATACCGAGCAAGCGATGAACCCCAATATACAGCAGTAAGCATAATACTGTAAAGGAAGAATTTAAAGAGCAGTTGCATTATTCAGACTTCATGCCTAAGAGATGTTCAAACCATAGCAAATACTCTGAGTTTGTGGTCATTGTAATTTAAACAGTCGCTTGCTAAATACACTAAATACACTTATTTTTAATGACACTAAAAGGCTGAATTTAGTACTTTTCTTTAGTTTAGTTTTTTTAAAGTTTTTAAGGGCCAACAGGAGGATTTAAACAGAAAACATCACACCAACAGAAGCAAGCAATGCCAGATAAAAACTGAAGAGAGCTGAGGATTTATCTTCTGAAGTCTATTAATTTAAGCAATTACTTATTTAAGATTCAAGACAGTGAATCAGCTCTGAACCAGGAACTCCAGCCTTCTAATCCTGTTTTGAATGTGCTCTCCCACTGTAACCTTAAGCAGATACCACATTCCCATCCATTCCTCCCCACCTGTAAATGTGAAGACCGTGACCTGTTATCCAACCTTAGACAAGGCTCTTTCATAGGAACTTTGATGCTAACAAGCATTACCAAGCTAGGGCCATTATCCAGTGGAATTACTGAATGCTTTCCCAGAGGAATGCCAGTCCAGGTGTGGTGTCCCAGCTCAGGATGCAGCTGGCAGCACTGAAGGTGTCGGGTGGTACAAAGTGCGTGGCGCAGACGGGGCTGGTCCCTGCAGCCACAGGCACGGGTGTGAGCTGCTGAGCTGGCACACTTCAGTCTACAGACTACTCCAAAATCGCCTCAGCTTCTGCTCCTCGAGAAGTCATTTCTATTTTTATGCACAAAGTACAGTTTTCCCACTCATAAGGGCACAGACCTAGCACAGGACTGTGAGATTCTTGGCTAAGCAGTTTCTGCTGAAGTGAATGAAGCCAGAACTCCTAAACAAGGCCCACATAAAACAAATTGTACCAACTCTACCATCCTAAAGGCATTGAGTGTAGCCTCTAAAAGGTAACAAACACTCACCCAGAAGCCAAACCTCTGAAAAGAAACCACTACGCAGAGAACACTGCCACATGTCTGACAGCCATTTAAATCCTTTCACTCTATCAAGACACTTTGCTGGGACACTTGCAGGTACAGCTCTCATCTTTCAGACTCAAACATCATCATCCTGTTCTACTGCTTTTTCCTTAAAGTCTTACACCTACTTTTAAGTCTGAAATTTTAAAAAAAACTGCAAAGCCATACTTTATTCAGCAAAGCAACAGCAGCTGAACAATATTGATTTCATGAAGAACTTTTCTGCTGTCAGATACCTTAAAAAAGCTTTTATATAGCAACAGAACTTGCCACTAGTAAGTAAATATATACAATATTAAAAAATATGGCTTTCAAAGTAACATGTATTCTCTACTTACAGTTTCCTCAATGCAGGAATGAGTTGTGTTTCCCAAAGGCTGATTTACAGACATGCAAAAACAAAAAATTACAGGATGAGCACAGTGCGCATTTTATATGCACTTGTCATAAGCACAATAAAAAGGGTCCTCACACAATCTGCTCTACATCATACAAAAGCACGTCCATCATCTAAGGGGTGCCCAGGTGACAAAAGAGCATCCCAAATATTTACCTGATCTCAAAACAGAATACTACTTTGGAATTAAAGAGATAAAAAGGGGAACCCTTAGAAATAATTCTTTAGTGTCAATTCTTTAGCAAGTGCTGAATTTACCCTTGCAGAAATGCCAGAGAACACCTTTCCAATGTGTTGAAAGACCAAAATAAGACTTCAGTTTTATACATGAGTACTCTAGACGTTTGAGAATTCCTGAAGGATACACTGGAAAGCCACAGCTAATGATAGAAAATATCCTTCAAAGCTGTGGCATGAGTAAGTCTTTGTGTTCAACAATTTAAAAAAAAAAGAAATCTATCTTTATAAAAAGATGAAAATACATCAAAATGTTGCCATTCATCTATATTATAGGAGTTGAAATTCAATGATCCTTGTGGGTCTCTTCCAACTCAGGATCTTTTCTGATTCTATACCCACCAGCCAAGACTCATTTCATTTTAATCTTTGAAATTAAGACGGTACTCTACTCACATAGGTAGTAGCACACAGGTCATTTGATCCAGTAAAGTTTGCAGGTTTGTTCTTTTCAGTAGTCTTGATTTATGGGGGGAAAAAAGGAAACACATCAACAAAACCACGGTACAAACTTGTCAGCACGTAGTCAGTGATTTTGAGGTTTTTCTCCATATTATACAGAGTCCTGATCTGATTGCCTTTTCAGGGCTACTGAATAGATGTTGAAATACAATGGTATCCCCATGTAGTTGTATTAAACATATGCACACACAAGGTGCAAGAAGGCTAAAATTTACCAGTTTGGGGTAAAGTTTTACATCCTGGCTGTGTTAATCTAACAGCTATCTGGCACAAATGTGGTTTTGCCTCACTCCCCCAGTTTCACAGCTGCTGTTCCTGTTTTCTTTTAGGCTGTCTCTGGTGCTGTTCACATGACACCACTGTGAGTCAATTCAAGGACCCAAGCCAGCAGGAAAAACACCCTACAAAAGAAAACTAAGCATTTTCTGCAGTATTGCTTAAAAGAGAGCCAAGCTCTATTCTTCTCTCCCTTATTCACATTACTACCAGCGAGTGCAAACACCACAGTGAACTGCTTAAAGTGCCCCCTGCCACAGCCAAACATTTAAAGGCACATTAAAATAAAAAGGACCATCTTAGTGATGAGGGTTACAATCAAGAGTCATTTTAAATGCCATCTTGAAAGCAAGAAAAGGTGGTCTAAACTAGAACTCAGGTCTATCACATGTACTTTCAGTTCTAGAAATTGAAAGGCTTTACATGACCTCGTGCATTATGTGTAAATATCACACTCTGTGTAAATCAACTCGTGTTGCAAATCAGACATTAGAAAAAGCAGCAAAAAAAGCTGACACTTGATGAAAAGAACACAGGAAGTTACCTAAACTGTGGATGTTGCAATAAGCCATAGAATAACGTGATTACTTACCAAATTAAAAATGGCTATAATCAGCAAGGCAGATATAGTGATGACTGCTAAAGGAAGCCTAAGTAAAGGCATTGTTTCCACCTTTTCTGAGATAGCACAAAGACGGCGCAGGAACGGCCACTGCTCTGAGCAGCACTTCTGTAAACAACAGTAATTTATTTCAGTAACATGAATAACACTTTGATACATGTGAAGAAATATTTCTAAATACTTTTTTTTCTGCATGAGAATGTCAAGAGTCTCCACTGGAATCCTATTTTGAAGCTTTGAATCCAGTCATTGAGAGTCAATGTCTAACAACTTTCCCCAACAGAAGATAGAGACTTACTTCAAAGAGATTGGTTGCTAAAATTTTCTGAATTTGTGCTTTAAAAATACAGAATTATGATCTGATTGAAAGTTCTAGAGAAAAGTTAATAAGTGCACAATGATAATTTCTGTGGGGGTTTTTTTGGGGTTTTTTGGTGTTTTTTTTTTTAGTTATAGAGCTATAACATAGTTGGAACACCCATTTCCAGATAACTAAATCAGCACCAATCATAGACAGTCCCATTCTTGCCATCCTTATATCCTTCCATTGTTGCTAAAACCATCCAGTAAAGAAAATACTTTTAATGATTGCAAGCAATATTCAAGGATGCTATACCAAAACACTCCCAGCATAAAACTCTAGTCTGATGCAACTGCAGTCTTGGAATTTTCTTTTTCTCCTCCACATGCTTTTACATATGTAGAAACCATATGTGCATGCACCTACACACACCTCTCTCTCTACTTAGACAGATATGCAAAAATCCATCCATATACACATAAAAAACCCCCATACATACATAAAATCCATACACCTATCTAACCATACTTTTAAATTAATCATAAATCTTTATCCACTGCACAGAGTGCAATTTTATCTTTTTTGTCTTTCTCCTTTACACAAGTTGAGCCTCACTCTCTAAGAGACCATTTTTTTCCATGGCAGTTTTCCTGGGAGACCTCCATCACCCCAGCAGGATGGTGTGACATGATGGGAGAGCCACGTTCTCAGCAGAACTTCAGAATTCCCTCCCACCCTCGATCTAGCACAGCACAGATGTGATGAGTGTAAGGAACTCTCTAAAATCCCTTCCCTCTTGAACTGTAGAAGGACTTTTTACTTTGTGCTGTTGAACTCTGTGTCACTACGGGCTGTGTTTCAATATTTATTTTTAAACAGTAATGGCCTATATTCAATAATGCAGAGAAAAAGTAGCTACAAATGCAAAGTGTCCTAATTGATGTAATGGTGAACTTGGAATTCTAACAGCTCTGAAATTGTTGCCAATAAATTATTCATATGTTTGTACTTTTCATGACACTTTATAAATTATTATGAAAACTAATCTTGCATTCAAACTTATTTTGATTTTAACACTGTTTCCAGTATAGAAAATATCAGTATTTACAAGCAAAATTACTATCAATGACAAACATAAAACCAATTTTTTTCAAAACACAACTCTACCTCCTCCCTCTTACCCATCTATTCTGGCACCCAAATAATTCCAAATCACAGTGCAAATTGTCAGACATGAAAATGTATCTCAGGTAATGGAATCTTCTGGTAACCTGAGGTGCAAGATTCCTGTAACTCCTATTGAAATTAACACCTTAATTCATCATCCTAAAAGATAGACCAAGTAGCTCAATTGTATCCATCCACTTTGAAAACAGGAAGCTTTTTAAAACCAAAACTTACCATACATTTCTCAGCAAAGCACAGAAATAAAATAAGCACAATGATGACTGCAACAATTCCAAAGGAAATTCCCAGCTTTGCAGTTCTAGAAGAAAGCATTAAACAAAATAAGTTTAAATATAATTCTTCTTCTAATAGCATTAGATGGTCAAAACCTCACACAGGTTATTCTTGCACAATCACCACCTTAAGGGATTCTACCCCTGATGTCCCCAAGTGCTGCCCTGTGCATAAACCACATGCAAACTCCACTGCAGCAGCCACGAGAAACAAACATGCCATAAATTTCAGGATCATCAAGAATCTGCTTTCTCAGGAGTATGAGAAGAAGCTCAAAGTTCCCTCCTTGTAGCTCTAAAGACAAGAGGAGCACTGAGCACATTGTAGCCAGTTAAGTCCCATTTTCCAACTGTTCAGTGTGCTTACAGCCAACTATTCTTATAAAATAGTATTTCTCACTTAACTGACCAGCTCCCTGTGTGTACTTAGCAAACTAAATATTAAAGAAATATTTCTGTATTATTTTCAGATTGATATCAAGGCTCTTATGCCAACAACATGAATGCACTCCTTTATCACAGGGTAAATTAATCCTGAGAGGTTTATGTTTCTTGCACATAAACCCTCAGGAACTCTGAAAAGTTCCATGCACACCAGTTTCACTTTAGCTATTGGTTAATTTGAACTATAAATAATTAAAATACCATCACTTACTTTGGCATGATAAACATCTGTATCACAAATATACAGAGGAACACAAAACTGGCACATGCGAAGTAACTCTTCAGTTTTAGGATAGGAATGGTGCGATACTGAAACACAGATTAGGATAAATAAATGTTCAGGATAATTCCAGGGTGGGGCTTTTTCAATTCTATTACATTTTTGTGATGACACACATATATAAGTTCATACTGTACTGTTAATATACATAGAATTAAAAGAGAACAAAGGAAAACCACCAAAAAAAAAAAAAAAAGAAAAAGAAAGAAAAAAAAAGCACTTGAAAACCTGTCAAGAAAAACATCCCAGACCAAAGGATAATTTCCAGCTAAAGGGAAATTGAGCAAGTGTGCAAATCACTTCACAGACATCCATAGTCAAAATTCTTATCAGAAGAGGACATATACAGAAGTAAATCTAAAGTGTACATGCACACCCACACCAGTGACAGCAGTACAGTACACCACAGTACAGTAAATTAAAGAGGAGTTATTCAAACAGAAAAACACACTGTACCTGACAAATACCAGCATTATTATCTACAGCAAACAACCACAGAAAACAAAGTATTTTCCTTATGGATGCAAAATCCTTTTTATTTTTTCTTCTTTAAATCTCATTATTATTGAGAGAACTAGTTTATATAGTAAAATTGCCAAGCCCCCACTAACACCCTTGTGGCAAGAATTTAATCACAGATTAGAGACAATATCCATTAATCTATAGAATTCACATTCTCAAGGATGAATGACCAGCTCAAATGACCCAGCAATCTGCTTTCTACTAGTCACCAAAAACCTCTTCGGATGTGCCGTCACCTCCAGAACCCAGCTGCAGAAGGAAAACAGTTTCCAGCCTACTCTTATGCTGCTCTGAAGCGCAAATCAAAGACCAAAAAGGATTATTTTGCTCTTACCAACCTCTTTTTCAAGACCAGGTTCTGCAAAAATCAGTGAAAATCCACAGAAGTCATCGGATCTGCCACACCAGGGACTGCATCCAGAGAGACAGGGATGTGTTACAGGGAGCACAGGCCAAGGACACAACGCAAAAGCATCACTGTGGTTGAGACTCCAGTGCACAGGGTGGGAGTGCCACTCTCCTGCACACATTTGACATTCTGCAAGGTTCTTGTGTTTCACAGTGGAACATGTGAGCGGTTATGTTTTTATGGAGCTGACAGGCAGGTCCAGAGCACTCACACACAGCATCATCTGCCAGCTACGTGAAAAATGTAACTCCAAACCTTCCCTAAGGTTTACAAATAGGAAAGTGTAATAGCAGATGCTAGAGATGGTTCACAGCCTCCAAAAACTTCCCCTAAATAATATCAGGCCTCTATGAGGAACAGCTGAGGTACAGACTTGATTGACTTTAGATGAAGAGTTTTTTCTTCTCAAATTCAATGTTTTACATTTGACAGGAATTTAAATACTGTATTTTAAATTAAAACAAAACAAAAAACCCCACCACCATTCCCAGTGTTTGTCTGCTTTTAAATGCAAATTTCCTGTCAAATGCACCACCTGCAACTAACAGACAATTTGCCTTCAGTGAACCAGACACTAGAACAACTTTATTACTATGCCCAAAACTGTGTTTTGACTTTATATATAGTTTTTTTTCAGGACAACCACCCCATTTCCTGGCACTTCTTATTTTAATAAGGAGAAGACAAACATTAACTTTCTATCCCATCCTACACTGCAGTTCAGCTCATTACTTTGGAACAGTCATAGGAAACAGAGCAATGATTTTGCTATTTCATAGTGCTACACCACACTGAACAGCTAGAAAAACCACTGGCTTCTTGCTGTTATAAAGCAGTAATACTCTCATATTCACATTAAAATCAAAAAGAAACTAAGTAAAAAACAAAGACAATAAAAACCAAGCAAGACAAAAAATCCTGGTAACATTTCATTTTCAACAAGTATATTTTATACCTAGGCTTAAATTGAAGTGTAGGTTAACCTCAAAAAAAAGTTTAAGAAAAAAATAAAATACTTCATACTTAGTTGAACTGAGGCCCTCAATGGTTGACATCATTTCATCATAAATATCTTCCTCCATCCTTCCCTTTTGAGATGAATTTCTGAGAACAAAACAAAGTCTGTGTCACCAATGCTGTTAAAAAACAACTCGCAGCTACAGAGCAAACTTTCTCAGCACACCAGTGGGGTAAGCTTCCAGGGAAAAATTAAATAAGAATGCTCCAAACTGACAAGCAAATACAGCCAGGGGCACTTTACTAGGCACTTCTCCAATTAATCAAAACGTGCATTTTTCAATACAATATTTTGATAAACCGAGAGAATGATTCACAAGTGAAAATCAGCTCCTTAATTAACTCAGTGCTACAGGTACCATTGTAAGCGTTTACACATATAATGTCAATTCTTTATTACACTATAATGGTATACATAAATAATACTAAGCAAAATCACATCTTGGAAAATATATATTTACTTGTAGGATTTGTATATTTACTGATAATACTATGTTAAGCTGTGTTTATTTTGTGCTATAATATTACAAACAAATCTGGCATCTGTGAGTAATTAAAAGCTGAGGTAGCAGAAGTAGGGACAATATACTCATCTATACACTATATGAGCTGGTTTGGTCTGTTTTTCACTGCTCCTTAGGGCTCTCCCTTCCCAACTCCCTCCCATCCTTCTGCAGCCCATGGAGCAAAATGGAACCTCAGTGACTGAGGGACTGGTAAAGCAAGGAGGGGGAAACTCCTTTTACAGTCTGCTAACAACAACAACCATGAACTAAGAGAACTTTTAAAGGCCAAAGATTGAGCTTAACCTTTCTAAGGCAGAAATACCACACATGCAGTGATTAATCAACCAAAAGATCACATGCTTGCAGCACACCGAACCGCAGTAGGAGAACAGGAGCACGTATTTAAAAAACAAAGAAGGTCCCTGACAAACCTCTCAGTTGTTTTCTGGCGCCCAGTGGAACACAAAGGTATTTCCTAAATAAAATAAGGAAAGTAAGGTTTACTAGGATTGTATCATGCTAGAGATTGGCAGAGTCTGAATATTGTTACGTTCTGACAGAAGGAGACGATGCCCAGACACCTTCTCAGTTCGGTGTACACATTTAACACCAAGAGTAACAGTAGACATTCAACCACAAAAATCATGTCAGATTCTGAGTTTCCCATCACAGACAGCAGGAGCAGTTTGCAATTGTAGGTTGACAATCGCTACTTGAGGCCTCACCTTTCTTTGCCTTCCTTGTGAACTTGAAGAGTCACTGCTCACACTCTCCCTGTGGTTCAGGTGGGCAAAGGGCCTGGCTGCTCCCCAGGACTCCAAATAACGTGTCATCCGAACAGATGCTCTCATCTTCAGCCCATCGTTAACTCTTGTTTTAGGGAGGTGATTATTTGATATGCATTGTTTGGACTAATAGGGAAAACGAAAACACACTCATTTAGAAAACAGAGTAGTTTAAGACTATACAATCTCACTATTTAGTAGGACTCTAAACACATCAGCAATGTGCCAGCCAACCTCAATTCCTTTATCTCATTTAATTAATGCAAGCTAAACCAAATCACAGTGCACACAATGGGTTTGCTTCAGCTGCCTTTACAAGCCTTTACTTGCAACACTGCAGCAGTCAAACTTCCAGGTTTATTGAGGATGACGCAAGAGATCGCAGGATCTTATGGATAGATAAAGTTTCCTTGCAGTCAGCACAACACCAGGGGAAAAAGATTCCAGATTCCTCAGCAAGGGTGTATCAAAACAGTAGTTAGGAGAAGATCCCACAAATTACAGACTCCACATTAGATTATATCCCTATGACATGGGTGCTGAGTCAGGCAGTATAGAAGGGATATAGAGCAATACCCTCACAGGGCTACAGGGAAGCTGAAACTACAGAATAAACTGATACATCAGTGACTTGTTATTCTCTAACATTTCACAAGCATCTTCAAGTGGGTAGATTTTAACAGACTTAGAACTCCGTTCTGAGAGTATGTGCTCTGTACATGAAGGGGGGGTTGGACTGCTGAAAAATGCAGTTCTTTCTAATTTAAGGTGGCTCTGTACTGGAAGAAGTTTGTCATTTGCATTCTTTTTTCATTTGAAATACTTTACTCATCAACCACAAGCTGATTCAAAATAGCAGTACTCCAGGTGTTTGCAGTTACCAGGCTCTAAAGGAGCAACCAACAGTTGCTAACTTCACCCCCTGAAAAGAAGGTGAACTTAATTTAAAGTTAGGGAGGAAGATATCAGAATCCATTTTACAGGGAATATTTTATCTGAAAATGGCCACACAGTACAGGTATTCTTTCATTACTTCATCCCACCTTTGACCTGGATTTGTGAGAGATACATTTCAGGCAAATACATAGCCAAATATGTGTTTCTATTCTAAACCGACCACATAAGGGGTTTCAGCATAACACTTATTACCTTCAAGCTAACAGACATGTCATAAAACAGCAGGACATGCTTTCAGATCTGAACTCCCAAATCCAACCTACTCAGGTGACTCACAGGATGTTTTAATTCTGTTCCCAAATGAAAAAGTTGCATGCACCACAGAAAACTATGTATTTTAAATATATGTATATATTTGAATAAATACATGTGTTTAAAAACATACACATACCCTTGGATCAACTACTAAGTAAGTTTTGATATTCATGGATTCAAGGTAAGGATCCCTCAGGTGTCCATTCCCTTCTTCTACTTCATAAGCTTTGCCTAGGTGATTTAAGGTTGCTTCAGTGATGTGCACACGGCTGAGAAAGGGAGAAAGAACAAGAGACCCAAACACTCACAGAAAGGTCACATTAAGCATTTCATTTACATTTCAATGGCCACTGCTGACATTTCTGCTTTTCAGCCATCTTCTGCTTTGGCAGCCCACTGCAAAATCCTACCAGTACTTAAAATTCTATTTACAGTCCTTTACTGCAGTTCTTCATTGCACATCTTTCATAGCAAGCATGCTGAAAAACGCTTCCCATAATGAGACAGTATCAGTATAAAATTAAATTGAAATAAGCAGAGACATACAAGAAAGAAGAAGAAATGTGATCAAAGGAGATCTGATGACTGACAAGACACAGAGACTCACAGGCAGCTTGTTTCAGATGGTGAGAGCTGCAGGGGAAACTCATGAACAAAACACAGGCGAGAACTGTCTTGTGCTAGAAATACAAGAGAAGGGGAAGAGACAGTTGCAAAGTCTGTGGGAGGAAAAAAAGCTGGAAAACGGTTTTTGTTAACTAGGAGGAGAATTCTGGAAGTCTGTCTTTTCTGACTAAAACAATCTGAGGAGAGCACGACACAGCAACACCACCAACACGCTTCTAAGGGGAACAGCTGAATATTGTTCTGTACCCATTCACACTTTCTCTTAAATATTATTTCCTCAGTATCCCATATCACGTCTTTTCACATAAATTATGAGTAACATCTTTCCACATAATTTCTCATCAAGAGACTTGAATGTGTTCATAAAATATAATTTCTTATGTTCTGCTTTCTCATTGTTTATCTTCTCATGCTTTTCTCACTTTTCTTTGGCACAGAGGTTGAATCCATTAGCTCAGGACTGGGAATACAACATCTCCAGAGTGGAAGCTGACAGTGTACAGCACTCCTACCTAACTACAGAAAGTAAGGGAATCACCGCCCCATCCACCTTTACTTCTTAATACTGTAGGTAGGTTTGCATGATTATTTATCCAAGACCTGAAGATTACTGGCTGTGGCTTCTAACAAGGAAGAAAAAAAATTCTTCAATACTCTTCAAGCCAAAAGGTAAGAGTTTTGTAATACAGACGATGGATGCTTTTATTTGTATACTGATAATCAAAAATCTCTCTCAAAAAAAATGTTAGCTTGATTACACAGTTTTGCAGTCAAGGTGAACATTCAAATCTGAAATTTTACTGTTTAAAGCATCATTTTCTTCCACAGAGACTGGGGCATTCTGGGTGATGTCTGTATTACCTGTGCCTCAAAACACAGCCACACAGTGCAGCAAGTTTCTGTGCTTTTCCACTCATCTCAACTCAACCTTTGCTCACTCCCCGCCTTCTCCATTTTACCAAGTTTCCTCTCCCCTCTTCCTCAAAGCACACACTGTCATACGACATTTCCAATCTCACTGCAAACTTTATTCCCAATTATATGCCAGTGATTTCTCAGCAGTTACTGATTGCTTACTGGATTCCAGGATGAGCACGTAACCAAAAGCTGCTCTCACTAAAGCTGCCTCTCGCAGGCAAGCTGTGACATGCACTGCTGCACTTGCCATGCTGGGACACAGCACCCAGCACACTGCACCCAGTTTCCTATGCTGACAGGCCTGAGAATAACATATCCTGATCTTTCAGGCACATACACGGTAGAGAGAATTGGTCATAAATGAATTTTTAGTTTTGGTTTGATGCTGCTCCTTTCTGCTTTAGTAGTGCATTATATTGTTATGAATGCAAATAATTTTTAAAATCAGAAATAGGGTGAAAAAGGATACTCTGCCACTTGAAAGAAAATATTCAAAAAGCTAGACGTTTTGCTATATCCTTTCAAAAGCCTTTAGAATTCATTTACAGAAACTCAGAATACATATACTTCCTATTTTAAATAAAAGCTCCAACTGGCTCGTAATGACAAAACTTCTGCTTCCAAAGGAGCAGGGCTACTTAACATTGGAATAGAGAATCCCTGAGATATCATTTATCTGCAAAGCAGGAAACAGAGATAACATTTACATTGTGAATAAGAAGCCTTACTCCCTGTCAGGCTCAGTCTTCCAAAACCAGAAGGTGTTTCCTCTGGCAAGTTTTGAAACACAAGATAAGCGAGTGCTAGACAAGGATATAGAAAGCATTAAGTGTAATATTTCTGAATCAGCATGACAACCTAAACCAGCTTAATTCTTTACCAGCTTATCAAATATAAACATGAAGGCCATAAGGAAATAATCCAAGTTGTGAAGACTAGGCAATGGTCCTACTAAGAAAGTATGTTTTCGTGCCACTCATGTTGTTTGCTTTACCAACAAAAGAAACTTTACAACTCTGTATTCTTCCTTAATCAACACACTAAAAGATACAACCCTACTGGTATTGCAGTTGTTAACCAAGCTCCAACTAGTTTTCTTTCTGTTTCAGTCCTCAATGTAAGAAAATAATTTGATATTCATATCCCCTTATCACTTGACAGGAATTAATTTTTAGGGTACAAGCATATACCTAAAAGCTGTCTGAGGTGCAGAAATAATAAACAATCTTGTAATGTCACTAGTGTGAATCTCTTTCCAAAAGAAACCGATACTTTAGTGCTTAAACATATATCCACATGAATGCCATTCAAATAAAAATTACTAATTTGCATAAACTACCAAGAAACTAGAAAAATTAGGGTCTCATTTGGGAATGGAAAAAGGAAAAGTCTTATAATGATCTTTTTATTCTATTCCCTAAACTCAACTTAGAAAATAGAAAAAAAGCATACTTTCCTAAATGAGGAAAATTCAAGAGGCTATTGCTTTTAAAAATCAATTATATTTCTCCTTTTCAATGAGTATCTTAAAAAGGCCTGCAAAAATATCAGCCTCAGACCCAGTTCTTACACTGCTGAGCAGCACATGGCAAGTTACGTTACTATTCTGCTTTGTCTCTTCCACTCAAGACCCCTCAACTTCTCTTCCTGTTCTGCCCATGGTAGATGCCACACAGGGAGAATATGCAACAACCAGCAGCTCCAGACTCTCCTGGCTTGGATACTCCAGACCAGGCTGTATTTTAATTTCTGAGCTGTTTGTGGGGTTTGGAGGGTGGGGGTGGTGAGTGCAGAGCTGATATAATTCAAGTAGGGCTGATCAATACATTAACAGAAACACTGGGTAAATAAGCAGCTTGGCCTTGTTGACCCAAGTAGCACATCTATTCTTTAGCTAAACATGGATTAACTGAGTCAACATAATGCACTGCTAAGACACACACGCTCCTCCAATGAAGGGAAGGTCAAGAAGCAGTCACTTGCCTAAGAATAGAATTTTATAGTTCATTGAAAACACAATCAGAAAAGACTAACATTTTACAGCTCTGTTAAGTACACATTTGTCCTATTTTCATCATCCCATTATGCGGATTTGTGTCATGGCACAGTTACAAATTCCAGGCCCATGACAGAGTGAATCAGCTCCAAGAGGGAAGATCCTCACCCTGGGACACCGGCAGATTCCATGCGGTTGGCCAAGGACACGTCGTGCGACCAGACGTCGTACTGCCACTTCCGCAGGCCGATCACCCCGCACAGCACGTTCCCAGAGTGAATTCCAACCCTCATGTTGATGTCTACTCCTGTGGCTTCTCTCACCTTCCTGTGGAGGGATGAGGATATTAGAGCAGGAGACACACTTTTCATTTTCTTCCCTTCTACTGGAGATGTGCTAAGGCTTATACACATAATGCAAAGACGAGACACACTTATGACCTAATTCCTAATTACCCAACTATAGCTAATAACAACACTTTGAATGTTGACAAGAAAACTAAGAATTACTCTAATTATATATCTTCATAATCTTGACACATTAAAAAAATCTTCTGTGCAATACTTACTTGATTGCTTCACAAATGTCGAGTCCCATTTTAACGCAGTTCCTGGCATGAACTGGTAAGGACACAGGTAGGCCTGAGACACAGTAGTAACAGTCTCCCAGGATTTTTATTCTCATGCATTCATTCTCCTGTGAAATTACAGTGAAAATTTTTAGCAGGAAAAAGTGAACTGCAAGTAGGCTAACAGCACCAAAGCCAGTGGTTTCAGAAAGCAAGGCTTTGTTCAATCCTTGCTGAAGCAAAACTTACTTCTTTTTCCCCACATCTGAATGCCTAAACGTTGCTCACTGGAGAGCAACAGAAATAATCACTTCAAGAATTTCTGAAATAAAATCATCTTACTAATTTCTCACTTTTTTCTTGGAACTGCGTACAATTGAAAAACTATAAAAGAAAATAAAACTCACAGAATTTACCATCCAAAGGATCAAACCTACTTATCTATCTTTTAATCTTCATTGTTATTAGCACTTGAATTATGGGCAGCTTGTTCACCTTTTCCTCAATTTTTGCATGGCAGCCTCATAAGTAAGAGTGTGCAGTATCATAAAACCTGCATTGAGGGAAAGCTTAAGTATCACAATGCTCAACCTAGTAGCTGTACAAAAGCAAAATGGGGTTATTTTTTTGTTTCAAATATGGCTCAAGAGGAAGCTGGCACCCTATGGTTTGCTATTGCTAATAAAAAACCCCCATGATATATGGTCGCAAAAATTTTTTTTTCCTAGTTGTACAACAGAGGATACGGCTGTCAATGACTGCCAGGAGAGAGGAAAGGGGAAGAGCAAAAAGCTTCTCATACTGTCTTTTTGTTAACACTTTACTGAAAGATTGTAGCTGTAAAGATTTCAAGCAAGCCAGGGCTAATTCTGCAAGGCTGTTTAATGTTTGACTGATGAGTAGAGATGGCTTAATTTGGGCCAGCCAATACCTCCAGCTGTCCAACCCAACCTGCTGTGGGAACACTCCAGCAGTTCCTAAATCAACTCCAAAATCTGCTGAAATTTGTAACAATTTATCAAACTGAGCTGTTCTCTCTCATCAGTCAGAGCCTTAAGGGAACATCCATCATTCTCCACCATCTAAAGCCATCCCAGTAGGTTCTGAGCGTTGCTACAAGTGACAAGTTTACACGGATCAGCAGGGAAACCCAGCCCTAGATTAGAGCTGTTGGACTTCAGCATCCAGCTCAGTGTCCAGCTTAGCCATCCATTTTTATTAGGTAAATTGGAGCCCACGACATTTGCACATTACGGAAAAGATGACAGAATACTTCCTGGCAGAACAAAAATAGCACAAAAAGCAGAAATGTCTTCTCACAGCTCAGCCACAGAGTTGCAAAAGGCCTTGACTCACTAAATCCAAAAGACTTTGACTCATGAAAGACAGGGCAAATTGCAGACAGGAGTGAGAAATTAAAACATATCATGCAAAATTTAGAATATTTTCCATCTTAGTATCTGAGAAACAGTTCAAAAAAATGACCAAATTTCTAACTTCAGCTTCTACTTTGGCATTAGAATCAACTTGGCATTTGGCAGCTAAGATGGTATGACTTATTCTGTCTCAGTAGCTGCTTTGGAACAGTACAATTGCAATACAGCTAGCATGACTCTCTTTTTTTGTTAGTAGTTGAAGACTTAACAGCAACTGAATTCATGTAAATGCAAATATTAGCAATGTCATTTAGTCAAAAAGGGTAACTAGGATTTAAGAGAGGTTTTAATCGGTGGTATATTTAAGAATTTATTAAATGAAATCCGCTAAGGTTAAATTAATTTCACTTCTCTGCTATATTGATAATTTTAGAGTTCTCACTTTTTCTGAATGATTTTTAGAATTTCACAAACCCAAGGTTCTCCAAGTCTACTAATTTTCTAATTTTCATTCAGTATATCCAGATATAACCAATTATGAAATCAAACCAAAACAATGGGAAGATTTGATAGGTAGTCATCAGTCTTGACTAATGCTTTACCAATGCTAAATTTATAAAACCAGAATCTGGGTTGGTTTTGTTGGTTGGTTTTGTGTGTTTGTTTTTTTTTTTAAGTCACATAGAATGCAATAAAATGCAGCATTAGTTTTCTTAAAGCCATAACTGCATCATAAGACCGACAGAAAAAAATCAATCAATATGACAGAACATATATATTGGATTGGGGTTAGTTTTAGAGAATAATAAAAATCATCAGGCAAATTTGTAAATTATGCACAAAAACTGAGTTTGTGATTACAGCTGCAAAGAAATTAATCTCAACAAGCACCTGGAAGTGATAAGAGCTACTACCAGCCTGAAGGGTAAGTATTGAGGGTATGTCTTAGTAGGGACCATTTTAAACTACTTCCCATTCTTACACTTTTCTGGAAGTATCAGTTAGTAATTAAAACTCCTGAGCTAAAGAATTCTTTGTCTGTTGTCTCTGAATTGACAAATTGAAATGTGTCTGAGAGTTCTGCATTTGTGGAGTTAATACACAATCCCTCAAGCTGAACACTGCAAAGCTGCTCAACAGAGATTGTATCTCCTACAGCCCTATTACAGTCATTTATCACCATCAGACACTGACCTGAACAGTACAGATAAACCTTCAAACTCAAGAATTGGAGTTACAGGAACAACTTGCTAAATTTCCCATTTTTTTTAAATTTTGTTTCAATGTGATTTTGCTAGTTAGCTTTAAAGCCAAAGCAGCTTTCCCTTCCAGATTTCAGAAGCACTAATACCCAACTGCTTCCTGTTGTGAAAGAAAGACTTCTTTTTCCAATGGTGGCCTTCATTCTGCAGCACAAACTGTAAACCTACCTTTGCAATCTCATCAAACTTTCCAAAAAGTTCATTCAACATCACTACAAGGTCCTTAGGAGAGCAATCACTGGCCAGGCGAGTAAATCCTACAATATCTGCATAAAGAATGCTAGACAGGAACAAAAGGAAAAAACAGGAAAAGTGAAACATGGAAGTACATCAATTTCACAGTCAACATAAATATTAAAATGCATTTAATAGAAAGCATCTGTCTCTTTGGAAAACAACTCCAGAAGAAAGGGTTCAAGAATGACCACCATAATTTAGAAGACAGCACACCAGCCCAAGACACATTATCTTCCTACAACAGGAGAGAAGCTCACTTCAGCCTGAAAATCTGCCTCCAAATTTTAATTTCATTGGATCATATGCGCTGTTAGGAATCAACAGCTTATATTAATACAATTGCTTCTGGAGTTCCCACTTACCTAACATTTTGGTGCCTTTTTACATATAGACTGTGGAAATTATTGTCATGCATTTGCCTATTATCATTAGTTTCCTTCAGTCGCTCAATGATTGCCAACTTCATTTCCATAGAGATATGAGCTGGCAGGATAGATAAAAGCAAATTTTCCTAAAAGGAAGGGGGATAAAAAATTATTAACACAGTAAATTTGAAGCGGTAGAATTTTAGTGATTGCAAGAAGGCATTAAAAAGCAAACAAACAAATGTTCAAATAGCTTTTGAGTAATGCTTGTCAGGTTTTCCAGAAGACACTTTAACATTTCTGTTCTCAACATTATTGATATTACAGTTATGCAAGGATGTTGCATATTTTTTCTTTTGTTTCTTGTGACCTAGATGTAGCAACTCTCTCTAACCATGAAACAAAAAAAATTCAGCATTCAGTACTACAATTTCTGGATAAGTTATGTTTAATTTTGTCCACTAATCTCAGTGTTATGTTGTCATTGTCTCATAAAGATGCTGTAAAAGTTTATATTCTGTAACTAACAATCTATCCAGTATTAAAAACCCTCATAAATTCTCAAATGCTGCAAAAGCAGCAACAGATACGAAAGTGTCAACGACGTGCTGCTACAGCTTAACTGAACCAGGAAGCAATGCCACTGAAACAAAGTCCTTTGAACCCAGGGCGAATACAGACTCCTCCAAAAACACTTCATTGTGTGGCTATTCCAGGCACTGTTTTACACTGGCTTTGACTCAAAAGCCTGTTCTTCAAAGAAGACCCTGCTAAGTGCTGGGCAGAAGAGGAAGACAAAAAGAGAATACTTTAACCCAGGAAGGGCTCTACCACCCCAGAGGCAGAGTCACCACAGCAGAGGAAATGTTGTATGGAGCAGCTACGAGCAGGAACTTTTTCAGATGCATCGACAACAAGGTCATCAAATTGTGTGACTAAAATCTGTCCCTTTGGACTATATTTTTGTCTCTTTTTTTCAATACCTTATGCAGCAGTGTGCAGATGACAGTAAGCTGCCAGGCTTACTTAGCCACCAAAAGTGCCTGCCACCGAAAAGAAATACCTTGGGATCACAGTGGGAAGAAGTAGTCCTTGAATATTAAGTAGTGGCCTACACAATGTATAGACAGCAGTTTGGTTTGAGACTGCCCAGAAATAGAAACACCTTCTTCCCCTCATCTACTATTTTAGTACCAGAAGAATCAACCTTGGGGAACAATTTAAACTGACATCAGATTCCCAGTGCATATAACAGGACCACTGGAGGCTGACACATTACACTGTTTTCAAGGAAGTGATGAGGAACCCTGAATTGCAGTTTTCACATCTTTTTCCCAGAGGAAGAATCTGTGGCAAAAAGGATACTCAAAATTACTGTGTGACAAATTGCCACACAGATGAAAAGAAAGCTGTCCATAAACTTAAGCACATTTACACTTCAAACAAGGAGCCTTTAAAAAAGAAGCAAACTCAAAACCAAAGCCCTAAACCCCCTGGAAGTCACCACATTGCCCAAGAAATGAGAGCACACAGCCTGTGTAAGGTAATCAAATGGTTCCCTGGTGGCTGTGTGGGGAAACTCTGCCAGGACTTTCATGCAGATTTGTCATCTCATCTCACAACATTAGTATCAGGAACAGATTGCACTAGCAGTGTGGCATTTTCTTCTTTTCAGTTTGATCAGGTCAGTCACTTTACAGCCCCTTCCTTTTATCTAATAACTGGTAGGCAGAGAACATGGCACACATCAGCCTTCTAGACTGTTATTCTTAACCCTACTTATACCAGGATAAAAGAGGAAAGGTGCCCTAGTTTCAGCTTTGATACCTCTCTAAAGTCTTTCCTCAGTAAGAAATTAATGTTCCTTCCTTATTCTTTAAATACCAGTGGAGTTTATGGAAATAAATTATTTATACTTCAACTACTGTAATCTATTACACGATTGTTTTCTCCCTTTGGGTCCAATTTTCTCCTTTTAGCAAAAGAAAAATAATTTGTGAGACAAGAAAATATAAGAAAAAATAATAACTTAGAATTCAGACCAAAACAAAGGTGACCAAGGGAAGCATAAAATCAGTTGCTGAAATTACCTTACATGTAATTTGAGGGCATTAAGGACACGTTTGTTTAGGTTACCTTGAGTCAGTCAGTATATACAGTTTATACAGGAAAAAAGTAACTAAAATGATTGGCAATTACATTCCTGTTCGAAAATACTGTGATTTTCATATAGACAAGGCCCAGAGAACAGCTTCCTCCATTTAACTTCCTTCTTTTGTTACAAATGGCACAACTCTTATTTTTGACACTAGGTGGATATCACACAGACTGGACCAAGCCTTTCAACATGCATTAGTCACCAACCTCATGAAATTATACCAGCTTTGGAAATGAAAACAAGCAATTCATGACATGAATTAGCTCACTCACTTGTTGCCTCTTTTCAATCTTCAGTTTCATTCTGACCTGAATGCACTTTAGTGTGTATCTGTACAAATCCCACGAAGCAACCTGCATTTGGCGTTTGTGAAATGCACCCATCAAGTTACCACAAAGGAAAATGACAGCATTGGCAAGTAGCTGCACAAGAAGAAAAATATTTACCTACTGCAGAGCAGTCATTGATACTTCACTAGCACACATACTAGTCCCATAAAAACAATTAATCCCAGACCTCCTTCCATTTCCTCCTACCCTGTCACATAACAAATCACGGTGTTGCAATCAGCCAGGATATAGCTGGAAAACATAAGCTAACTTTCACAGTCACAGGCACTCCTGTACAAATATACAGTAAAATAACGAAACAAAGTTCTGCTATATCATTTAGCATTTATTTCCAGGCGCCAGTGTTTGATTTATGGAGAGACCAGTCTACAAACTCGTGCATCAGCACACTGTGTGGAGTCTGGCACACACCCGCATCAAATGAGCTGGGGTGCTCCTTTGAACACACCCTATTAATAAGTGTTGGGAACCCTGGAAACACTCAGCAGCATTCCCAGGCCCTGCTGACACCCCAGGGCAGCAATGGCCCTTTTGATCCACCCTGTGGGCAGTGCCTGATAAAGTTAGACAGACCCACCTGAAACAGCACAGATTGGTAAGAATGATCATGACAAAGTGTGTCATATTTTTAATAACTTTGTTTAAAAATTAATAGAACAATCCTGCTTTTCCCACTTACGTCAGAAAAACAATATGCATTATAGATTCAAAAATTCACAGTTTTATGAAAAGCCCAAGATTTTGGGGGTCCAAGTTCTAAATCCATGAACTTGAAACATCCACGTAGAAGTCTGGAACTTTTCTAAAGGGAATAGTTATGCCAATAGCAAATGGTAATTTGACTAGGTTATTTAATTACTTAACCAAGTGGTATTTCCTTACCTGAAATAGAAAGGATTCCTTCTTTTCCTGAGAAGTCATGCTTACCACAGTGCTTAGAACAATAATATGGGAAAGAGCAGAAAGAACACTAATTATGACAGCACCTCGCATCCCAAAGGGCAGCATGGTATAAACTGTGAAGATTATGAACAGAAAGAATGGCACCTTTGGAAAAAGAAAGAGAGAAGGAAAAAGAACAACATTACACATACATATTATTAGGTGTCTCCCAAAAATCACTACAGAAAAAGGAGCAAAGTTGCAGGATTCTTGCTCACTTTCATTCTGAACAATTAAATATTCATGTTTCAAAAGTACAGTTAAAACCATAAGGACTGTGGTAGTTCTAAGAGTTCTGAGGGAATTAGCAGGTACAGATTCACAGACAAGATTGTTTAACATGACACATCACCAATAATTTTTTCAGCTGTCCTTGCCCTTTATCCTGAATTTATCCATTACAGCTGCAGATGCACTTTGGATGCACTTTGTACTCACACGTCAGGAACACTGTGTTGCAAGGGTAGCAATACTGAATGGAATCAGATTTCTCACCTTCTCCAAGTTATTATTCTAATTTTAACATCGCCCAATCACATGTGTGTGTTTACCCTGTGTTTGATAAAACCCAAAAGTCCAACCAATACTTCCTGGTGCTGACAAAAAAGAATAACCTTTATTGCCACTGACTACGTACTTAGCTGCACAGATTTTACAAAATGCACAACAGGCCACTAAGCCTCAAGGGGTCAGTAGCAGGGCCTATAATACTTAAATCCATGTTTATAGATTTGTTAAAATTGTTAGCTTTTATATATGCAAACTAACAACCCCAATCAGAGGGAAATACAGCAGCATTCCTGGCTCAGCTCCATCTCATCATGGCAACTCAGCTTGTGCCATTCCAGACAGGAGCTTCCTTCAAGGAAGTCTCAAGGCCCTGTCTGCACTTAAATGTTTTGCCAGAATAGATAGTTTGATTGGGACAACAATAAAGAAACAAACAAACAAACAAACAGGCAAATAAAACTTTTCATTCAGTAAAAGTAGTCTTCCCATGTTCGTCTTTATTATTTTAGTTGGATTAGAAACATTTTTTCTGTCATATTTATAACCCCATCACACAGTGTTCTGAATGCTGTGTTCTAGTTTTATAAGCATGGAGAAACAAAGGCCAAATCTGCATTTAAGCAGTAGCTTTAATTAGTGATAAATTCATAAGGAGGTGAAAGTCTGAAATGAGTCTATTCACTTCTACTTTCCTGACTAGAGCGTCTTTATATTTGAGACTTAAAATAAATATGAATGAATTATTACCACATGACAACACCACATTGACTTGCAGCACCAAAAGCAGCAAAACCAAATCTTGCTTCATTATATATTTGTATTTCTAGTTAAGAACAATAAATTTGGGTTTTTTTTCCCTAAGGTAATAGCTACTTCCTCAAGTTAAAAAATACTGAACAGCAACTCTAAATGAACAGTGCTGGATCCAGGCCACAATGCAAATCAGATTTTGGTTGTTTAACTGATAATTTATATCTTTCTTTATTGAAATAAAGAGGGGAAGGGGAAGAGTCAGTAAAACAAGATAAAAAGTCATTTTTATTTAATTAAAAACTCTTCTGCTTGCATTATGAGAGCTTAGGAGGAGTTTCCTACAGATTATGATATTTTTGGCATCATGAAATTGCCCGTCTTCTGATCAGAGATAGCAAGCAATGAACTTTAGCCACACCCAGCTATGCCAGGATGTGTCATTAATTCTTATTGTTCACTTCACCTCTCCCACTGACTTAAAAACGTGCTCCCTAGGGCACACCCAGCTCTGGAGTCCTTTATACATTTCTTGAACACCTCTTTGACCCATATACATTAACAAAGCAAGTATTATTATGAAAAATTCTCTTGGAGATAAATTGATAGTAATTCAGATTTCGTAAAAATCCTAAATAAAAATACAATTCATTTACAACTTAAAGATGTAATTCCCACATAGATTTAAGCAGTTATCTACTTTTCTCAGCTGAACTATATTTCACTATAACAAAGAACACAAACTAAGACTTACTGTGATAAATCAGTGAAACCAATTTAGAAAAGTGAACCCAAATCTCACCCCAAAAAATTGGTATGGTGTTATAACAAACACATTCCTGTATACCATCAGTTCTGTGTAAGTACCTGAAAGAACAAGACATCCATACCTGTTCCCACAGCTGATAATGATTTTCTTCAAAAAGAGATACATATCCCACAGTTAGGAAGCACATCCAAATCATCACTCCAAAGAACGTCAGCCACCTTCGGAACAGGGATTCAATGCACAGCAGCAAGTACATGACTGCAAATATGACCAGGGCAGCACACACTGCGATAATGAAGGCAGGATGAGAACGTGCTACCTGCAAAAGCAAAACAAATGTCCCCTCTAGAAAAGTGAAAAATGCATCTATACCATCCTGGAAACAGCTTGGATACCTTTAAAACATTCCAAATTGAGTTCCTAAGCAGACTAGCTGTGGCAGTATTGACACTTTCTCATATTCACCCATATAGAGATGATATAATAAATACTATTCTAGATACTCATTCCACTTAAGTTCCACCATTATTATTTTTCAAAGTAGTGGTTTGGGGTTTGTCTTTTAAGCTAAGTTATAACTACACTATGTCTATAATGCAGATGCACACAAAAAGAAATGTATTTAAGCAGTTCAAGCTTTGCTGAAAAGCTTGCTAAAAAAAAAGCTTTAGCTAAAAAAATTTTCCAAGATTTACAGGAGATGACTTGTTACAAATAGTGTTGCTACTTCTTTCCTTTCCTAAGAAATAAAAGCTAAAAGGGTTACAAGTGCAAATGGCAAGATTAGATTTGTTGCTAAAGAGAGACTTAAAGACACTATCATGAAGCACAGTGTTTGGAAAGCAGTGTTACAAGGCAATGAAAGATTATAAAAGCTAGCTTATTACCTCTTTGCAACATTATCTTTATTTAAACTCCCCTTTTTACCAACTGTCAACTGGGCTGGCTTGAAGAACACTGAATTTCTTTTCAGAAAATTGTATTACACTACATAACAAAAAAATTCTTTAAGCCTCTTCTCTCTTATGCCTATAGGAAACCTGCTCTTTGCTAACTGCCTGTTGATTCAACAGAACACTGTATTGGGAGATTCCTATTGTGGATCTACAAATCTTTAAAAAACCACATCACCTCAGGAATTCATAACAACAAATCACTATAATATTTTACATTCCTTATATGACTCTAAAAAACATACAAGAAATGCAGGACATTTTAACTTATGCTCTTGTTCCTTCCTTGGCTCTTTTATTACTCACTTATTATCATAACTAGCATTTAAAATAGTTTATCGTTTTCTCAAAACATATAGAAAGAAAAAAAAATCCTTTTAGTAACTGTGCATGTGCCTGACAGCATTGTCTCCTTTCTTCCCATCCCTTCAAAAACATACAGAGTATTGCATTCACAATTACTTGATTTCTTTCAGCTGTGATACCATGGGGCTATGAAAGTTATTTAGCCAAAAATGTCTCATCGTGACTCTTCATCATCTTTGAAAACACTGAACAGAGGAAAAAAAAAATATACTCACATCAGTAACAAAGAAGATGATAATTAGAGTAGCCCAGAAGATGATTGCAATGAAGAGCAGCAGTAGCAGGAGGGGATGCTGCTGGCTTGTGTAGCGGTACTTCTCATAGAGTGGGTCTGATATCCTGCAGTCATCATTTTCATTGAAGAAGTATTTACCTTTAGCTGGCATTTTCTCCCAGGTTGGTTGCTATTTCTCTCAGCTCCCAGAGCACACAATAAAACACAGCTGAAGCTACAGCTTCAAACAGAAGTTTTGTCTTCTCGCTGCTGTCTCTGTGATCTTCAGGCACACAGAGCAACCCACGTTCTCTGGTTTTGCTTCTCATGAGCATCAAGTTCAGATTTCCAATGCAATCAAAAGCAAGAATTAGCCTCCCCAAAACCACAGGCAACTCATCATCAGCTCTACGCATCAATCTCCAGATCAACTCGTATTTGTGCAGATAGGAATTTTTGGCAGAAGTTTTTGTTTTTAATTACTATTTTGCAAGTCTCCAACTCCTTTCTCAAGAAGGTTGAATCTCACTTACTGGGATGAACACTGCAGAGAGACAGTACATTAACGTGTTCAGTTAAGCGTATACAATGTTCCCCAAGGCAGGGGGGAGAGAAATAAAAATAGATCATGCCTTACACTTTCTACCTGCCTGCTCTAACCAGCGAATAAAAGCTGTTTGCCCGGTGTGGGGGCAGCCCAAGAGCCCCGTGCGTGGGCAGTGGTGCCCAGCAGGCACAGAGCTCACCCACAGCTGCTCTGCCCACCCCAACTGCTCCTTTCTCCGGCAACTCAAACATTTTCATATGTACATTTTCATAAAACATGGGTTTGGGTTTTTTTCTTTGAGCAAACAGCAGTTTCCATGAGCATGTTGTGTGACTGAATGTTCACTCCTCTTTTGAAGTTGTGTGCTCCTGTATATATATATATATAATAAATACATAAAATCTTTGATCAGGATATACTTTGAATTCTTTTCCAAAACATGCATCTTAAAAATTATGAAATCCTTTTTTCTTATTCCTTTCACACTTCAATTAAGGCATAGAAAAGCTGTCCAAGCCAAAATTCAATAAACTTTTTTTTAAAAGATACTTAACGTCTAGTTCCATATATTTCATTCCACTAAAAGTGATCATGTTTCCAAGGCAACACATGTGTTCTGTTAACAATGAACATTAAGGAGTGAACTGTATTGTTAATTAGTAATGACCAGTATTCTTCAAATAGATTCATGAATATAGTTCACTCAGTGCCAAGAGCCAAAAAAAAAAAAAAAAAAAAAATAGACGGGGGTAAGATGGAGGGAAGCATGAAAAACAGGATTTCAGAAGTCTTATTAAAACTTGATAGCTGGACCATAGCTTCTTTGCCACTTGACTGCCATCACCATGGTGCCTAAGGCCAGTGCTCTGGGAAGAAAGAACCCAATAAACTCACTTTTTTTTTCTTTTAGAAAAGTCTATCTTAGCCAGCTACTTTCAAAAGGCAAAATGCTTAACTGCACATGCACGTTTCTACTGCATTCCCACTACAAACAGAAGAACATTTCAGAAACCATAGTGAGTGATTTCACCTCTAAATAGGATCAAACACTACCCAATTATTAATGACCAAGCTGGCAAAACTAGGTATGTCAGTAGTGAGACTGGGTAAAAAAAGTGAACTTTTGCAAAATGAGTAACTATAACTGCTTGCCCAGACTATATCACAGACTTTGATTAATCACAAAAAGAGAGAAGACTGTATTGCATCACTTTTACCGAATAAACTGACATAGGTATTAAAAACAGAAATAAAATTGAAGACACCTTTTAATACATCTGTCCCATGTGTAGTTAATGACACACCTAATATCTCACCTGTACTGGTTATTACTGAGCTTTTCCTCATAATTAAGGGCCTCCCATTTCTCACTTGAAAAAATCATTCTGGTGCTCATACCATCTGCATGTGAATAATAATCTTCTTGCAAAGAAGTGTAAATCTTAGAAATCACTGCCACTTAAAGGAGATATTAAGAAGAAATGGAAACATTTGCATAATTTTTTAATGCCTTTTCCAAGTCCAAGTTAATTGCAGAACTACTTCGATTGAGTACAATCCAGTTTTTTTCCCTGAAGATAGAACTAGCAGAAGCTGTGTACAGGGGCAAGCAACATTTGTCTGAATTTGTCTTTCAATAACAAAGAAAACACACTACAAACAGTAGAAAGGTTTGGACTGTGATGCACCAGAGAGACAGACAGCTCACTGAACAGCCTGAAGAATGCCTTTACCATGGGAGTGGGGTTGCAGGAACACACTGCCTGATGTGAACCACTGTGTAAAAGAGATGACAGGCTTGCTGTCCCAGTTCCCTCCAAAAGTGTATTTCAGAATAAAAAACAATGAAAAAGTTCTTGCAAGTGTCTGCATGAAGCAATGCAAGGGCAGATGGAGGAGAGAGAAAGGGGAGAACACTGAAGGCACCGAGGGAGAGGAGCAGAGAGAGCTGCTCATCCCAGGCACAATGCAAGGCGGAGCAACAGAAAGCCCGGTGTGACACCTGATCCAAAAGTCAGACTGATAACGATGAAACAGGTCTTGGGATGGCCCTCCTTTATTCTCTGTATTTGTAGAGTAGGAACAGTTTTCAGGTGCTGGCTCGGTCACAGGCTGAGTGGATCTGGCAAACCTTCACCCTTCTGTGCAGACAGCCAGGGATCCCGTCCTTTCCCCCGCCTCAGGAGAATTATTCAAAGCAGCTCCTGACCAAGTTATTGCCTTTCCAAAGAGAATCCAAGAATACTGCAGATCTGTTTTTAATTTCAAAGCTACTGATGTATTCAAAAAATGAACACATCCACAGTAAACACCTGGATAATTTTTAAAGCATTTTTTCACTTAATTGTTCATTTGACAAGAACTCAAGCCTTGATCACCCGGAGCTGTCTGGTTACCAAAGAGCAGTCTCACTCCAAAATATTAAAACAAACCCCAACAGCAAGAACCAAATGAATTGATATAAATTGCCTTATTCCTCTCAATAACTGCTCACAAAAGCAAGCAGAGACAGTTTTTCCATCTTCAACTACTACAGGACCAGACAGAAGGTACAGTTTTGATTTTCATTCTATCTTTTGTTTCACACAAATAACAACAGTGTTTCTGAAATTACTTTAGCAATTTCCCTGACAAGAATGATTGCTGACTGTAATTATCCATTAGCAGATATTTAAAGAGAATCAGGAATCTATAAACATCCAGTAGAGTAATTGAAGGAGATTAGTAGATTAATTATGGATCTCAGGCAAAAATAATCTCCAGTCTAGTGGACTCCACAACTAATTCAGTCTAGGAAATGAACTTTAGCAATCCCAATGTACACCACAGGAAATACCATTCATGTTAAAGACAACACTTCTTCCTTTTAGACTTTGCTTTCAAATGTTAGTCTGCAGTCACCTTGGCTTTTTCTACTCATACAAAAATATTAAATGGAGAACAGGTGTGTTTTTAGTGATCTATGCTAGCAGTGGCAAGTTTCTTTACAAAGGTGCTTATATTTTGAAGGCTTTCACGCAAAATTTAATTTTCCTTAATTGCATTTAATTTCTGAAGAGCTCCTTCTGCAACACAAAAAAATCTTCGTTACATTTACCTTCTATTTTCTTACAAAAAGTGAGGATGCACACAACACATCATCACTTAGAAATATATTTACACAAAGGAGCCAAATCAATACAAAAAGTAATCTGTCATTTGAAAAAACAAACAAAACCAAAACAAACAAAAACTACAACAAAACCAAAAGTGGGAGAAATCCCACCATGCGTCTGAGCAATCAGCAACACTACATCACCTCAGCTTTGCCCTTGAACATTAAGAGCCATGGCAATGACAATGCTAAATATAGTGCAAAGAATACATTGGAACTGAACTTTCTCTTATATCAGTAGATTGCTTCTTCTCTAATTGTCTGTTCTACAATACACCTCTGTCAGGGTGGGGCAGTGCAACAGCAGAGGTACCGATGAGCTCTGGAGATGGCCCAGGGTTTGAAAGGAAAAGCAAACCACAAGCAGGAAAGCAAGGGCAGCAATGAGCTGTTAAACTGACTCATCACCTCTCCCAGGTCCACAGCCTCCGAAAAAGAAGATGAAGAACACCACTTCTAAAGCTGGGGGCGGGAAGGGGGAGTGTTTGTTGCTCAATTTTAAGTAGCACTATTATTACAGGATGTGCTTTGAGGAAAGAGATTACAGTCACATAAAAGAAATCTCTGTGCTACTGATCCAGGTAGGGCAGAGAGATGGTGACAGAAGATGGCTCAGAAAACTGATTGGTAATTTAAGACCAGCTCACAAACTCAGTAAAAAAAGGAAGAAGAATCCATATAATGAGCCTGATGCAACTGAATTACGTGGGAGGGTTTACTGCTTCTCTAAGGTAGTTTTTATTGTTAAAACACACGATGGTTTAACCAACTAATCTATTGAGGCTTGTAATTAACTGCTGGGTCCGGCTCAGTGGGGCAGGGGGGAAGCAGTCCTTTCATAAGCCTGGTTTTCATAAGCAGCAAACTCCAGGGAGTAAAGAGATACATCACACCTGAAGGGAACTGAGCTGTGCTTTGCATCTTTCAAAACCCAAGGTGTGTGATTATTTCTTGACTCCCTGACTCCCCCTCACATCTTACAGATAGATTTCCTGACTTTAGCTGGTTTAAAATTGAACTTACCACTCAAAAGTCAATATTCCACTTACACTTTCAGTTTTCAGTGACCTATTTAAAATTCATGTCTTCGAGCACAGTGTCCTCAGAAGCCAGGATAGCTTTTCATTGTGTAATTTCAGTTTAATTATACCAAAAGCCGAGTGCTTGTGCAGTTATTTAAAGCAATAAAACCCACAATATCAAGCTATATAAACTGCAGAAAAAAACCAACTTGAAACACAGAATATTAAATTTGAGCACTATGGGGAAAAATAGAGTTTTCAGCTAAGGCAGGAATAGGACAGAGTCTCTGTGTGTATAAACCTCAATAACTTCTACTAGAATATCCCTGATTTTCACAAAAATTAAAATTCCTGATATTTTCAGAAGATGTATTTTTTAAGGAAAAAAATGTATTGCAGTAGGTAATACTCAGCCTTTATTGAAATAAGCAATAAGAAAAAAAAAATCAAGAAAGATATGTTTGAACTGTCAAGTTGTTTCTTTTCAGGCATTATCTCATTTAGGTTACAGAACTACAGCATATAGCAAACAAAAGTGCTTAGGATGTTACATTTTCTAATCTCAATATCATTAATTACATCTACAATGAAACCTCTCTCATTTGTACTGCAATATTTTGAATATGCTCCAGATATTTTATTTTAGTAAAGCAGTCAAGCAGTACAGACTGCCCATGTGACAGAGACAGTACTGGGATGTAAGTGGACTCTTCTAACTATAACTAAAAACACCAATAAATGTGCAATAAAAAATAAAAATTAAAATAAATCACAGTGAACACTTACACAGGAGTGTAAGGGGCATGACCCATTACTCTCATTTTTTGCTGTCTCACATAGTTATTTAAGGGGGTTGTTACAGTTCAACACAGAAATGAGTCTTTCCCACCTCTAGGGTAAATAGTGTATTTGCACAGAACAGGTGCAGGGACAAGGGCCACGCCATGGGAGGGAAGAAGATAAAACCAGTAGGATAAGAAATCATTTGATGTTTTGGTTGGGTCCAGCTAAAACCAGTACAACAGAGAAAGGGGCTCCTCTCTTCTACCTACAATACTTCCATGCTACTGAAGTGAATAGAAATGCACATGGCATCTAAAATTCAACCAATGCATTGACATCAACAACAACTTCGGTTTCTTTGACTGTTTTTTGCTCCAGTCTCTAATTTTTACAGAACCAAATATTTTTTTAAAAACAATTTTGCCAAACATGATAACCAAAATGCAAGAGTAAACCATAATGTAAGAACATCCCTTATGTCTATTGCCAAAGGCCAAAGCCACTGCTTCTATCTGAATTTCTGTTTACTCAGCTCTTCCCAAAGCAATCAGACTCACCGGCAATCTCACTTGGGAAATAAATCTCAGCACATGGCCAAGAGATGGACATCAGTACCTGGAGCAGTGCACTGCAGGGTGATATTACAGTACGAATGTGAATGTATAAAATGCCCTTTGTGAAAGCAAAGCCTTCATGCTATTTATGAAACAAGGGGGAAGGTAAGAAGACATTAAATCCAATCCCCCCCTTTACTTAATGACTGGTACTTCAAGAATAAGTCCTATCAAGTACATGTTTTGGAAATCTTACTTCTATATTCTACTTATTACAGGGAAATTTTAATGTTCCCCAAACTTAACTGTACAACATTTGATACAAAACCACATCCGTACTTCACAGCCAAAAACACTAAAACTAACACTTGCAATGAGGAAGTTCCCTCCCTTGGAGGTTAAATATTAAAAACACCACCAAGGAGACAGACATTTCTAATGGAAGCATTGTTTCTACATTCATACCCTACCTCAGGACGCAGCAGCAGTCAAACACACACAATTATTTTACAGTTTTCCAAATCATAATACCTGGTTTAGGAAAGGTCCTTTGTGGACTCATTCTGACATAAAAGGATGATAATGCACTGCAAACCTCTGAAATCTTCTATTTTCAGGCTCACTTGAAAGCAACACACACTAGAAAATTTTTAGGAGTTGTATACGTATTTTTCTCTGATCAAGACAACATAAGCCAAGCATTCATGAGTGGCTGAGTAAGCTCTCTTGGATCACAAAGAGGGAACCATGAAGAAGCAGTGAGAGCTTTCCAGTGACAACCAACATGCCTCATGGGACATTTTCTTCCATGCTAAGTTTTGATTGTCTAAACACAGACCTAATCAACTGTCTTCTTCTTTCATCTTATCTTTCATCTTACCATTTTCAAAGCTTAGTCCGACAGCCAGCCCTGTCAAACTGTTCCTAGCTCCAACAGACTATGGAAACCTGCACCACATAAAGCACTGACTCACCAGGGAAAACTTGGCTATCTCACCTGGCACAGCCAAAATGAAGCAGACACCTTTAATATAAATTCTCCTTAAGCAGTTTTGTCTTCTGGATTTGCTGATACTAAGTCCAGTTGACTAGCATTAAAGCAAAACTTGTTAATTCCAAAACTGAAATAACACAATAGGCATAGCAAATCTTCAGGATGTGGCAAAAAAAAAGTCACTTTCCTAAAAAGCTATGCAGTTACTGCCTCAGAGAAACATGAAGTTCACAGAAGAACCTTCCAGAATAGTGACATATGCACCAAACCCCTGGTGCAGGTTACCACTGGTCAGCACCCACCCAACCAGTGCCCAGGGCAGGGTGTTAAACCTCAGCAACAGCCATTGAAAAAACACTTTTTACCTGGACTGTAATGCTGAGCTGTCCTAGCACATTGCTCCAGGTTTTTGGGGACCTAAATCTTCCTGAGACTACTGATAAGAAACACGTTTGCTTACCATTACAGGCCACAGGATTTATTGGCAAAAGTTGTATTTCCCCACTCCTCAATGGTCTGCCCAGTCATTCTGAAATTCCTGCAGCAGAGGGAGTGCCGCCCGCTCAGGTATAGTCCTTGACACTAAATCTTTTGATGTATCACACACAGGAACCTGCAACAAGACAAGGAATCTTTACTCCAAGGACCACTGTAGGCATTAACAAAGCTTCTATTTCTTCCCCTCATAGTTCACAGAAGAAAAATCTACTCAATCTCTGTCTCTACATACTATGAACCTTTACCCAAACAATCCATAGAAGAAAAAGTACTTGATTATACTGTGGCACACTGCAGCATGAATGTAACTTGACTGAAACACTTAATGATAGATGGAAATGTCTGAGAAGAAGGTTGAAGACTTATGAGAGGCATCATCTTTATGCTAACTGATCCCAGTGCTTTTCAAGCAAAGTTTCTGTGAAAGCAAAGGACATTCTGCTAGAAATAGGATAAAAATATTTTACTAAATTTCACAGCATTATAGATAATGAAACCTTTAAGTACTTCAGTAAATTTTATTACATACAGCATCAAATATCAGTAATTTTAAAAACACCCCAAGAAGAGAATCTGAAGTAAAGTAGTGCATAATTCAAAACAGCATAAGATATCACAGATCTGCAAATATGACAACATGGTAGGAAAACCACCTAAAAAAACCCAAACCAAAACAAAAAAAGAACAAAAACAAAAACCAAACAAAACCCCAAAAACAAACAAACAAACAAAAACAAACAAACAAAAACAGCAAAACATTCCCTCCCTGCACCTTGCAAGTCTGGATAAAGACTTCTCTATTGTTAGTATGGAAATTAAGATATTCTGCTACTACATTTGCTTGTCTTGGAGCACAAGAAGAGCAGAAATGAATATTTCTGGGATGTCATGAACAGGACATTGCATCTCCACATAGGCAGATGATCAGAAGACATGGTCAGGTATCATCCCTGAACTCAGAGCACCAGCTGTCTAGTAGGGGAATTCATATTATATGTAACAGTCCTTTGTCTTCCTCCTTTCCTACTTTATCATCTTCACATGCACTCTGGGAACAACTGGTTAGATGTGACAAGATGCCAGAGGAGTTCAATACCTCAGCACAGTATCAGGTACCAGCAGGAGCCCTAAGTGCTCACTATTCATTGCTGGAATCCAGTACGTGCTCACCAGGGGCAGGAACCAAGAAGAGTAAATGGTTATACAGCTGTGCTGAAAGAATGACCCAAAAAGAAGCCCAGATCAGGAAATCCAAATTAAGATGTCAGTGGGAAACCTGATACAAGTTAAACAGATGTGCTGGGAAGGGACAATTCAACATCTACCTCATTGTTCACCCCAAAGCTCTGTCACTAGAAACCCACTTTGGAAATCAGAAGGCATGGGAAACTGCCAAATAATCTGGCACAAAATCAGAGTGGATGCAAAGTATTTTATCACAACAAGAATTAAAACAAATCTACACTAATTTTCAGTTAAATTTTTGCAAGAATACCCAAACTACTTGAGTCATCACTCCAAATAGACACTCCATTCTCTCCCCCTGGGCTAAATGTCCTGTTCATACCTAAGCTCTGGGACAGAAGTTCCATGAGGTTTTGGCCAGCAGTCAGCTGTACCTAGCCAAGCCCAACATGCATCCATATTCATGAAAGTGAGGTGGTACTGGAAAAGATTCTTACGAGAAAGGTCAAAATCCTGATGAAGCATTTTGGCAGCCTTGGAGGCAGATGAGAGGGAAAAAACTATGATATCTCATGGAGTTCATCTGAAAAGGCAGATACAAATCTGCTGTCTCTGTGCATGCTTAAAGGCAGATAAAAATAAGACTTTGTTCAACCTGTTACATGTTCAATCTGGAATGCCCAAATAAGCTGCTGTTTTACTTTCATTGTAATATGTATCCAGCATTAAGGATGAGTTCCTGGTAATCATGAGATGCCTCATGTGCCTTTTAAATGGACCAGTGTCATATGGACAGCAACACTGGGCAGTGGTTTACTGGTGTTCAACTGGGAAAATGAGGAGGATGCCCAAATAGAGCATCCAAGAAATTTCATGATTTTAGAAAAATAAACTATGATAGTTTTCAAAAATCATCTCATTTTAATGAAGTTGCTTAACTGTAGTAATTCATACTTACAACACACCTAGTTGGTCCTCAGAGAATTAATGTAAGGACTATATTAAACTGACAAAATTGCACTGATTTTAATGTTTTTTTTTTTTTATTTTTAAAAGATGTGCCTAAAAATACACATTTTGCCAGAGCCCTGGATAAAGAGTGGCATGCGAGATTCCCTTCAGATACAGAGGGACTTTGCTGCTGCTCCCCTAGACGTGTTCTCGGGACCAGGCCCCAGGGACAGTATCCTTCCTATACCATACACAGACACTGCAAACAAGGGGAGCACCTGGCAGAAATATTTCACATCACAATCTAAAGGGAAGGGAGCTAAAAAAGAAAGACATTTATAACCGAAGCTCCTCAGAGGCACAAAGACCCATCTGCTGATAAGCTGCAAGTTTCCGGCAGTAAAGTGATACACAGAGTACTTTGAGCCATTTTTTGATCTGCAAGACAGACAAGCCTCCCTGCATTCAGCACTAACCACAGGTGCCTATTTCCCTAGCAACAGCTTGTGGGGCACTTTCATTTTGACTGAAGAACATTTAACCAGTTGCATTATGAGCCCTGCCCCTCGCTGCTACCGCAGCAGTTGCTTTTCACACCTACCAAATTGTTATTTGTGTTGAATTGAGCTGGTGGATCAATGCTGCACCTGCAGCACAGATTTGCTGCATTGGGGTTGGTGTTTTGTTGGTTTTTTTAAACTATCTGAACTTTATCAACTAAAACTTGTCAGAAGTTGGGGGGGGAAAACCCTACACTATTAACAGAAGGTCTTCCTTCTTAGTAACCCTCTGCCTATTACTGTTTTCCAGATGTTTCCTTTGAGTTTGGAGTATTACAGCACACAGGAGAGAAGAACATCACAACAGTTTTTGATTAATTTTAGGGAGACTTAATTAGCTTCAAGAAACACAAATTTCACATAACAAACTCAATAAGAGAGGGATAGATTCTTTCTGTATTATAAAAATCCCAGACTTACCATCTTTCACCAAACTTAACACTTGCTTAGAGTAAAGACTTGCAAATTTGGTTGATTCTTTACAGTTTTATTTAAGACAGTCAGCAGCAAACTAAATAAACTGAAAACCCAGAATTTGCTGTGGCTACAGAAATTGTACAGAACCTAAAAAACCACTGATTTTGTTTGACTTCTTTTTCAAAAAAGCCCTCTTCACTTTTTCTTTTGGTGCAGTTATGATATATGCTTTTTATTGCCACAAGTAACTTAATTTTTTCAACATAAATAGAAATCATTAATGATAACTATTTTCAGAAGTGTTCACACTATCCTTACTCAGACTTTCTGATTGGTTCAGTGGACACCATCACAAAACTCAGTAAAGATGCACTGCAATGCACCAAGAGTTTCTGGTTATCTACACAGTTTATTTATTAACTTCAAACTATAAAGTTGCCATGAGACTCAAGGTTTATCCTGCTAGGAGATACAGCAGCAATACCAGTTCTGCTGGAGCTCTGATTTGAATGCTCACCCTGAATATCCACAATTATAAAAATATCTTCATTTATTTCAAATAATCACATTTATACTGAGAAGTGAAATATTTTACAGCAAATCTCTTTTACCATCTCTTTTTAACAACTTCACTAATAATCATTTTGCACTGAAATACTGACATTCATTTGAAGTATTGTTGGACAAGATACCGTGGCATAATGTGCATTGAGTACCAGTTTGAAACTATTTTATATCTAATCTGTAAAAAGCACATTCCATTACAGCAATTTTAACTGAAGTGAAAGTATTTTAAAACAAAAATGTGACGTGAATCATTAAAATCCTGTGCTATACTTAAAATCTACCTTAACCAGCAGATCCTTCAGATGTTGTTTTACAACACTGCTAAAGTTATTTCCCCTCAGCTACATACTGTTCTTATTTAAAAACTCTCAATATTTTTCAGAAATGTTTAAAATCTATTTCAAACTATTTTTTTAATGAACACTAATTTATAAATCAAACTAAAACTATTACAAATAATGGGATGTTTCTTTCTATTTTACTGCCTGGCTAACACACTTGCAGATCTTCTAAAGATCGCTTCCATGCTAGAAGACAGTATAAGGAAATATAAATTGAACTGATCACTAGTTTAAAGTTTATTTTTACTCAGAGGCATCCAAGACAGTCTATTGTAGAAATAATAGAAATGCTCAGAAACAAAAAAGAAAGAACAAAGCAAAAAATATTAGATAAAACTGGCACTACTTCTTCTCCCACACTACCACCAAAATTACATTGAAAACCACAAGAAGAGTCAAGAGTGTGTTGATTTCTCCTATAAAAGGGATTTTTAAATTCCTAAACTACAACGTGAAGGAGCATGCTGGTTGTACATGTTAGAACTCACTGAAGAGCCTTCAGTTCCCATCTTCATCTTACCTCTTGCTGCAGCTGAACTTGGCTACCCCTGTCTTACAAACTCACATGAAATGGCTGGGTTTTTGCCAAAAACCCAAGAATGTTATTTCAGTGACCACATCCTGTGGTTCAAGCATAATAAATTCCAGAATGATTTCTCTCATCTGTAATCCCATATTTCCATCCTGTCCACGTACAAAATTATCCAAACCTTCTGAAGGCCTCCATGCCAGTATGAGTGGGACAACTGCTGTGGTTAAAGCAAAGAACTCAAATCCATTTTTCAGCTTTTAGCCCTCCTATGGATTTTCTGTTGGCTGGCTCAAAGTGTGTGGTATCCCCTTTTTATTTCCCAGAGGAACTGATCTGATACCAACATCCACCCACAAAAGGTGCCAACAAAATAAAGGAATACTCACAAGACTTTTTAGGAATACAGCAGTCCCAAGCTTATAAGACACAAATAATTTTGGACTATAGCAATTCATTACAGTAAACATCTCTGTTGGCACTTAAATATTTTGCTGGACTTTAATCTCATACTTCCAGAAACTGATATAATTCCTGGAGGAGAATGTCTGTTCAGCTGTGGCAGGAAGCATAACGCTGGGTTTTAAACATCCCATAAAATAATAATTAAGTTATTGTGTAATTGTATTATATTTTTAAAAATAAATATATAATTGAATAAGAATGCATGATGTTAAGGACAGCAGAATGTCCACCCTTCAGCTCCCACTGACAGACACAGTGGTTACAAATACAACACAGTCAATCAGTGCTGTAAATTCAGTTACACAAACAGGGGCTGGGGGGAATCTTTCATATAACACCAGTTTTTTGGTAGCAAATGAAATCAGCATCTCTGAGCAATGGTATGACAGAGCAGTGGATGAAATCATGAAGTTCCTTTCATTTCTTTCAAGTGCTTGTAACACCACCACTACTTTTTCAGGCCTGGTTCAAGCTGACACATGCACAATTACCATCGCTTCCTCATTGCTCACACACAACTCACTGCCCGAGCAGCAAACCCTCGTATAACAGGGGAAGGGCCCACGTGGGAAGTGAGAGATGTGAGGAGTGTGTTCAAGTACAACTACCTACTACAGCAAGTGCATGTTTATTCATAAATCACCATCCTCCCTACACACGGAGTTTAAATCAGTTTAACGAACAGAAATTTAGAGAGGAAAGGTTTGCTGCTCATTTTAAAGAACTAAACCCAGAGGTCTTGGTTGTGGCTCTGCAATAGGAGCGTCTGCTGTAATATACGCTCAACAAGTTTCTCTTTCTTTTCCCTCTTTCTCCCCACCACTTGCTCCTATCTTGTCACCACACCATTCTTTTGGTACATGCCTGTCACTTTTCTAGGTCTACATGCAGTCAGATCAGCTCAAAAGTAACCATTTGTCTCTCCTAGGTTTTGTTTCTTTTGCCCAAGAGGCAGACGGGTCACTGACTGTGCAGCAGCTTTGTGGGCAGCGCAGCCGACACAGCTGAGAGCATTTGGCTGCTGAGCAGAGGTTGGACAAGGAGGTGACAGCAGGAACGTGCTCCTCAACCTGAAAATGTTTCTGCAGCTGCCATGGGAAGAACTGTGCTCCCACGTGTGGCCCAAGATGAGGGACAGCCCAGAGAGGTGCCAGGCAAGGGCCAGCAAGAGAAGAGATCAGCTTCTCAGGGAAGATAGACCTCTATGCCTTTCCTAAGCAAGTAGTCAGGGGGGGTCTGTGTTTCTCTATTTTAACTTCCAACAAAAGCCATTAACAGTTTAGTTATACACACTCCACAACCTGCAGGAAATAATCAAGACTGTAAAGAATGAGGAATAATAAATATAGGCAAGCAGGGAAAACTCACCCCGGTCAGACTGGCTCAGCCCATCTCTGAAAACTGAAGCTGTGAATGAGGAGATCCAAGATGCTTTCCCAGACTAGGGAGGAGAGCGGTAATTGCATCATTTTTCTAGATGAGCAGTGTCAACGATTTAGGCTGTGAGTCAGTACTGAGCCAGTCAATGCCCTGTGGTGGTCCCTGGGGCCCTGTGCTATTAGAAGTGATGACTTTCACAACCGGCTGCTGAGCAGGATCCAAGCAGGCTCGCACTTATTAAAGAAAGGAGAACTGCTACTTTATTTTTCAGTAAGAGCAAGAACATACTGCCAGTACTTTGGGCAACTTCCAGCAGCCAAATTACTGTCAATGTCCAGAATGCTTTCCACTTTTGTCTGGGAGTCTGCAAGATGAGTAAATAAAACCTCATGTACTCTTATTTCTATCAACATTTCACAGGAAAAAAAAAGCCAGAAATAAATCAGACTTGCTAGAATCACCCTGTGAGCACTACTCACATCTTTTGACTGCCAGGTTTATGCTTCCACCATGAAATCACACTTCAAGTTTGCTGCCTAAAAATCCAGTAATTTCATGTGGAGAAAAAAAAAGTGCTCTTTCCTTCCAACTTACGAGTGTTATGTGGCAAGATGTACACTCAAAGGGCCTGTATTCAAGGGCAGGAATAGGGGAGGAATAATTAAGGGAATTTGCAGATAAAAAGAACTATTTGAAGAGCTTAGTTCACACTTTTAAGCAAAAGGGAGCTAAGCACACAAACTGAAAAAACATCAATCATTTCATGACCATTTTGCAGATTATATGTTTTCCATCTTACACACCTTAGTTTCAAAACCAGAATATTTTTGCATTTCATTACCAGCCTCCAAAGACATATGAGTTCCCAGTGAGAAAGAAAAGAAAAAGCCAAACATTTATGTTGTGTAGTGTTTCTGAAGTAACATAATCCCCAAATATTTACAAATCCAAACCCCACACACTTTCACTCATTTTTGTTGGCTTTAAATTGAATTTAACTGACTTTCACAAACTTTCAGTATGAAATACCATGATGCTTGAAAATGGAAGTCTGTCAAAAGCCAAATTTTAACAAATGAAGCAGAAAACCACTGAAATACAATATAATGCACAATATGACAAATCCTGTGTTTGCATCTGTCACTGAGTCTGCCCACGGTATCCAGGAGCTAACACCCAAGTGTTTCAGGGTAAAGAAAAACATAAGCCATGTGCAACCCTTCAGTGACATTAACTATGCATAAAACAAGCAAATCTACATTTTTAGGTCCTCTATGTATTACATACAGACATAAAAATGCTGTAACATTTATTTAAATCATAAAACACTGGTTTACACCCAGACTTTTACTACTTTATCACCATGTTAAGCCTAGGCATACGGACAGTACAAGCCAGAAATGAGGAAAGAAAGGAACAAAATGTAAGCAAAAATGTCTGGTATGTATTTTTGTTAAAAAGTTCTAATCCACTCCTTAAAATGACTGTAAGCAGACACTGCATTCAGGCACAAATATGTTGAACTATACCAATATTTCAACACTGTCTATTTGTTAAATGTCAATATAGGCATATATAAGCACAAAAAACAGATGATAAAGTGAGTTGAAATTAAATACATGCAAACAGTCAGCACTTAGGTCCCAAAACATTCTATTCACTCCACAGCATTTTTACAAAAAGACATGACTGCTTTAATGTGTTCAGTGACAAGCACAGAAAAAGGTTTTCACACAAGGTCTCAGCTTCAGAGGAAGTTCAAAAAAAAAGGTGCCTGGGAGAGACAAGAGATTTGTGAGAAATGTGCAGAAGTTCAAGTGATGTTCAAAAAAATTTGGTGGGGTAAAAGAAAAGTGTCCCACTGGGAAACATATTGCCACTGTCAGTACCAAATATCAAGTACAAATAAGGAAAGCATTAAGAAAAAGTTTTAATATTTAGACACTAGATAGATACGATGAACATAGAAACCAACATTCAACAAACTCTCCAAACCCACCAATTTTATGAAATCTCCATTTCTTTTGCAAGATGACATTCAGAATAGTAAAATAAAGTAAAACCAAAGCTGTAAATCAAGCATCCCAAATATCAGAGAGATTTTTACACTAGATGTCCACTTTATCACCACCACTGCTGAAATAAATCCATATTGTGAACAAAAAGCAAGGACTTGAGTTGCCCACAATAAAAAAAAAAATTAAGATTTAGAGAAAATGATATTAATGACAGTAAATATAATAATTAATACATCAGTTCTTTTAAGTGGTGTCAGATTTTATCAATTTCCCTTAAAGTTTCCTCCTTTGGCTGAGACGAAGCCTGGCAGTTCGCACAAAATCACATTTCCCGAGGGACTCTGATCACAGCCACGTGTGTGTGACCTTCCCAGGGCTGATACAGGCAGACCAGAGGTCTGATGCTCCCCCCTTGCAGACAGGGAGCACCTCTTGGCGTGGCAACTGCTCCTCCTCCAAGAGCTTGAGCGACTTCCCCAGTCTGCCCCTGTTCTCTGACCCTACGGAAGGATCAGGAGGTCAGTGTAAGGAGCGGGGATGATTCAGTGAATGACGCATCAGGGAACTCAGACTGCAGGTCAAGAAATCCCCAAAAGAAAAGGCAAATTCTCATTCTGGCAGAAGTCAAACAAAAGAAATGCCAGGAAGCTCATCAATAAAAGCAGATGTTTGTGTCAGTACTCCTGTTCTTGGTCAGAAATTAGTCTCTTCCATAAAAAAGCTTTAGTAAAGTACAAACCCAAGGTAACTGTATGCTGTATTCCACAAGCATTGCATATTATCTTTGCCATATATTCCTTCAAAAAGTGTTCTTGAAATCTGAAGTTAATGTTTCATTATAAGGAAATACACATAAAAATTTCAGTCACAGGCCCAAAGAAAGTGCTTAAAAGTTTGCTGACTTTTCCATTAAGACAGGAAGTAAGTTATAAGAATGATTTAGCCTACTGAGTTAAAATGTTAGCATTTTATCAAAATATTAATAATAGCAGACATTTTTAATGGACCGTAAATCACAAAATTTTGTTTTAAATAAAGCTTTTAACACTTGGCTGCAGAGAAAAACTCAGCTTTGGCCAACAGTAGACAAAAATTTGTAAGGGAAGTGAAACATCAGCTTACAGTTCTGAAACGCCTTTTTTTTTTTTTTGTAAAAAATTCATAACCAAAAGCTATGTTTGGCAACACCGCAAGGAGGGTGCAACAATCCACCAGGTTACTACTGTGTAAAAAAGAAGGCTTGGCTTCTTTAAACAGAGAAAGGGTAGGTGAGTAAAACCTGCTGTTAGCTATATAGCTGTATTACCCCTTCTGTTAGCTATATGGAAACATAGAAAAGAATTAACAATAAGGATTACCTTATGGGAATACAGGCAAGCATCCCAAGCAGCTTAGAACTAGAGAAAACTGCTTGATCTTGGGATTCTTCTGACTCAAGCATTACTTCCCACCAAAAGGCACACAATGCAGTTGGTATTCTACAAATGGTCTTATATCAAATTATCAAATTATCCAGATTTTAAAGATCTTTTTTAAAAGGCTACCATGGTAAAGAAACCTACCTACCTACCTAGTTGCACAAACAAATTATTAGCAGATCAATTAAAACATGAAGATTAATAGCATGTAAAATCTCCCATAGTAACTGCCAATGTACAAACTCATAGCCTCCTATAAAGCAAAGTAGAATTGCCTGCCTTGCATTTACCTTATGCAGGATAACATTATACACAGGTAATAACTAAGGCATTTTAACTTGCTCCCTGGCAACATTTTGTGCAGTCACCCTCTTAGGTTAGAGGGCAGACCTGTTGCCTGCCTGGTTATTGTCTAAAAACCAGCCTGGCCATCATTACCATGTTGCTCCCCAATGTAAGAATATACATTTATGTTAGAAGACATACACACAGCCTGACCATGTACACTGCAGGGGAGGTGAGGAAACAGTGCCGTCATAAGTAGCTCCTCTCTGTAATCACAAATTCCTTATGCCTGCCACAGGAGCCTACATATGTATTCTGAAGTTCAGGTGGACATTACTGACACTCTTTAAACATAAGAGTGCTGAATAAGACACCAATAAAGACCATCCACAATTGCCTGGGCTGTTCCCCAGCAGAACAGGTGGTTTGTGCGTACAAAAACCAGTTTTTCAGGTCTGAACTCAAAACTGTGTGGTAACCACGCAACAGACCACCCAAGGGTTTGTGAGTGCCCAGAGGGTCACACTGCAGCAGAGGGAACAGCAAGAGAATCCAAGTCTGCTTGGATCCTTCTCATGGAGCAAAGAAAAGCACCATGGGCGTGTCAAGTACAGTGACATGAAAACCCTGGAGAGCATTGAGCAAATCCTAAGGAGCACTTCAAAGAAGAAAGATTCAGGGAACAGCATGTTGTACTGTTCATTTTGCAATGACCAGCAACCTCCAGTGTTACCTGGAAAGCTGCTTTAGAAATTTCCCCAACAACTAGCTATACATCTTGTGGTCCCAGCATTTGGGACTCCAGAGAAGTTTGTCTACTTCAAACAGAGACAGTCAGAACAGATTTTAATGTCCAGGGCTGTTGTTTCCAAGGTGCAGGCTCAGTGAGCAGGTGCAGAGAGGCAGCACTCAGAACCCCAAGATCTTAAAGCACTCACATATGGTGTGGACACAAGTACAGCTGGCTAGTACTTTGCAGAGAAGGCACAAATCAGGGTGATACCACCACTAACTACCACAAAAAGAGAACTTACTAAATTCAACCATGAGGCTGAAAAGAGGGATAGAGTTGTTCCCCACTCAGCATGCACACTTCCCCTGCCCACTGCTAGGGCACTGCTCTAAGAGCAGGGTTCAGGTCACAGCAAATAAAAAATATTTCTGGACAACTTAGCCTCCAATGTATTATACAGCTGCCTTCAAAACTGCTTCTAAAACTCACCAGGCTTCCTTTCCCATTCAGATATCTCCACAGTCCCCATCTCAATGTTGGCAGTAACCTAAGACTGACTCTGGATCAGGGTAAGTTGTTCCCAGGTCCATTTATAGTATTATAATACAATAAAATTAGGTCTTCCCTGCCTGCAACCTGCAGTTATTGCATTTCTGGGAGGGTAGTGCACAGTTAAAGAAATCCAACTTCCTCTCCACCCATCCCACTTTTTCCCCTCTTGAAAGCCCCTCAGTTTGTAGTGAGGATATTTTTTATAGCATGTAAAAACTGCAACAACTGATTCCCACACTTTCTACAGCCAACACTCTTCGGACTTACCAGCCAGCAAGTAGTTAGTTTGATTGTTTTGGGGTTTTTTGGCAAGTGCTTCTTTAAAAATTAGCTATTCGTAAATGCTCAAGCTCAAAGAATGATGCCTGGGATACTGATACACAGAATGTGATGAAGAAGCCAGTCAGAAAGGTAAAAAGGAACAAGCACAGTATCTTCTAGATTCTACAGCTTTCAGAAATTACACTTTAGTTAATTTATTTATACTACTAGATGTTTATGTATCCTTGCATATACATATTTTATTGGCAGTAGAGACAATTCGAGGAAAGCCTAATGAACATAGAACAGCTCAGTTCAAAACAAATACAGCAGAACATATTTCCAGATACAACTGCCTGCATAAAAGTAGGACAAAAATTAATTCAACTTGTAAAACAAGCATTTAATGCTACTCTGATAAACCAGTTTAGCTACAACTACATCCAAATTCCCTGTGTAAACGTGCTTGATATGGTTATGGAACACAGAGCCAATGTGAGAAAAGGGCAACTCTTATTTCTTGCCTAAATCTGCCCAGAATCTTGAAAAATAAAACTTCCCCCTCTGCTCTTCCAATATACTATTCATTAATTGCAACTTAATCTCCTTTATCTAACAACATCTCTAATTAATTGGTCTGCACCTCACCAGAAGCAATTAACACCCACATGCGGTTCTGCTCACACTGACAACCTGTGTCACTAAATCATGTTCTACAACTCTGCAAGAGAGCTCTGAACATGCAAGCAATCAACACATCAGCTCACTGGGGAAAATAAAACTGCCTATGTGGAATTTTGCCTATAGTGGCATTGCAAAAACTGCATCAAATTGTGTTTACAAAGTAACTATATTGGGTTTTTTCCTATTTCTTTGGAAGCTAAACATGGTGTTTATACGCTTACGAAATCAATTCTCACTTTCTTAGAGCAACTTCTAGCTCTGATTACCTTCCAACAGGTGTGGATTTTGTGTTAGTATCTTGTAATAGTATGTGCAGTAACACTGCACATTCTTAGGCAAACCACAATATATGTCAACTCAACTGTTGCTCTAGGACTGCAAAGCATCTTCTGCCTTATTTTAAAAGTGCAGCATCCTGAGGGAAAAGGGAGTGGGGAGCTTGTAACTGTTACAATTAGCAATCTAAAAATAAAAAGTAAAAACTACTAAATTCAAAACAGGATACTCCTCAGGAACTTGAAAAAAACTAGAGGTGATTTTTAAAAAGTCCTACAGTGAAATATTTTTTCCATTCATTTCCTGTTGTAGAAGTAAAACAGAAGAACAGAGCTCAGTCTTAAGAAATATTGGAATTGGGATCACAATGCAACTGGCAATACCTTCAACCAAAACACAGTCCAGCTCACTTTTCCAGCGTGTTTGCAGAAGTATAACTTACCACTTGGATAACCAGGAGCCCAGTTTTACAGCACAGCCACCACCAGAGAGGAGGGAACCGTCCCCATCTGTCTCTCTAGAAGTTCAACTACACGTTCTTGCCACTTCCTCTAACCTGGTTGTTCTGTTCCTACAGAGGAAAAAAAAGTCATACTTAAAAAATGCTTATACTATTCAAAAAATTTCTTTTGGCCCATTTAGTTCCATGAATCATCTCAGCTGCGGGTCAGATGAGCAGTGCTGACTCCAGGGAGGGGTAGGGGCACAGGGGCAGCAAGCAAGCAGTGCTGCCCACTTTCAGTGACAGCTCTCCTTGAGCCAGCCTAGCTACACCAGAAAAATCACAGCCTTCACTGCATTTACTCCTGTGTTCAGACTTAAAGTCATATAAGGATATTTCTAGGAAAAAAAAAAAACAAAAAACACTTTTTTTTTTTTTTAAACAGACATCATTAGTCATTTTTACATAACTAGTGAGCAGAAAGGAATTTAAAGTTTCCAGGACCTAGAAGTTATAAAGCCACAGAAGTATACTTTGCCTCTATTTTATTCCTATCTTCTAACAAACTGCACAGGGCCTACATACATTAGTACAGGTACTGCACATGGAATTAGCAGAACAGTAAGAACTTGCACAATTCAAGTATCAAAACTGATTCATTGTCTTTATCTGCGATAAGAATTCTTAAAGTATTTTAACCTCAAAAGTCAGTTCCTGATTAATATGTATGAGTAATACCTGCATACATTTCTCACATCTTGTATTATTTATTTTAGTTCATTGCAACAAAACGTGTACCTCACAAATATATAAATGTTTATTTCCTTGGCATTGAAATGATTATCACCTTCACAGCAGCAGGCTCGAAACCACTGGCAAAGGAGGAGGAGAACAGCAGGCAGAAAGGGTCAGGAAGTGAGAAAGTTTTGATAGCGGTACCCCAGCTTCCTTTCAAGTGAGGAAATTAAAACCAAAATTCTGTTCTGCTACTGAAACTAATTTTTGTGATTCAATCCCACATATGCTCAGTAGCAATAAGGAAAAAGACTCAGACACACAGAAAAGCTGCAGTACAAAGTTCATCCTCTTTCAGCTTGACCCAATCTGTTTTTTCCCCCACAGCCTGGCTAAGTCTGAGCTTGTTTCAGCAAGCAGGTCCTGCCTGAAATACTGTAACAGATGGGCTCAGGTTGACACGAGCCAGATGCTAAGAATATCTGGCATTTAAATGATCAGGCCTTTATCACCCATTTCCATTAATTTCAGCTGAGTTTGAATAAACCTCAGTGAGCTCAGTTGGTCTGAATTCACCTTTGGAGCTCCTTCCCAGCTGCACTCCTTACCCAGCCCTTCCATGTGCTCTGTCATTCTATTGGAATGCTTGTTTCCTCACCATTTTGGTTACTTGGAAAATGGTATCCAAGTAAGAATTACTCACTGCTAGGTGGTTTGATCATCAACTAGTTCCTTAAAAGAACCCCCAGTATAAATGTATGTCTTTACATCAATAAATAAATCAGAAAGCGTCACAGATTGGACATTAAGTATTAAAGTCAATAATGACTAAAACCCAGGTTATATTGCAAGTGAAAAGCATCTTACTAAAATATTTCATTCAACTCACTGAAATGCTAACTAATCATTATTAGTCATGACAAAAATTCATTAAATAAAAAACAACAAACTGAAACCAAAGTTATACAGTCACAGGTAAATTATTTCTACATTTATCTACCTATAAAACCCTTATGTTGTCTCCTTCTGTGAAATAAAGCATGCAGTCTTAAGACCTAAAAACTTTATCAAAGCCCCTTAAAGCATTTTTGTATTGATTACATTACATTATAAAGCCTGTGGCTTTATAACCAGCCATTTACAAGGCAGGATTATTAAAATAAAAAAAAAAAAAAAGTATTTATTACTACTCTTGCTGAGCATCTCAAAAACACATTCCTTTTGTTGTGGGCTGAATGACAACTCAGATTTCAAACAGTATTTATTTCTGCATCCCAGAGAACAGAAGATGGGACAAAGCTCTATCACTACACTTAAACAGTGATGCAGGACACAGGAGAATGAGCCTGAAAATTACCTCCTTAATTATCTTTACCAGACGGCCCTACAAGCTGCTGAGCAGAGCAAACACACACACATGTCCTGCGGTGAACAGAGAACACTTGTAGCACAGGGGTACTTCAGGGCACTTCAGAAGTTGCCAGAAGCAGCCACCTGTATTCAGAGAAACTTCTCAGCTTTCTATGACTTATGCCAATTGCAGCCTTGGTAATCTTTGTTATTTCTGTTTTTAACTAGAAAGTGTTATTTATTCACTTAGTTTTATGCCCAGAAACAGAAGTTAAACACACCCTGTTTGTTCCTTCTCTCTAATTACAGATCAGAAGCTACTTTTAATGCTGAAATGAGGATTACAGAACAGCTGTTAAGAGAGGAACATTTTGTCCATTAGCTGTGAAGAAGGCTTTTAGGAAAAGTGGTATGTGTGGCATTGTGTCACATGAGAGCCAGCTTTGATTTTGCTGCTTCTTTAGAGTAGCAACAGACCTGAAGCCTCTGAACTGCAAGACCTGTGCTGTAAAATTCAAAACAGCAGCTTGGTTCTACAGAGAAGAAGGTTTATTTGATTTTTATAAAAATGTTACTGCAAACAAGCTACAAAAAACAAAGAGGTTTGAAGGACACATTTTGACACAAACTCATGTCATAACTGCAAGGTGCTGAGGTAAAGCACTACCTCAGTTAGAAAAGGAACAGTATCTTCATCTTCTATTAAATTTTTCTGTTTATCTCTGAGGGACCTAGACAAAATTGTTCGACTTTTTACACCTCAATTTTACTAACTCTGAAGAGGTAACGCTCAGCAGTAGCAGTCTGCACATGGTGTGCAGGAAATATCATTACAGCTCATTTGTGCTATCCTATGTTATACTTGTAAAGCAAAGAACACTTCTAAAGGAAAGACCCAATGCAGAGCTTGCCCCTCTGCCTGCACATATGGAATACCCTGCTGCTTGGCACCACAGGACAGAGACTGCATCCTACTCAAGGAGTCTCAGGAAGATAGGTTGGTGTAAGAGGCAAAAGACAAGTAACACCAACAGTTATTTAAAGGGATTTGCAAATCTCTGGAGATAACAATGATAATGATTTTTATTATGAGATAAGAGCATTATAAAACTCCTAATTTTATAACACAGGTGAAAAAGTTGTGGGTTTTTTTTTTTTTTTTAATAAGAGAAAATCCCAGATCAATATCTTTACCGTTTTCAAAATGAAAAATATAGAATTCATTTTTTTCAGCAAACACAAGACAGACTCTTCATGAAGTCTGACGTAATGACCTAAAGAAGAAGTTGCACTTCCTCATTGTAATACAAGATGATTTAGCTGCACGGTGGTTACAAACTATTTCACACTGTAACATCCTGTCAGCTTAGCAAATAATCATCTTGAAACTTTGCAGATGCTGCCTTAATAGATTATCTCCCTACTTACGCAGTATTCAGCCTTCGAAAGAACGGCTTAGCTCCCCAAATGGTGCTTTAAGGAGACTGCACTTAAGAACTTGAATATTGACTGGGCTTTAATTAGGGAAGAAAAGAGCCATCTGTGGCTCAACCAGGTACCAGTTTTCGTCCGAAAAACCTTTTCGGTTTCAATAGGGTCTGTAACTGCACTTCAACAGTACGCCTAGGTCTCTGGAACTGCTTGTGAGCACAGCTGTTGCTCGGAGAGCAAAGGAACAGCAAAGATGAACGAGTGGCCACGCACTGGCTGAGATTCCCTCGGTGCCAGCGAGCACAGACCCCACACCTCGGCCCCGACCAGCAGCAAACAACTCTGACACCCATCCCACCGGCTGTTCTTACGCACCTGAATTCCCAGCCTGATTTTGTATCATTACAAAGCATTCTTTGATTTATTTCTGTATAGAAAAAGTCCCAATGACACTTGTGATGCAGAAGTCCTGCCAGATGCTTAGTGTAGTTTAACTATTACATTTTATTAACCTAAACCACCTAACAAACCAGGGTAGACTGGATCCTTTTCCAGAAAGATAAACCGTAGCTTCAACACAAACAGTGAGCCTGAGGGAGCAATCACTGAGTGAAGCATTTCACCCTGTTTTACAGCCTTCATAATAACTTATAATCAGGACAAGCTTGATAAATTCCATAATGTTAAACCCAAGTCAAAGTTGTAACACAAAAATAAATCTAAAGTTTCATTTTAGAGATTTTACTGTAAATTCAGGGGGATTACTGTCTTTATTTTAATTTAAGAGCAACTGGCAACTACACAAGCACCCACCTTAACAGAAAACAGTGATCATCACCTCTAGGCTTACACTTTAAACTAATTAGCTCTCAACCAGCACCTACTCTTTCACTTAGCACAAGCCATGAGAACATAAATGCCCACATACATTAGGGAATGAAGTCTGTTCCTCCTTTACTCTTAATGGTGTTGACATTAGCTTCATTAAGAAAAATTTAAGAAGTTTAATGGCTGCTTTACAAGAACCCCCAATGACCCTAATTGCTGTTAGTAATGGCTTCTGGAAGCACAAATAAGAATTATAATGGCCATTGGAAACCTGTATTGGCTTACTGTTTTCAGAGTGGTATTCTACATACCCCTGTTTTCCGTTCCACATTTCTGTATCACAGGTCTTAACACAGACCTCAACACATTCTTCTTCCACCTATAGGGGATCATAAAAATACTTACAGATCGGACTTCAACATTTAAAAAGTCAGGATACCTAAACAAACAAAGAAACCCCTTCAGCGCAAACACAACCACTCTATCCCACTGTTTGCTTATTTATTTTTTTTTTTAACCTAGATACAAGCATTAAACCCTCCTAGGAACTTTCTCTCCTGGAATCTTGCTTGCATAAAAATAATATTGAAAATTTTTCTTATTTATCCTCAAAATATATCATAGACACAGAACTTCTTAATAGTACTTTTTCTTAAGGTGAGTGCCTTTTAAAGTTCCCAGGTCCTCATATTCATTAAAAAAACAAAAACAAAAAACAAACAAAAAACAAACAAAAACACAACAAAAACAAACACAAACAAACAAACAAACAAACAAAAAAACAACACAACCCTCTCCCATCATGAATCTTCGCAGAAAGCAATAAGGTCACTAATGCAGATACAGCTACACCTTATTTCCCACTGTGAAGAAATTTTCATGTTGCAGTGGCCAGCATAGGACACTTTATTTCCTATAATAAATCACAAACACTTCAGAATCAAAGCCACAGGTTTTAGGTACATTTGTGTGGATTCCCCCATCTTATATTTGCACAGTACTTATAGCAGCATAGTCTTGGGCCAAGGGTGTCAGGCTCTCAGCAGTACAAATAAAATATAACACATCTAAGAGAAGGAAAACAGACTTCTATGCTGAATCAAATTCAAACATTACAGTGCATATTTACTTTGTGTGTCCAAAAATGCTTTCAAAGTGTCTCTGCCAGTTCTCAGCACTTGTGTTGACCACATCCTTTACTGGTCATGAAAGAAGTCTCAGGCTCTCTCTTCAGTGTGGTCCTGGGTTGTTGGTGATGATATTCACCTGTTCTAGGATTTCCTTCATCTGCCACTGGCAAATGTAAGATCCTTGCAATAATGTCCTAGTGCTGTGCTATATGTATTAAAGCATTTTAATCCCTTTATTAACTTGTTATAAAAATACCGTAACACATCCTACCGAGATGAGACGCAACTTATTTATCTATTCAGCAGTAAACAAGACACAAGCCAAACTTCTGTTGCTATTTCAAATTTTCCCTGGTATTTAAGTAACTCCTTCAGCAACTTAAAGCACTACTACACTAAAAAAGTGCAAGCCTAAAAGGATCTGAAATACTCCATACTACAGCAGTCAGCTTTCGACTTTTGAGAGCAAAATACAAACCCAAAGTTCTCCATTCACGCGGCGGGCAGAATCCCACCCCAATTCTCAGGCCCCCAGCTTTACCAAATCCTCCTTTTCTAAGCAAAATAAACTTGAGAGAGAAGATTTACGGGCCCGAACATTTGCTCGCTGTTCCCAAGTGTATCAAGTGGTGCCATAAGAGATAATAAATAACCATTATACGGGAAACCTTCGGCGCTTTTGATTTCGTGCTCGGCGGAGCGCGACCCCCGAGCCCTCACCCTCCCGGGGCATCTCCCCTGCCGGGGCGGCCTCTCACCTGGGGCCGGTGGGAGAGCAGCGGGTCGGGGCTGGGACCGGGCGCTGCTGCAGCTGCTGCTGCTCCTCCTTCTCTTCCTCCTCCTCCTCCTCCTCCTCCTGCCGCCGCCCGAGGTGTCTCTGGGGCCCGGGGAGCCTCCCCGGCGCGGCGAGGGCGGGACGCGCCGCGGCATCGCCCCTCCTGCTTCTGCCGCCTGCGAGAGGGACGCGGGCGGGACCTACGCGAGGCATCGCCTTAAGCCTCGCCTAAAGGGGCTCCGGCCTCCCGCAGCTCTGCTCCCCTCGGGGTCAGCAGCACCTCATCCTGCACAGCTCGGGGAGCGCCCGTGTGCCCTCCCCATCAGCATCCACGCTGTACAGGGGTGGAAACAAATTTCTGCCCCAGACTCTGAAAAATGTGAAGGTTTACAGCCCAGCTTTTTAAAAATCTGGCCACTGTTGAGGTGCTCCTGGCAGGATTCCCCACTTCCCTGCAGCCAGGCTGTGCCTGGGGACAAGGGACCTGAGCATCCCACGGCTCCAGTTTCCCATCGCTCCGTTGACTGGAGTCACCTCAGGCTGCTTCCTGAGAGGTTCACCGGGCTAGCAACGATTCCTCAGTGCATCGAGCCTTGAACATATGGCTGCTAATTCAGACCGAGCCTGGCTCCACCACACGTTAAGTCCGATGCAAAGCTCACTGGAGACAACAGAAAGAAATGCCGTTTTCTGTGGATTTTGGGATTAGGTTTATCAGGGGAGCTGTTTTTAGTCACACAGCCCGTGGCAGGCAGGTGTGTGCCCCGTTACCTGCAGCTACAACATATTAGTCATCCATGGACTTACCATTACTGCAATAATACCTTAGTAACTAAATACAGCTTTTATTTTTGTCCTGGCAGCCAGCTGGTGTTTTCCACACTCAGTAGGCCCGAGCAATGAGCTTGAATTGCCTCTCGGAGGGAGCAGCAGTTCAGTGCACACACCACGAGCACAACAGCTTTATGTGACTCTCAAAGCTCCTGTTCCAATATTGGTGGGCAAATAGGAAAGGCTCTACTCCCTGAGACTGCCCAGCCATTGGGATGCTTTGGGGCAATTAGGGCTGGGAATCTTGGAAAGGAATTTAAATCCAGTTTCAACAATGTGGGGCAACATATAAGGAATACAGAAGTGGTTATGTACCTGAGGCACAGGACTGGGTAGTGAATTGGACTTTCTGCTCCTTTTAACCCTACCCTGTGACAGTTTTATGTGCAGTCTTGAGCAAGGCACTTAAAAATATCTAGGTCTTCTCCGTTCCTGTTTTGGACATTGTGCATCTAGAAAGCACTAGGAAATTATTGGAGCATTCAGATGGAAGCAGTGCATAGGCTGTTCAGGCTGTTTCTTAGGGGAGGGAGAAGAAGAATCTTCCAGTACAATGATTGTTAAAAAGAATTCTTTGTCTTCACTGAAAGTTGGATTAGATTACAAGATTTAAAAACTGCAGGAAATGGAAAATACAATTGTTCTGCTGAGATCATAAATGGAGTCGTTTCAGAACAGACGGACTCAATTTATCTTTTCATCAAAAATTTGTGGAGCTTCCGAGTACAGAGATTTCTGTATACCCACAACAAATACTTGCTATCCCACAGTAAGATCTGAAATTCCTGCATGGTTCAACACAACTGACGCTGCAGTGTTTTTTTAATGGCAGTATATCCAAAGCACTCCAAGTGCTGTATGTACACTGTTGTGCAGATTACTCTTTAACTATGGGAAATCATTATAACACATTTTTAGCAAAATTGATGTAAAAGAAAAAAATTATGAAATTAATATTCAGTTAACTGGCTCCTGTATATGCTACATATACACTTCCCCTGTTCTTTTTCCTGCTGCTAATGTCTCTGGAGTGCTGTGCAGCTGAAGCACAGCCACAGCTGGTTTCCACAAGGCAGATGATATCACCCCTTACTGGAGAGCACCTGGCACTGCTGGGAGCCCTGCTCAGTGCCATTTCCTAAGTGCAAGGCTCTGTCCCTGGTGAGAAAAATTGATCTAAAATAAATTTCCTATGCATATGTGATAGCTGCAAATGTCTGATATTCTGAAAATGTAGCCGTCAATTAAAGGTCCATCTGAAATGACGTTGTCTGAATTTGAATCCAGCACTCCCTAGGGTTGTGTTTGTTTCTGTGAAAGTGTTCTTCATAGGCAAGCAAGCATTATTTAATACTTTCAAGCTCTTGCTTAGAAAAAATGTCCAGCAGCTTTACAGTGATACATACATATTGAATGTATAAAATCAGAGTATTAAAGACACAAATTAATCTTTCTGAAGACTGAACTGGGTAACTGTATCATAAATAATTTTAGAATTTTAGTAAAGATAAAATGCAACACATTAGCTGATTAAAGTCTAATAAAACAAAATTTTCAATTTTCTATTTAAATTATTTGTAGATAGGATGTTTATGCCAGATTATAAGTGTGACCAGTGTCATTTACAAACTGAGTTACAGAGCATTACGGAAGTCTGTTTTGTACAGTTCAGATGTGTGCTTCAGTGTAAATTCCATAGTATCCAGGGCCATGAATCATTATGAAATAGAGAAAGATCACTATTCTTAAAAAAAGCAGAACTAGAAAAACATAGTAAATTTCAAGTATAACTCTTATGTGGGGGAGTTACATTTTTCTCTTAGTAAGTCATTACAGGTTGAATGTGCCTTCAGTATGTGCGTGTTTGTACTATTCACAGCAGTAAAGTGGATGACAGCATTCGGTCCCAGCAAGTTAATTCTAAATAATTTTATTTGCAAAATGTTTCAACATTCAGATTTTCGGTGGCTCCCACAAATGAGTCAGTGAGGACTCAAGAGGATGGTTGCCGACCAAATAAATATGTGAAAAAAGCAAATCAGAAATACAGTCATAGCCTCAGAAAATATTCTTTTAAACCCTTTAGAATAATTTGAAAATTAATATAGACTGTTTTGTGGGTTAGACGTTATAGAAAGTATATATAGTATATATATATAAAGCAGCACAATATGTTAAGTTGTACTTTTAAAATTAGCAGGTAGACTTTTAATATATTCACTCATTTTAAATATTCCTTTGACATCGAAGTATTTCTTAGAAATTTTGTTTGGTTGGTTTGGATGATATTTAGCATCTATTTACTAGTCTGCATGCACACACACTCCACTCTCTCTTAGGCCACTGATCAATTTAGAGAATGAGACAAATAACTTGAGTAAATTATTTGCTATTTCCTGTAAAGATATCTAATAATAGAGCAATCCCAACATGCTAGGCACGACATGCTTAGGAAGGATGTAGCAAGACATTATTTTCAGCTGCTTCATTGCCATCACCCTCATTTACAGGACAATATTAGAATCAATTGCTGAAGACCATTAGCTTTATGCTGTTAAATGCAGGAGTGCTTTACTGCATCAGCCTGGCTAAAGAGAAGGCAGAGTTTCACTGCTGTTACATGGCTTGCCTTTTTTGGCCCTTGGATCAATTGAACAAATGTTTGGGAATAATGTGCTGCTTTCCATAAATAAAGTAATAAATTCCACATGTTTCTTTAGGGAAATGAAAAGCTATTCAGGTCTCTTGTCCTATTTGTTATTTCTTTTAAAGTTGTTCAAGACTCTTAACTGACTTGAAATGATGATCATGTTTTCTGGCATTCCAGATTTTATGAGAGCCAGTGGGACTTAATACTACAACTGTAATTTCTCCAAAGAAAACTTCAAGCTCAATGCAAATTCACAGCACTGTAAAATGATAGAAGAAATTAGGAAAGGTCCAAAAACTATGTGACTGAGGAGTTATGCAGTGTTTTCTAGAGGAACTGCAGGACTTATGAATTCCAGTCCCACTGGCTGCAGCTCTGGAGCCTGGGCTAGGAGGTTTTGTTTGACTTCTTGAATTAAGAATCAGAAAAACATCTCCATCTCCTCTCCTGTTCATCCTTAAGACTGTTTCTCCTGAACAAGAAAATGAATTATTGCCTTGAAAAATCAGTGCCTGGCTAATTGCTTAAGCCTTTTACCTGTACTTGAGGGTGTGATTTGGGCTGCACTAAGGGTCATAGATCAGAGTTGGTTTTAAGCCTTTCTGTATACTCAAGTTGACCTGTATCAAAATGGAACATTTTCTCCTAGAAATTGAATTACTCTCTACAATGACAGAAGATCTGGTCTGGGACTTCCTAGAAAACTGTTAGATGGTCTTTATTGAGAAGTCACTTCTTTTCGTTAATTAGTACGTTACACAAGAAAAGAAAATAAACGAAGGGAAGGCCATTTCCCTGTCAGGTATCTTAATGCTGCAGGTGGAGTTTGACACAAAGTAGAAGATGTTATTGATTTAAAGAACACAGAACAGATCATTTTATGTTCACAGCAAATGGTGAAACTGTTTAGCTAACTGTTTTCAATTTGCACCTTCAGTGTCTTTGCATTAGTAGCCAGGAGGGTATATTGGAGAAAAAAGAAGAATACTTTGGAAAAACCAGTAAGGAACAAATGGAGCATGTATATTATTAGGGAAAAACACTCTTACATAAATTGGAATACAATTCTAGAACAGAAAGTTCTCAGAGAATGCACTAGGAAACTGCTACAAAGTAAATTTAAAAGTGTGTGGACAAACTTTATTTGGTTAAATCAACATAGCCCTATACATTGAAACCAACTGCAAAAGTTAGATTCCTTCCTTTTCACATTAATGCTTCAGCTTCCAGATTCCCAGCGTCTATGTTTGTCTGTACTCTCCAAAAAGTTTGTTCTGCTTTTGGCAGACCATCATGGGACTTTGTTCTGAAGAATTTAGAAGCACGTACATGTATTAGCATAAAGCACTTTGAGTAGGAGAGCAGGTTGGGGACAGCATGTGGTCTGTGCCAGTGCTGCAGAGGAGCCAAAGCTGCCTGTGGGCACAGTCAGAGATGCCAGCATGGCCTCTGGCATTGGCTGCTCTTTCACTCTCACCCCCTTGGCTTTTGACCCCACTGATATTATGTAAAGTTTTTTGGGTGGTTTTTTGGCAACAAAATCCGGTTTTCTCAGTTATCCCCTTATAGTAACGGGATTCTGTGGGATTTAGGCGGTAGCTCACCAATACCACAGCAGTTACCACTACCTGAAAGTGTTATTGTCTGCATACAAACAATGCTACAAACCAGGAGCCTTCCAACTGCCTTTTACAGCTGGAGTGGGTGGCTTAGACACTGCACAGAAGTGATGCACTAGATGGTACACACTGCAGCTCACACACACTTGAAGTTTTCAGCAATTAGATGGCTTTTTAATGTTATCTTGATGCATAAAAATTGATATCATAACACTAATTTAGTAAAACACATTTTGGGATGAAGAAAATCTTACAGAAATAATTACATTATTTTATAAGTTATTCCTCCTGTGCGCTGTGAAAAATTTTGAGCAGGAAAAGGCAACATGCACTGAAGGAAGACAATATGAAACATTTCTACCTGCTATTGGGTTAGCCATTGATTTTTCTGACTGAGAATAGTCTTTCCACAGTTACTTATTACCAGGCAACCACAAAGGAGCTTGATTCAAGATCCACTATAGTTAAGAGGGCAAAAAACCCCAACCCAGCCTCTATCAGTCCCTTACTTAAGAACGAACAACAGTCCTGTTTGGAAATAGTCACAGAAGGAGGGAAATGCAAACAGCAACCATTAACGCATAGTCCACCCAAACCACATCATGTTATTTTTGTAAGAAAAGTATTTCTTTTTACTCCTGATGCAACAATCTGTCATGTACAGACCAGCAAGGTGGACTAGTTTTGTGGTTTTGTCTGTTTGTTTTTTTAAGATGGGAGCTTTAAGTTCAGAACAGATATTTTTGTGTTACATTGCCAGGCAGCATAACCAAACAATTTGTTTATGTGAACCAGGTTTATTTACAGATTTCGCTGTCACCAAATCTAGGAAAGTAAATGAACTTTAGACCTGGGAAAATGGAGCTGAGAGCAGAGATTACTTTCTCCAACAACTACTCAGAAGCATTTGATTGCTTAGTGATCTTTAAGATCAAGAATCAAACATTGCTTCATACAGCAGCAAGAGTTGTTTTATACTCCCGTACAAGAACGTTTTATTTATTTTAAACAAGGAAAACACTCACCAGGTCTGCCCTCAAGGTTCCTCAGACTCCTCCACCACCACACAAATGAATTCTTTACAAGCCAGCTCTTGCAATCAGTCAACTGCTTTTTTCTTGCTGGTATTTGGCACTATGGGAAACTTTGACTTCATTATACAGAAGGATTTTTAAAAAATCAACCTAGCATCCCAACATTAGGTTGTTGAATAATTAGCACAGAAACCAGCTTCAAATGTGGCTGTAAGAGGGCTAAGAGGACATATTCCTCCTCCAGCCTGCTCAATCAGTGGGGTTTTATGTTTTTTCTTTAAAAAGCAGCTGGAGCAGCAAGAAATACTCTTCTTAAAGCATTAACAATCTCAATCCCCTTCGTGCTTCACTGAGACCTGCTGGATGAGATTTGATAAATGTCATATTCAGCACTTAATTTCTGGGCCACAAAGAACAAAGGGTGGACTCAGAGTTGAAAAAGGATTGGGAAACTCAATGCAGCAAGTTTCAAATGTCAAGAGTTATTTAAACCTGCTGCAGAGTGGAGAAGACCTTCAACAGATTCAGTGCTCGGGTCATTCAGTATCCCTCAAGGAATGCCTGAGCAAAGGTGCTCACCAGGAGCCTTGCAGCACCTCATCATCGTTCATGCATCTTGGAAGCAGAAAGATGCCATTCTTCCAAATGGCTTTTATGCAGAGGATATCCAAGATTTTTTGTCTTCCCCTACTTATTTGTCTATCTACATGATTTTCAGAAGCCCACCAGCTTTTACCAATTAATTTATAAAAAACTAAAGGTTCATGTTCCTACTGTTGCCCACTTTCATACATATCCTGCCCTGCCACAGGAAGGAGCAAATGGGAATAGCCCATCTTTAAGTTGGCTATTGCCAAGAGAGAGGCCCATTGAGCAGCATGGCCAAGGTGTCCAACAAAGGCACCACACTCAGAAGTTTTGGGAGTCCACAGATTGATAAAATAGTCATGGTGGGCCAATCATTAAATAGATGAAAAAATAAAAATAAAAGCTGTTGAAAAATAAGTGATCTAAATTTTAGAATAATCTGAAATATACATTAATTTGATCTTGCACTACCATGCACAATTAACAGCCACTTTCTTCCTATTTCAAGTAGATACTTGACCAAACTTTGGGTTTATAAACACTCAATAAAGGTATTTAAATTTTAATTCCCATGTTACTCAGGGCATTAAGTAACCTGCAAAGGTGTTGGGTACTTCTGTGGGACCATCTCAAACATCCCAACAAGTCAACTTTTGAAGTTCAGTTCATTAGACTCAGAGCAAACCACTACACGGAAGGGCCTCGTAGTACTGTGACACAGGAAAATCTACAACCATGACAAAACAAAGCACCAGGAGAACAGCAAAGTTGTTTTCAACTTGTAGGCTAAATCATGAGTAATGTATCTGTTAGAACTGCTCGTAAATGACTCCTGGAAATATAGGTAAGACACATTTAGGCCACTGTACCTAGAAAACTTTTTTGAGGAAAACCTGGGGAACACTACAAATTACCCAGAATGTAAACTTCTTGAATTCTGCACTTCCAAGATAAACAGTTTCAAGACATTTTAAACTTGATTCTTAGAAAATTATTTTGTAACATCAAGTTCTAGGAATCAGCTGATTAATCACTATTTGCACTTTAACAGCAGCTGGAATAACTGAATTTATTTTTTGTTACAGCCCCTATATAGGTAAATATACTCCTTTCTTGAGTAATTACACACTCTGTAATTGCCTATAGCTTTTATTCTTTTGAAAATAAAGTTGGATCCACACATTCAGTTTTAAGATCTCTCATGAGTTTTAACATCCATCAAGATGTCAAACGGCTGGCTGGGTTTATTTACACTGTATTTTCAAGGTAAGACTATTTTCTAATCAGTTGCTCATATTATATTTAGGATACACTCATGATGACTCCAGATAGAAAACAGAAAAGGTCCATTTTGAAAGTGCATCAAAAAAGTTGCCACCAGCCACTGGATCACTAATTATTTTCTACAGATTAAGGTCTAGGAAGATTTACTTACATTTCAGCTTCTTTTCCGCCACAAGGTAGAAGACTGACAAAAATCCCCTAACAAATACACAGCTTTTAACTATAAACACCATTTGAACAATCTTCTTTTTAAATGTAAAAACCCTTAGAAAATCAATTTAACACCAAATAGGAACATATATAAACATTTCAGCCTATTTATGTATTTCCAGTGGTCTCTGGTAGACTCCCAGTGGTAAGACTACAACAACTTCCAGTATGAGTCTTCCTAACTGAGCCATGCAAGGAAGGATGGTAACCAAAGTTTAGAACACACTTCAGTAACCTCAGCTGTGCTTCAGGAGCTGCTAAACACAGATCTGAGCTGGAAGTAAATCAAATTAACTCTTGCATAGTTCTACATCACCCCCTCAGTGTGGCAGCTCTGAACAGCTCCTGTCCTGCAGCTGGAGCACTACCCCGAGGCCAAGTTCAGAAGAAACAAAAAAGAATCCTTCCACAAGCTCCCTGTGTATTGTGAGGAGGAAAGTTGGAGAAAAATCATACATTAAGGACCCCTTTATGTGTGTACATTCTTCCACTTATTCTCAGGCTTACAGACTCTGCTCCAGCTCTCCTGGAAGGACAAAGAGCAGACCAGGGCCACTTGAACAAAGTCAGCTTCCAAACTGCAGGCAGAGTGGCCCAGCACCGGGCCAGGGAAGGACCCAGGTACTACAAAAAATGTTACACAGCGCCTCGAGTAGCTCTTTCCACAGTGCTGTGAAGAGGAGAACAGGGTGTCAAGAATGGTGATAAACTGCAGTAGTTAGATTAAACATTTATTTTTCGTATATTCACAAAATCTTCACAAAAGTATTGAAACTCAAAAAGGAATTAGACTTGAGTCAAATACAGAGATGAAATGTACAAGACAAATGAGCAGGCAAACTAAAAGGTCTTGAAAGTATTTTACTTCAGATTGAAAAATGAACAGTTCAACTGTTCCGTTTAAATAAAGATTTGCAAGATATACAGTATTTTATGAATACAATGCTGGTCATTTGAGGCAATGTAAAATACCTCAATTATTCCTTCATGCTTTTTTTTTTTTTTTTTTTTTCTTTTTTTTTTTTTTCTTTTAGAAAGATACTGTTTACCAAAAAGAAACTTGAGCAGTCCAGGAAAAGCTATTTTCCATTAAATTTATGAAAACCATAAATTGAGGCAAACCTAAGATTCCCAATGGAATCAAGATTATCTTCCCGCTACCACCACCTTAAAATTATCACATGCTTATTGGAACACTAATATCTGCACCCTAAGAGTACATTTGCTTTCAACAATGAGGGTGATTCTTTTAAAAACACTTCAGTGTGGTAAATGCGATACAGATCTTTGCAAGTATTAATTTTTTGGAACAGTTTTGCTAATAGCAGCTAACAATACTGGATTAATATAATTTATAAATAATTGTTCCCTAAGCGGTGAACATAAGTCTACACATTCACAATAATCTAAAACAAAATAAATACTTGGCTATGCATAATGTGGTACAACTTTTACTAGCTTCTATGAACAAAAGCTGAACATCTTCTTGATAAAATTATCTGATCAAATTAAAATATGAATCTAAGAATTAAAAAAAAAATTGTCAAATTAACATCACTTAAGCTTAGTGTTGGAGTAAATGTTACAACTTTCTGTATTTTTGGAATATATATATTTTCCTTTTTGAAGTAAAACACTTTAACACATTGAAAATGTTTATTAATTTAAGTGATAACACCAGTTCTGGTCTTATTTTACTTTAAAAATCATTGCACTCATTAGTGCCCATTAAAGGTCAGGTTGGTCTGTAGTTTTCTGCAAATGTATATAAAAAGAGTTTCTCAAAGCCAACAGTACTTTTTATAAAAGCATCATCTCAGAACCGCTGCATTAAATACAGCCACGTACGCCAAGCACAGACTTTCCTCTTTAACACCATACGTGAAAATAAATGCCACTTAACTCTCCACCACCAAAGTGTCCCAACTCCTGTTCCAAGCTATGCCTGTGAGTGCAATCGCAATTTCATTCGCAGTCATGGCATCAAAGGTACTGCAACCTAGACTTGTAATGTGACTGAACCACACAAATGTGGAGTTTAAATGAAATGATAACTAGGTCAATGAAGAAATACGATGAGATATGAAAGGTTTGGGTCTTTAAGGCAATACAAAGTATACTTCATTATCTGAAACGGTCGTTTTGTTTTTTTAATAATTAAGTGTAAATATAAAAATGCCTAAGAGGGGAGTGAGAAAAAAATACTTTAATTGTAAAATTTACTTAAAGCTTCAACAGTTATCATCTCCTACAGGAGTTAGCAAAAATATAAAAGACAAAAAAACCCAGACCTGGAAGGGGGAGGAAAGGCACAAACAAGGAGGCATGGGATTAAAGCAGCCCAGGAATGCAAACGTCTGTAACAAACTGATTTTCATAGTTTTGTTGTTTTTAAAACCAAAAAAAAAAAAAAAAAAAAAAAAGAAGAAAACAATCACCACCACCAATCAAACGAAAAAACCCCGAGTGGCCTTATGTTGTTTCTTTAAAAAAAAGAAGAAAGGAGGGAGGAGAGACCACTATGGGGAGGAAGAGAAGGATGCAGCTATAAAACCCCATTGCCTGAAATGATGGCACTCTAGAAAACAAGGTGAAGGTTACTTCTCTGAGATGACAAGCTCAGTGTCTACACAAAGTACATGTACACTTTATACAAATGAAAATCTTCATTTGCCACCATAAACCTTTCTTTCAGAGGAACAGCTTTTGCAGATCAAATGTTCTATCAGATCTTTCAAATGCCAAGAAAAGAAATTCTGAGCAATATAACTAGTAATGTCTCTTTATATGGATGTTAAGATGACAATTCAGATTATTTTCCAAACTAATCCTGAGAAAAATTTATGTTTACAATTTAAACAGTAATGTTATGTAAAAAGTATTAACAAATCCACTATTACAAATGTCAGTTTTCCTATATGGTCATCTATATATACACAATAAAATGGTAAGTATATGCAAAAATAATTAAAAAATCATGCACAAATTACTTTCACCTTTAAAGGCTGGGTTTCCCTCAAAATACAATTTTTTGCCTTTTTTTCCTATTTTTTTGTGTTTTATTTGTTTGTTACCACCCCCTAGACACACTGAGTACTACCTCTACAGGTCAGCATGAGCTGATGGGAATTACATTTATTTTACATTCAAGCTTTTATATTCTAAATGACCCTGTTGTAGCATATGACTTATCAAATGAGCAGCCTTTTTCCTCTTAAAAAAAATTTTTTTTCCTTTTTTTCTCCATTTTTTTCCTTTTTTTTTTTTTTTTTCCTCTTTTTTTTTTTCTGCAGTGATCAATCTTCATGTTCCGTTCCGTGGCGAGCTGGGAAAAAAAAATGCAGTTGCTAATCTATGTCTGAACAGTCTGAAGCTCCAGAAGAGATCCAAGGAGTCACTATCAAACTATCCTGTAGCATGAGATCATTGCACACAGAAGAACAGTCATAAAGTAGGCAACTATCTACAAAGGTCTGACAGGGCTGCATCCCTCTTGTGTTTCCTCTTTTTGCCGTGGAAAAACTGATGGTGTGATTTGCTGCCTTGATGTTGTTTGTTTGTGACTGAGGTACCGTGGTTTGAGTTTGTTGGACCTTGGAAGCCTTTGTTGGAAGAGCGAAATAACCGTGCAGATCCATGCTGAAACAGAAAGAAAACACGGTGAATCCACGATAACAGGAAACAAGCGTGGCAATTACACATCCCTGTTTCTGGATAATGAGGATGTTACCTTATGAAAACCTTACACTTGAAAAACTTGCTATGGCAGAAGGAATCTGGCCATTGCTGAGGCAGCAGCACAGCACTGCCCATCTTCCACTTTGGGGATTGATAACAAATGTTCATCTCTAGATCCAAAACTATGCAGGTCCAGAGAAAAGAACAGAGCACTTGGAATTTTGGAAAGGATAGAACTTTTCTACCATTTCACAGAAAAGTAAATCCATAATCCAGAGGAACACTGCTCAAATCTCACCCAGGACTAATTTTATACCACATCTTTTTAGAGATATAGAGTATCTCAGATTGTGCACATTCACATTCCAGCCTGGAATTAGTCCTGCCTAATAACACAAAAACACACTCATGGCATAGGCAAGGCCCAGTCTGTGAACTGTCTCATTAGAAGCTAGAGACAGATCATTAGCAAGGAGGCGGCATGTGTTTAGAATTATTTTCAGGAATAATATTCCAGAAGATTCCAGACTATTTTTCAAATTCAAAAGTCTCACATTGTGTCAAAGAATAAAAATTTAAACCGCATATATCCAAAGTATATTGTATATAGAGAGGAATATAATATTTCCAGAACACTGAGTTGCCATAGAAGCATTCTTAACATGAGAAATCCCCTAAATGCACAAGCTCTGGTAGGTGTCATCATAAAGATATTTGTCTAAAGGGGCAAATCAGAGGGGATTTCACGTGTCAGCAAAGAATCTTAACCTCCCTTAATGGAAGGCAGCTCAACAAGTATCAACAGCTAACAGAGCAGCCAGAGTTTTAAACATATATTTGAGATAACTGTTTTTCACTGGGTGTAAGTCAGTTAGTTCTCAAATTCTGCAGTCAAAACTTGACTGATGTGCTTTTTGCAAAGAGGAAATGGGTGCAACACAGCTCTGGTAAATCTAGATGTCCCTAAATAAAGTCAGTCCAATTTCGCCTGTTTTAAGGCTGGGAAAGCCACAGATGCAAATTCATCTGTGCAAGCAAAGAAAGAACCAGGTGACTTTAGATAAAATCCAGTGCTGAAAACCTTTTAGTGGGGTAAAGGGGAGGTTGTTTCAAACATTCCACAAACCTGAGATTTGTTCGTGTTGCTGGATGTATTGGCTGTTTGGCTATTTTGTGTTTTCCCACTCGACTGGGAGGATTCCAGTGACACTTCTTGTGACCCCACTCTGTTTGTGGTAGACTGACGACAACTCAATTGTTTAGAGGTTTTGCAAGGTGTTCCATCAGAATCCTTCAGGAAAATGTAAAGTATTAGTGAGTTTTTCTTAAGAGTAAGTTTTTCTACAAGTGACTTTTCCTTTAAAAATAAACCTAACAGTGGACAAAACTCAAAATATGTTTATTTTAATGGATATTAAAATTCTTTCAATCCAGAATTTTTACTGAGTAAAACAGACAGATTTAAAAATTTATTGATATGTGATTCTGATTTTGAGATTTTCCTTTTATTTTTTAAATAGAATTCCCAAGCAGATTTTTTTAAAGCTTTTTGCTTTTTTGTTTTTTAAAGCATGTGGCTTAGGATTACCAGTCTCTTTTTGTTTTTGAAATACCATTTTCCCAGAGAAAAGAGAGCTATGGAACTTTGTATCTGCTACATTTACTCTCTACGTGTATTGTGTCAAAAACACACTGCAACTTATATGTGTAGAAATTGCGTAAGAGTTAACATCTTACGCAAGTTAGGATTCTGGGTGAAATAACTAACTAGGACTCCAGGCTTCCAAAATGTGTTCTGTGGTGATCCAAATCAGGGGGGAAAAACCCCAAAGAAATTTAAAAAAAAAAAAAAATCAGAAAACCTCCAGTACTTACTACATCACTAGAGCTGGACAGTGTAGACGATGATGATGATAAAGGACCTGACGAAGAATTTGAAGAATGTTTACTAAGTGTTTCTGAAGTTTTATTTCTAGGTTTTCCCAGTGCTTCATTCTCTTCAGCAAGGTTATTGTTGCATTTGTCTAGCTGCTGAGTATCTACTATCAAGGTTACTCCATTACCTAGTAAAAACAAAACAGAAGCATCACCACACACTAACTGCTGAAGTATGTTGCCTTGGGTTTTTGTAATATACCCACTAAGATCCACAGAACCTGTTACATCCTGCAGGATGTGCAGAGACACCTGCACACACACACTGAACACACATGGCAGGTGTCTGAGCACACACTGCAGGCAGCACCTCACAGAGGGCGTGGTGCCTTCCCAACAACATCCATTGATGCACACTCTGAAAACCTGGGCACTGCCCACAGTTCAAGATGGAAATTAGAGCAATAACACACAGAAGGTGGCAGTAACAAAGTTCAGGTGGGCTGCTTCAGATTGTTTCATGCCATGCTTCAACAGCACTCAAATACAGAGGTTTAAATTCTGTTCCTATATGCCCAATACTCAGCAACTCCCATTTTATTTCTGCTGGAGCTGATAGGATCAGAAGAACTTTATACGATTTCCTACACTGAAGATACAAGATACAGAACTCTCACATCTCACTAACTTCTGTCTTAATTAAAAAAAAAAAAAAAAGAACTAGAACTTAAATCCAAACTAAACCTACAAGACAACCACTGTAACAGTCACCATTACCTTCTTAATAAGGGGTTATTTTCATTATTTTAATTGCTGTTTTATCTCACATAAGACACTTAGGAGTTCCTTCTGATTTACATAACATACATTTGTTGCCCCACTAGCTGTATTTGCATGGATGTAGCTAATAGGGAGCTAAGGATTCCTTGCAGGATTGACCAGCAGTTCTCTGCCATTCCTGGGGGTACAGCAGGGCCACAAGGGCCTGAGAGAACACAAATGGCCCAGAGCACATTCCACTGACAGGTACAGTGAGAGAAATCACTAACACAGGTTCTAAAAACAAACAAACAAAATCCCAACGTTGGGGAAAGACTGGGTAGTTGCATCATGTACTAATTAATCTCTTACAAGAGAAGACTTGTAGAAGGTAACATTCTAAAATTAACTGGAGACTATTAAAATTAATTTTAGTTTGAAAATTTCCAGACAGCAGATACACCTACACCAAAAGAGGGTGGCAACTGACTGCTGAAGTCAGAACATGGGCAATGGATTAAAGATGATTTTAAAAGACACTGTCACCAAGTCCTATGGGTATATTTTGTTTCCATTTGTTAAAAAAAAAATAATTATTGATATTTCAGGATTTTCCTGTTTAAAAGGCTTATTCCACTTATACAGTCAATCCTGGATTAAATATTACTTCTGTACACATATGATATGTTAAACTTAAAAATGAAAAATAAAAGAACAGAGGGTTAGTATTCAGATTTAAACTAGCATTTCCAGTAATTCTTTTTAAAACCTTGTCCACATTTAAAGGACAAAGGAAGTGTAACAATGACAACATTTAAATTGGAAGTTTTTCCAAAGTCTCCTTTTGGAAGGCAGCACTCTTTACAGACCTCTCTATTGACCAAATCTATTGCAGTAGAATAAAGACGAGGCCGTTTTACTCTCGTACAAATCTAACTTTTCTGGATGAAAGGATGAGAATACTGAACAAAAGAAGGAAATTCCTACTAAGATGCACACATTGCCTTATGTAAGGCAAAAGCAACAATAAAATCTGTATGATCAAAATCTGCAGGAAATTTCCCAGTCTCAGCTCAGTTGAGTCAAAACTTACCATTACACGAAGACTCTGTCCTGCTCTGCATTCCCCACTGCTTGGATATCCAGTCTCTGTATGTGGCCACTTCTTGTGTTACTCTAATTATTCTCCCTAATATACTGCAAACCAGGAGAAAAACAAAACCATCACCACAGTTAATTTTTAAGACACACAAAAATATCAGCAAATAATGTCTGAGATTTAGACATGGAAAATTTACCTTTCCGTTTCGTTGTTGGGATAATATTTAGCTATTGGGGAAACAGCATGGCTCAGAACAACATAGGCATAATCAAAAGCCTGTTTCACTTGCATGGCACCATAGGAACTCCTCCCAACATCATTACCTTAAAATAAGAATATAATAAATAAGATTGAAACTGTGATTATCGCCTTTCAGACAGGAGACATCAGTATTTTTTAAAAATTGCCTTTAAGTCCCAACTAACTGCAGATACTTGTTGTAGAACAGAATTAATGAAGCGTAAATATTTGAAAGAGCTTAGAAGATGTATAGATATTTATATTCACAGAAATTCCAAAACAGCAATTCTCTGGGTAAAAGTGCAATACATGAAGGAAAAAATAAAATTAATAAATTATTTTAAAAAAATTTAAATCCTGTACTGAATATATTACATGTATAACAGTACTGTCCTGGGTGACATTTTTCTAGATCAGAAATGTGTTAACTCTCTTCTTGAAACTGCCCCTGACTCGCCACTTCAGCAGCCACCTATCACTGTATTCTGAGGAGATCTTGTGTTCCTACGCACAAACAAACGTTTGGTTCTTGGTGGTCATTCCATCTGTTATCTACCTATAGATATACAGTCACATACCTAATTCTTTAACTCCACTGGATTAAGAGCTCCTCCCTCAACCCCTCTTTCTTACTCCCTATGTTAAATCTTGCCTTATGAGGATACCTGGCTGCAATGGATCCTCGATGTACAGCATTGATGGTCTGTAGCCATCCAACATGCTTTTCTGCACTTCATCCTTGGCAACATAAGAGCCACCATCCTTTATTCGGATTCCAGTCTTCAGATAATTGAAGTGACGTCCATATAATTCAAAAAACTCTATTAAAAGAACACCATAGTTGGCATTGGGCATACAGGCATCTTCCCTGGGATGCAGCTATTAAGAAGAGAGAAAAAAAAAATCATATTTTTAAGACTTCAAGTTTCAAGTGCCTTTAAGAGTCTTCTCTTTCTCACATAAAATATGTCCAAATATAGTATTTTCTCTTGATAAAGCAGTTTTGCATCTTTAAATCAAGATGCCATGAAAATTTCTATAAACTAATTACCTCTTTAAAAAAAGGCTATCAAGCATTAACATTTTTGTATTTGAACTTTCAGTCCAGTAAGTGAACTTCCAGCACTAATGGCAGGGATCTTGTGAGAAAGCAAAGATATTTGCACCTCATAAACCTGGGTCTGTAATACAAATACAGGCTTCTTATGTGCACAGCTATACCCATGGTTCCCTCTGCTGTTAAAGTAGCGGCCTTAGAAACTATGAACAAAACCAGCTCCTAATTTTAACATAATAGGAAACCTGACTTCTTTTCTTTTCCTTTTTGCAGGAGCAAATGGAAGTGCTATTAGTCAATAAAAGAAAAACTTGGGTTGGGAGAGAATTTGGTTTCTTTTAAAAAGAGATACCTGTTGCCTTAATTTCTTTTGTGCTCAGCAGGCAACTGCAATAGCACTCAGCAAACATTGAGCTCCAGTTCCAGACTCAGGTTTAAAAGTAACTACAGTCTGGAAAAGTACAGACTTACAGTTACAGACACACATTTCTACAGTAACATTTAGTTCAAGAGGAAGAATGAGGCTGATACAGCCAGAAATCACTACTTCATATTTGTACAGTATTTTCCTCCTCCAGGCACAACAATATAGATTGAGCTCATGCATTTTGCCCTATTAGATTCAGGAGAAAGTTGTGAAACACATTTAGAAACCTAGACAACCAACCACAATTCCATTGCTTTCATTAAAGCACATACAGGGCAGATGACCTGGAAATCAAGTGTTACAAAGGACAGCTGCAGGTAACACCAACCAGGTAACACCTGGAGCTTTTCCCAACTAAGTTACAAAACATTCAAGTTGTTTTAGTATGAATGTCAAGGTCATATGTATCAATATTGTATGTCAGTATCATGTGTATCAGTGCCTGGCACTGATACACAAACAGATGTTCTAAACATCTTTCATACCAAAAGTATCAGTATGGGACAAAGAACAGGAAAAGACAGGTGGGATGTATCTACTTTTAAATGAAAAGGGGTGCAAATCCACAAACATGATAGTTTAAATTATTAAATTTAAGGGTTGATCAAATTTCTTCTTCCTTATGGACCAGTGGTATCCACAGATTCCGTGAAGCTTACCTGAAGAAAACTGACAGCCATTAAAAAAAGACTATAAGAACCGATTCCACCTGTAAAGACTTCATTGAGGTCCCTCTGCAACAGGAACTGTTTCAATACTAAAACTAGAAAGGGTAATACAGGATATTTCTGAAAGAGAAAAACAAAGATGTTATGATACTGTGGTGCATGAATACAATGGATGCTAAGAGAGCATATTGAAACTATCTGTTATATTCAGCCTTAAAGCCATGTACAATTCTAAGCTATTATTTTTAGCAACAGGGAGAAGCCAAGTGCTCTGTCTGTGATCAATACAGTTATTTACCTCTTCAACTCTGGAGGCAGATTTAACAACAGCAAAAAGATCATAAAGTAAGAATTAATTTGGTTTGAATATATAAATATACCTGCTTTTCTCATACAAATGAAAAGTATTGTAAAGGAAGAACTACGGAGATCTATAACAAAACCTTCCTGATACAACTGTGGTGATAGCCCAAAGTAGGCCGAAATTTCTGTCCTGCAAGTATTTGAGATGCCCAGAGTTAAAAAAAGCCCTTCAAAATTACTAAACTCAGATAACATTTTCAAAGGAGCCAAATACTTACCTTTGGATACCTGGTCCTTTGATAGGTCTATCCACATGGATTGCCTTAGAGGTGTGCATTTGCTGCACGTGCAGAGAACATGGACCCTTTGGACAGTAGTGGAGGCTATGCCTGCACTCTGTATGCCCCTTCACAGGGGAGGGGCAAAAGAGGCTCAGTAATATCACTTTTATGAACTCAGAGCCAAAAAGTTCCTTAGTGTCAGACATGAGATGTGGATCATGATGTCTGTGATTGCAGAATATTAAAGAGAAAGAAGAATTTCACTAAGAACTTCTCTGCATGAGCCTTATGGTGAGTATTGGGAGCCCGATTTAACTGAAGACACCAAAGTCCCTTTTTTGAACTATTAAGAACTTACGGTCACAAGCTGAAGTGTTGAATAACAGTGTATACCAAAATTCAAAGACAGGATTGTTCTCAGGAAACTGCATACCCAAAGAGAAACAGGCATTTCCAAGGCTAATACCGAATATGACACCTCAGTTAGACACTGAAAACTATGAGGGACAAAATAGGACCCACGAGAATGCCCTGCACGTGTTTGATGGAGAGCACCTCAAGAACACCAGTGAAGTCCCTTGGCAAATACACATCAGGATTTCTACAAGTTAAACAAAGGACCCTCCACAGCAGCCACACCAGGCTCAGTTCAAGGCCAGCTCTTATCTACTACACAGCTACTTATCTAGCTACCAAAATATTTCTGATTCTCCTGCTCTCCAGTAGTTTGGTTAAAGGAACAAAACAGCCAGTATTAGAACAGCAATACCTAAGCACTTCGGTGAGACTGAACTGCACTTCACTTCCCTAAACAGAACGTGAAAATCTAAGAAAAACTATCTACTGCTTTTATGAAACAATTACTGTGAGTGTCCAATGCACTGAATAGGGGAAGGGAAGGGAAGGAAAATAGTGTAATGATACTTCAAAACTTTAAATACAAAAGCACAATAATCCTAACAAAATGATCCCATATATTAAACTAACTGTAATATACCTATGATACATGTACTAGAGAATCTCTGAACAGTAAGTTTAACTTATTCTACTTCATTAGCATTGTATGCTGAAACAATATTCAGTCCAGAACAAGATGATTTGTAATTCCTCAGAAATGTGTGGTTATTACTAATTTTGAGTTCTGAGAACCACAGCTAAAAGAGCAGAACACTGAAGACAGAGATTAGTGCATTTTCCTTAATGATTGTACCGTTAAAACCACTCCATACTTTCTTTGCATATTTTAATATCATCATGTCTTTTAAGGCAATATACCTAAAACGTAAGAACATCCCTCAGTAGTATTAGACAACAAAAAATAACAGAATGAAAGTGTAATGACGCAGTCAAACAGGAAATAAAGTTAAGTTATCAAATAATCAGCTCTGTAGTTCTATTATAGTTTTGCCTAACCTTGATAAAATCTTTGATGAGCTGGGCTGCTTTAACCCCATTCTGTACATTAAAGCTTATATCAACTTTTACTTCAGTGAAGGAATCTGTCAGTTTAATAATAGGTACCTGCAAAAAAAGACAGGTTAAGTCAATACAGGTTTCCAAGACACATTTGGTTTCATTTATACTTATATGCACCAGTAAAACTGAAATGTTTTATGAATTTGTAGAGAGGAAGTAGGTAGAGAAATCAGGACTCCTACTTATGAACTCACTCTCCTTGCCAATCTGTTTACTTAAACTTTGCTTTTCTAACTCATAAATGCTATTTTCAATTTACTGTCCTGTTGAACAGAACTTAATGCTTCATCTTCCACTAGAGATTTTTGATTGGTTTGGGTCAGTAGCTGGTGCAGCAGCTCAGCCCTGATGGGAACCACAGACACCAGGGGGAGACAAACTCTGGAGAAACAGAGAAATGGTTCCAGAGACTCCAGAAATGACAACTCGTGACACTGGGGTCATCGCTCCCTCACCAAAATTGATTCAAACAATAAGCACAGATACTGAGAGCATTCTGATGTATCTCCACCTGAGTAGTTGCCAAATTACCTTTACTAATAATAGCTATGAATTAGACACCTGTTTAAACCCCAACACTCTTACATACTCTTAAAATTAGCAGAAGGTAGGAAATAATAACAATCAGTCCTATTCTGTGCATGACATACCATTACCTCTTCACAGAAGAATGTATATAGTATTTTATGTGAATATTTATTTTGCCTGCTTACTTGCAAAAAGAAAAAAATAAACAATTTACTTACGTAAAAACCCAGTCCAGAAATTCATAACATTTAATCACATTAATTCACAACAATGACTAGTCTAATCTCTCTTAAAAGCAAGTGTATGTTGTGTGTATGGGATATCAGATGATTTCCCCAACAGAAGAAATACTTGTTATTACACTATCAATTATTTTGTCAGTAATAAAAACCTTACTTAAAAAAGTACTATTGGTTCTATTTCAAATTTAATGTAACAAAATAGTTTCTTCTAACAAAAATTCATTCTTTTCCCAAAGATCTATCTTTGATTTGAAATTTAGCTTCTAACAAAGAAATACCCTCTTCCCCCAAACTTACAGTTGCTTTATCTAAAACCTTTACTGAGTTTTCATCTGCTACATTGTGCTTTCTCAGAGCCTCTTCCAGGGTCCAAAGCGGTAATGCCTCCCATTTTCCAAACACCACTAAATCAATATCACTGAAATGGGAAAAAAAAATAAATTATTCAAATAAAAGACCAACACAGTTAAAATATAAACAATTGACATCTATACATCTCTAGAATAAGGCTGACAGAATGTAGCTTAACCAAATAATTTTCTGAGGAAATGGATGGGGATGAACACCAAGGGGAGGGGACAGATACACACACAGTTGGGCTGCAAAGCCTAAGATTAGTCTTCTCAGGCCACACTGTGAGTAGAGAGAGATCAGCTTCTCCAAAATGATTCAGAGCAAGAAATGAACTTGAACCACCATCTTTGGCCTGTATTAACCACTAATGCCAGTTTAACAATCTGTCACTGAAAGGGCAAGTCCTGTTCCCCATCGTCTCCTCCTTTGCTCTAGGTCTGGTGGTTGCCCAATCCACAGCAAATCAGTTCAACCTGTCACTGGGTCTGGTAGAAACCTTCTTCATCCCCTCTTAAAGAGCCCCCAGAATATTCTGGGCTAATTTCCTGTCTCTTTGCATCTCAAAGTTGGTTTTCTGCATGATCAATCAGAGCACCAATGGGCACATGGCAACCAGCTGTCCTGTACTGCCAAGAACAGGGAGCAGGGAAAGGAAAACCTGGCAACTTTGACTTCAGGAAGCAACAAGCTGTTAAATAAGATCAAACCACCTAATTAATTTCACTCATTAACTCAGTTCCTTGAAGAGGTGTCTCCATCCTGCTACCCTTCCTCCCTGTGCACACACATTCATTTGACTATACAGGGAGTTGACACCCTAATTCAGTCCCTGAACCCAAATTCAAAAGGTGGCTGGTGTCCCAACCAAAGCCAGTGAGGAGTACTGTGACATCCTGAGCTTTTTCCTCTTTGCTCTCCTACTTCTTTGATTTCCCTGCTTAGTTGGGAACACAGAGGAGGTGAGCGTGTAAACCTGTAGTTATGTTAGCAGGACACTTCAGTGATACGGAAAACTGTATAACAGAAAACACACAAAAAAAATCAGGAATGCTTCCTCCCCCCTATAGATTCTACAGGTCTGCTGATTCACAAACAACACTGCTTTAACAGTCTCAAAGAAACTACATCTGCACTAAATGAACAAGCTCTTGCCAACAAGCAGTGCCGGCAGCAGGAGTTCAGCAGCAGTTCAGACACAGACCATTTGTCTGACAAGGACAGCTTTCAGAAAACTATGTTCAAAACCAGCTTGGAGAGCAGGAAATGCTGCTGAACATTTCTCTTCTAATCTAAATTAGTGTTAAACCCACTGCTGACAGTTAATAACAGGAGGCCTTTTTCTGATGCACACCGAAACAGAAAAAGCAGCTCTGTTGCCACCTTGAGTACAGACACTGCCTGCAAAAGAACAGAGATCCAGTAGCTAAACAACTGTGTGCACAAACCTTCAACATGAGCTTAAGTAAATGGATATAAGGCAAATAGCACAGAGAAACAGGATTAAAAAACCACTGTAGGTCTTCCTGAATCGCAGAGCCTGAAATCTAAACTAACTATACAGTTACTGACAGGTCAGGAAAACCCAGGGCGAAGAGAAGCTTTGACAGAAGGCAACAGTGAATTAATAACCAACACAAATGCAGGTTATTTTGAAAGTCTGGTAAGCACAGCCACAGGAAGGTTTGTTTGTGAGTTTATGTACTGTATTTGAAGTATCTGCATTTGCTCTCCCCCCAAAACCTCAGCTGAAACAAATACCGAAGCAAGGCAGTATATGAAACCAAACAGACAACAGCAGAGCATTTTTGTTACATCACTTTCAAAACAATCAAGCATAGTAAAAAAACTATCAGTCAAGTGCATTACCAGCATCAAATTTTATTAAGCCTATTTGAAATCATTGAAAAAAAAAAGGCCAAGAATGAGGGCAAATGTGAAAACAGTGAGTATTTATACATCTAACTTCTGGCTTTTCAAACAGACACTGAGCAATTCAACTTCTCTGCAACTCCTAAGACTAAAGCAGATGCTAAAGCATCTGTCAGGTCCCTTCTTTTACAAAAAGAGATGAAATAATGACAAGGGTATTCATCACCTGCAGTCAGTATTAGATGTCCTCATATTCCTGAAGTACAGAACTCTGTTCAAGTGCTATCCTCGGAATTATGCAATTTAAATGCATTTGTACCCTGCAGCCACTTAAGCCTTTCATTTCTATTTAATTGTTAAAAATACTTACAATTTCTACACAGAAGATACCCTTGTCCCTGAGTAATGATTTTTCTTTATGAAAACTAAAATAATCTCCAAAATAAATTTGGAAAAGGTAGATGTTGACTGTTGTACAGGTTTCACAAAAGAAGACTGAAAGGAAAAAGCCCATTCTGTATGTAATCTTTTCTCTTCAGTGCTAACACTAACAAGGTAATGTTAAAGGTTTCAATTTAGCTATCTGGAGACAAAATTTAGCTTTTCTTTTAAAGCCAATCTCTTCTTTTGTTATTAACGAAGCCAAATCACAACATAAGGCTTTTTTGAGCACATGGTAATTCAGATCCTTTTACTGATACATGCAAAATCTATATAGACGAGTTACAGCTAATATTATTTGCTGTAATCCTGTACACTTTGCAGAAAACTAGTATCTTAACACTTTCTTAATGTAACAAGTATCAAGTAACACAAGTAACACAGACACTGGGAGAGCAGATAAATCACCCCAGGGGTAAAGTTTCAACAAGTCATCTTTTCTTTCTTGCACAGAATTTACACTGAAAAAATTACTAACCTTGTAGGCAAATATAAACCAGTTTTAAAACTTCCAAATATCTGCACCTGAAATACAAGAACAAGATATATATGAAAACAAATTTTAAGGCTTCAGAAGACAAACAAGTTCTATTAAGCTGCTTGCAAGGGCTGGCTATTGCTACCCTCCATTGGTAGATTCTGGTACTGCTGACAGGCACTCTGAATGCTCCTGTTAAAGCATTCATATCTTCAGTGTATCATAAAGGGCTGATTTTCATTGTTATTACCCATGAAACTCTAATAACTTTGACTTTTCTGTTAAAAAAAACCTCCTTTTTAATGCAAAAAACTGTCTTCATGACCAAATTTGGCAAAAACCCAGAAACCACAAGATTTCGAAACACTTAAGGATGACAGAACATTTTAAAAAACCAGCAACAGCTCAATTTGGTTTTTGCTTTCATATCTCAAAGTATACCCTTCTGGTTTTAAGCATTTTCTAAGTTTAAGTTTGATGTATTCCCATTGCTTTGTATACTTAAAAAAAATTATATCATGACCCTTTTTTTTCTGAATTACAAAGCAAGTAGCATAACGCTGTTTATTTCTGCTTAAACAACAAAGTTTCGTCAAGCTTTGCATCCCACAGAATTATTTTATTATGCTGGATTTTTACTATCACTGAAGGTGTAAATCATCAGGTTTTCACTGTAAGCTGTCCAAAACCTCGCTCTCATTACTTAGGGAAGCCTTGCAGGAGGTCGGACTCATGCGCTGAGTCTCAAAGGGGGGCTGGTGAGACTTCAAAGTAAAAATATCTACACATTTGGACTAATTTTCAACCAGACAGTCTTCTGATGTGTTTCCTGGAGCCACCTTATACAGACTTGAGTATTCTGCTTTAATGAGTCTCATACACTAGCTTGATTGCCACCTATTTGGATGTCAAGTGACCCACTTTTTATGGTTTTCCCCCTTCAGGATAAGAAAAAGGGGGAAACAGGAAGAGATGATGTTTTGCGAGTGTCTTAATAATTCAGCAGACTAAGAAGCAGTTTGATGCTTCTTCTTTATTATCACTTCATCTTTTTACCCCCTCATCCCATGCCCAATAAAAAGTACATACACAACTTAATGTTGAAAGTTCATAGCTTTTCAAACCAGCAAAGACTGCAAGAGATGCCACTGAATAAGCATCAATATTGCACTAGATCTTAAAAAAAGCACCACAAGGCATCACAAAGCTAAGACTGTAATAATAATTATCACTATTTTTAATCCAGAACAATATTAAAAGCACCCTCTATGAAATGGGGTTCAGTCAAACCAGGATTTATTTGGCCACCAAAAACATCAGAAAACTGCTTTTGCACAATAAAATGACCACTGATGGGTTCAAAAAAAACTAAATGTGCTTTCACATTATCAAACAAAACAGTGTGTTCAGCTGAACAGCAAAGAGAGCCTTTATTGAATAAACAACCCTGAAAGTATTCATAAACTTACTGATACAACATATATGACCTTTACTGAAAGGAATGAGACAACATCTGCTCTTGTACAATAATTCAGAGTATGAGAAACATTGAACAATTCTAAAAGAAACCCACACCCACACTTCAACCTCTCTCTCACAAAATCTGGAAAGATAAAAGAGGAAGAATGGTGAAATCAGAACACAGATTGTAAAGGATTTTGATTTATTATCAATTTGGAATTTAAACTCCCAAAGCTCTGTAGCCATGCACACATTTAAAACATCCCAAATACAGGACTCTATTATGGCTTGAGATGTGAGCATTAGTTTTTGTGGTGTGCCAACACTGCTGATCATATTTTTATTCTACATGGACAGAGGTAGGTATCTGCACTCATAAGGTAACTTCAGACTTCACAGTACTGTAGTGACTACTACTCCTCTGTGTTATTGTTACTATTTCTCCCACATTTCTGTGAGCTTGTTCATATTAAATTCCAAAGCTCTCAAAGGAGCTTTAATTAGAATATGTGCCCAAATACGTGCTCACTACGCACAACACAACTTGGAAAACCACAAAAGCTTGGTAAATCCTTGGTACCAAAACACCTCTGTCAAAACAAAACGAAAAAATCTATCCATAGCCGATTTAATTTCCCATCCTTCTACGTCATTAAGTAGAATTTCTGAGGTTTGTTGAACTAAACAGAATTCATCTTTTTGCTTTCATTCCATCACAGTATTTTCATAACTGAAGGGCATGAAGTATGCAACGTTACCTCTTTTCAGATCTGTGAGGTCACGCAGACGCTCTGGGAAATGTATCCTAAATTCCACTGTCTAAGTACTTATTTGTTCAACAGTCAAATTTGCATATTCAACTGGTCAAAAATCTTTGTCTTAAAATGTTTTCTTTTAAGGTTTTGGGATGTTTGGTTTCAGCGTAATTAAAGCGTTTCTTATGGTCAGAGCCTTGCTGATGCCAAGAACATTTCTCACTTACTAGGAATGTTTCCTTCTAAGCACATTCCCTTGAGTAAGAGAGCAAATGACACAATTGCTAACTTCTATAAATAAAGTAACAGTTTAGGGTACCTAGTTTTACCCCCCTCCATCTGCTTTTTCAGCCTTTTCCTAAATGGAACAGGAAAGGGGGGAAAAAAAAAAAGGTATGTGCTCAGGTACATTCCACATGTTCTCTGTACATTTAGATTCATGAAACCTGATTTCCCTTTTCTTGGTATCTGCTTTTCAATGACTATGTCTCACCTATGTGCTTAGTGAGAAACTACAAACTAAATGTGTATGTTTAACTTACAAGTTTATTTTAGCTGTTTTGGCTGCATCTATGACTCAAAATGAACAGCTTAAACATTAACTCATCACTTTACCCACAGCTAAAGCTGAGGACATTGGACCAGATAACACTCCACCTTCTCAGAGCATGTACTCAAAACCTGAATCTTAGAAGTAGCTAAACCAACACAGATTGCCAAAAGGTTAGTGATTAACTCAAAGGACTGAAAAATTACAAGAGACTGTCAAAGTTGAGCACAGTTGAGTTCAGCAGTTCAGTTCCCAAGCTGATCTGATAAAGCAAGTGTTAGAAAAATAACAACACAGAAATTTCCAGATTATAACCCAGTGGTCTGTTGTCACTGTTCAGTTCCCTTCTAGCCTCCAGAAAATGGAAGGATATACAAAAGGAGAATTCCTCCTCGACATAACAACTGCAGACAAAATGCAGTTGGGCTTTGAAGAACAGTTACTGACTTGAGAAAACGGAACTGGCACACTCTCGCTCTCTAGCATTTTCAAGCACAGCAGAGAAAGACAGTCCTGGCAGTTCTAACTGGCACTAATTGAAAAGTGAACTTCAGTTTCCAACTACAGTGTGTGCTTCCTCTTGGTCACGTTACAGCTCAGCGCAGTGGTCAGCTGTCTCCTGTGGTAAGGCTTGTAAACTGCTTCCCCTTCTTAAATACATTGTGGCCACAAAAAACTTTCAGTAGCTTTAAGAAAGACTTTTCTCAAGGTCTAAAATATATATATATATGTAAAAAATTATTTTTAATACAAAAGACTTAACTTTGACAGATCAAGCTTGTCCTACAAACAGTATCTCTGTAAGCAGTAAGTCTTATACCCCATTCAAAGTGTGGGTGGTAACAAAGAGAGATCCCCTGGTCATAAATCCACATATCCCATTGCACTAGTTAAGTCTGCAGCACACAAACTTGCCTAAGAAATAGTGTCATCTTCTCTAGGCTGAGGCAACTGGTGATTTTGGTGAAATCCCCTCCTAAAAGGCACTGACAGGGTGTATCACAGCATGCACGGTTTCATACCCACACTGTGTCCTATATTATTGCCTGTCAGACTGGCAGTTCACTGCTCCCAGTCTTGATTAGGGTGTGCCTCACTGTTTCACTGGATTAAGGAGAGCTGTACAACACCTGTGACACATGCTAAAGTCTCTTACACAGTTTCCATGGAAAGCTTTGTGCTCAAAAGGTTGTGCTCAAAATTCCCAGATGCAGGTAGTAATGACTCCACCAATTCCCTCCAACTGAGCAAAGGCAGCTATCCCTGAATGGGGAGTGCTCCTTCCATATGATAACGTTACTGATACATTGTCTATAGCAACAATCACCTTGACAATGTGAGTATATTTCACACACAAAACCACACATCAGATACATAGAGCTTATACAGAATTCATATTCTGTCATATTCTGCCAATTTCTAAAAACACATTCCAAAAAAAAACAGTTTAAGAAGACTTGAAATGAACTGGGAATTTAAGTCACTCATGTCAAAACATTATCTTTTACTGTGGCAGGATCAAAGAGCATTCCTTATACTAGAGATTCTGCTGTCTGAATTTGGCTTGCTATTCTGACTCCCAAGCCCTTATTTTCAGCTACTGTTATCTACAAATAGATGACTACAGCTACAAATGTGCATTCTGGAAATGAACACCATATTAGTTAGAGGAATACAATTAACCTAGATTCAATTATGCCAGAAATCCAACTGTGTCCCCATAAAATCATATTGACTTGTAAAAGTAACTTCTCTGTCTTCTCTTCAATCCAACCTTAGCAAAAAATGCTTAGCTCTGCACAGGAGAAACTCTTGTTTCAAATGAGTAAATGCTACCAAAACCCCATCTTGAGTGGGAAGAGGTGTTACAGATTGTAAGCTCAATACACAGATCTACAGATTTTTTTCTTCCTATACTGAAACTCCTGGGTTTTTTTAAATTTGTAAGATATGCCAATTTAATTTAATTGCCCATTAAATATACCATGGTCTGTGTAAGGGCACTGCTGGTGTTCCACCTTAACAGATTTATTTAAGACTGCAGGGTCTTTGGACTAGAAGCCCTGCTACTAGTGAAGACAAGAATTTCAGAAGATTTTTTTTTTTTAATAAAATACATGCATGGATGCCTGATATGTTTCCATTAATCTTAGTAAATAAATATTCATGAGACAGAATGTTGCCACACCCCACATCCTTTCTGTGACTACAGCAGGACTAACTTGTCTTTGGTCCTATGTGTCATAGAAAATGTTAACCTGTATTATTCTAGAAAGAAAGATCAGCTCTCTCATTTGACCAGAATCTTTTTGTGGTTTTTGTTTTTTTTTAACATGGAAAAATAAACAGTATTTTCAGTATTTCAATATTTCAGGAAGTAAACGGGCACAAAATGTTGCTTTTATAAATTAACAAATAAAACAGCATCCTACTCACATCTGCATTAGGCCAGAGCTCTTTGATAACGTTTTCTATTCTGGTCACCACTTCCATCCGCATTCTCTCTTCTTCAGGTCTGGGAGACATATACTTATAAAAGTCAATGATTTCTTCATGAAGACTAAGAAAGAAAAGAAAAAAAGAACAAAAAGTCAGGAAAAAACCCACAGGCGAATGAAATACCAACTACTCTAATCAAATATGCTTTTTAAGCTCCTAGTTCCCAGTTCCCTCAAGGGGCAGTTTTAGAGCAGCATGTAATTTAAAAAAAAAAAAATCCACATTCACAACACTTCTTAGCATTTCGTTTCACGTTAGCGTCTCATGCCAACAGGTCAATATTGCACTTCATTTGCTAAAAGCATGGAAGCAAATCTAAATCCAAGTGCCTCCAATTCACATGGAAAGTCACACTCTATTTTAATGCCAGCGTAATGCAGAAATGGTTCAGTCCTCAGCTACGAACGCAGCTGTAAGCTCTGAGTACACACTTCACAAAAATTTAAACAGGAGGTTTTTAGCCAACACTTCCTAGTCAGCCCCTTGGCACCAGCCAGGGAGCTTCAGGCAGCAGTCTGTATTCAGTACCACGCTTGCAAAAGTTGTCAGTAATTGTGCCAGTACTAGAGCTGGAAAAACTGCTTCTTTTACTGCTCACAGAACTCGCATAAACTCATACAGCCCCAGAAAATAAGTAGTACACACATGCAGCAGCGGTGGCTCAGAAGAATAAGTGACTGACAGACAGTTAACCCATATATAGCTTACTCTATTACATGTGCTTCTCACAATCAGTAAGTTATGTTTAGCTTGCCTGTGATAAGAGCTAAAATAAAAATGTCTTCATACAGTGCTACAAATTTCTGTGCTTCTGTAGTACCATAAACACATCATCATCTTGACTAATAAGATAATTCCAGCCACAGAGTAACTGCATTAATTTCATTTGTTTCTTGCAATGACCACTATAGTAATAGCTAGTTATCTTTAAAAATGTGCTGTTTCTAGTTACCAAGTACAACTGCATCTCTCTAAAGCTCTGAGGGACCATCAGAAGAGAGCAATTTATTAAGAGCAAGCCCTTAGCTGAGAGAGGGAATCTAATACTTCCCCACTGCACACACACCTAAATAAATCAACTGTTAATAATTTGAAGTTGTATACAGGTGCCAACAAAACTGATTAAAATATCTGATAGTTGTATTTAACAGAGTCAGGATAGGGAAAGAACTCAAACCAGCTCCATTAAGTCCTTCAATACTGCAGAGTTATGAACAACACAAACTTCTCTCCCCACAAACTCCTCTCCCAGTCAGGGAAATAGTCACGATAGCCTGGCAACTTGTGGTGGCCACCACGACAGCTCTCTACAGACAAGGCAAAGAGAAGAACTCCTCTGACAGAGGAAGTTTCTTACCTCCTTCCACAGCTGCTTTCTTGCTTTTCCTTGGAAACTTACACCCCAGAGTTAACATGCACACTCCACTGCAATCCCTTACACCACACTGACTACTCTGCCTTCAGCTTTTCAGCCATCTCTTCTTCTACTCTTCACTGCTATTCCACATGCTGGCATTTAAACTTTCTTACAGCTATTTTCCCAGTGCAAGAACTGGATTCAGGTGAGAAATATGTGATAAAGGACAATTTGAGCACTCCAACAACCAAGTTCACTCTCTGTCCTCACTGCCAGTCACACGTACTGAATTAAATTTAGTTTCCACATGCTTGACCATTAAGCTAGCATTCAAAACCAGAAGCAAAAAGGAAAACAGTCAAAAAACCAATAATTAAACTCTTGAAAATACAAATTATTTTTCAACTGAAATTTGGAGAACCAGCTTACAGGAAGACCTGGGAGTCAGATCTGTCTTTTTGGGCTACACACTGGGGAATTGATCAAGGAACACAGCCCCACTTCTGCCTCTTCTCCTCTGGACTAGCTGGAACAGACTGGTTACATCCACAAGGCACATGATTTGCCCCAGAGCAGTGTTTTTAGTAAGGATTGAATGCATGCGTGCACTGTGAGCCCTGAGGAGTGACACCATGTTGTCTGAGGACACTGAATGGCACGAGACATGCTGGGATGACACCAAGGGACTATCCCTGGGGAGAAATTCATGTATGGTACAGCACAAATCCATACTGCCCATCATTAGTGGGCCCAGCTGCTCTTGGGCTTCTGCTTTACAGGAGTTAATTGTTCCCCTGTCCCATCAGGGAACTTTGAAAGAACAAGGCAATCAGAAATGATGTCCCCAAAGTGCACAGAGAGCCAAGCCATACAGACACTGCAGTTCTCAGGGTACTGCTCTGTATTAACTCCACTGACACTCTTAATTGAGACAGTTATATCCACTGGTGAATTCTTAAGAGGGACATAAAGTAATGTATTGTCAGAACCAGATGTATTTCTTTTTCTCAACATAAATAACAGATGTCTGCATCTCTTCAAATGGGATCCTTCTTATTCTTAGGTAGTCATGAAAAGCTTTGTGGGAAAACAAAAATCAAGCTACACGCAAACACACAGCAATTTACATTACACATGAACGGAATGTTACTAAACACTGCAGATGCAGAAAAAATGAAATCTGAACTTTTTCAGTGATAGAAGAAAGGCTTAAAGACTACTAGAGACAGTTCCCATCAGCACACCAGTTGGAAATAGTACAGACATATCTGTGTTTCATCTGCTGCAGGACTGCATGCTGACAGGACCGCCTGTGCTGCACAGAGCCTCGCTATGCAGGAGGCAGGCAGGGGCTACAGAGGCTCAACACTACACCTGGAACAGTATTTCCCTGCCCTATAATGGCTGCTGCCAAGAACTAAGGGAATGATTAATTAAAGCCAAGACAAACAGAAGCAGCCACACGCGGATTTCAGAGCAGTACAACATGACTTAGAGGCGTGACTCCAATTAATGTGGAGTTAACTCACACTGTATTGAAAATTAAAACTCAAGGTTATTCACTGTCTTAACATGTATTATAGTCGCTGTTTTCCAAAACAATTTGTTTGGATTAATGGAGTCTGTTTACACAAGTCTCTAGTGAAATTTTCTATCTTTAGCAGAAGTGAAGATCAAAGAGACTGAGATGTTCTTTTTGGCATCATAACAGTATTTTATTATTTAATTATTTAATACCATTACATTCATTAGCTATTTCAGATAAAAGTCCTCAAAAGCAAACTTTCTTTTAGAAGGAAATTACACTGTAGTAAACCTGACTTCACTATGGAAAGGTATTTCATTTGGCTTTATAGTCACACTGAAGAATACCAACATCCAAGAACTACTGGGATGCATGGAGAGAGTTCTTTGCAATGCATAAGAGAATTAGTTCGCTTTTTTATTACAGTAAATATGAGTAAACAAGTGGGTCTTTGTCCTCTACTTACAGAAACCTTAACACATGGGGAAAAGAAAAATAAAATTGTCTCTTAGACTTTTTCTAGCTTTAAAACAAAGTTCTACCTGAATCACAGCCTGTTTTCAAGCCTGGTAAGCTGATTCCATCAGAAATTCACAGACTGAACAGAATTATAGAGAACAGAAGCCACTCAATTTAGTGGATTATAGTGTCTGTTATGTTCATCTGACAGTGATGCATCATTAAAAAATAAATGATGGCTGCAGAAGTTGTAATCACAAGAATGACTTCTGATGGCAACGACACTCAATAGCCCCACAAGGAACACAAGACTGTGTGGGAGACTTCCATTTAGATGAAAAGCCGCAGCTTTCGTGCAGGTGCAAGTATTATGGAACACCATACTTTCTTAGTTTGATCACACCTTACTTTACTTTGTAGCACAACTTGTGGGCTCTAGATGTGCAACTCAGGAATCTCAAACTAGTTTACATATACTCAAGACGTTGCTATTCTGGAGTATGAATCTCACTGCACACCTGCCAATCAATTAAAAATAATCACGTACGAACAAAATGTCATTTCTGCTTTGTATGTACAGCACACAGAGAGATGATGTGGACAAGAACATACATTTGATTGTACACTTCAGCCACCTGACACATAAACCAGCATTACTCTCTCCTGCTGCAAGTCCAGGACTGAAACCAAGAGTGACACCGGGAGGCACACCACTGTGAAACCCAACTGGAGATACTACAAGTTTCACTTCCCTGCAGAGGATCCTGCTGCAGAGTAAATGACCAGCCCACCACACTCACAGAGTTCAGCAGCTTGGAGGAAGCCTCCCGACTGAACCAGGGCTCAGCAGCCACAGCAGCAGCCGCCACAAGTGGGACCATTCCCTCGGTCTCCCCCGGGCAGCTGAGCAGTAGAACCCACTCCTGCCCAGCAGAGCAGCCAGTGAGATCAAGATGATTCTGACTGGTTTTGCTTGATCACAGGAGAGCAGGTAAGTGCTGCCTTTGTGTGCCAACATGCCATATTATACTAACAACAAGAATTAGTTTTAATGGAAAAATTTCCTGCTTTTGTCATTCTGGACTTGTGTTACACTTCTACTCTCCTCTGGCTCTTCTTCACTCTTCATTTCACAGGAGAAATTATACAGGCATGCATGTTCTAATTTCTCTCTTCAGGGCGTTACCCATGGCTTCTGCTCCAACTGTTAAAAATTCTGCTCATCCATCCCAAAGAGCTTCCTCTGCCTTGGGTGTATATATTGCTTTGCACAGGAAAGGCTATATGCAACATCAGTGAGATAATTTAAAATAATGGATATCAACCAGACTTTTAAAAAATCATCTAGGGCTTGTACAATACAATTTGGTTTTGGTAGGATTCTCTGAAAGAAGCCTCATTTTCAGAATGACGAAAATCTAAATTATTTAGAAACTCTGTGGACGGTGGGCAGAAGTAAGGAATGAACACACAGGTGACTTTTGTCTTCCCAAACTCTATGCTTTGGGATGACTCACTTCTGATTTAAGAGTCTAATGATTTTATATCCACACTTGAAAAAGATATTTGCAACGTACCCCTGTAGCACTAAAAAAGCCTTCTGTATCTCAGTTTTCTTCGGATTAATAATTTCAACAGAACAGTATTTAGTTGCCCCTATCATTTTAAGTCTCCTCTGGAGGAAAAGAAGATAAATCAAAGGCAACAAAGACTATAATTGTCTTTGGGGAAGAATGTGAAGGAGGAAACTGAGGTATTCTATCTCCTGAAAGCATCAATACTGCATACATCCCTCCACTCCCAAAAGGAAAGCTAGCATTGCTGGAAAAGAGAGAATAACTTCAGTTTGAAGCTTCACAAAGTATTTTACTAAGAAAAAGATGGTACTGGTAAATTCTGCCAAAACTTAAACAAAGGTTTTTCCTCTTGGACCCTACTTGGTCCTGAAGTGGTTTTGAACATTATACTAAGGTAAAGCAAAGACACAGAGAGCCCAACCTTCCCTCTCCTCCTCACATCTGTATTGGGGAACCCAACAGCTTCCCAAATTGCCTTTCAATTTCAACACTGATCTTTCATAAGCTTAATAATATAATTTCTAAATTACTATTACCATCCACATGTGTTCAATAATGAAGCAGGAACAACAGCAAACACTGTAAAGATCACAAATTATTTTCCCACCTACAAACTCAAGCAAAACCAAACATTAGAGTAGTGAAGGGAACAGTAAACATGAAGCATCTGCCGAGGTCCTCTCCCTACCACCTGGGCCCCTATAGCAGACAAATCCTTTTAATATTTGCTTGCTTAAACTACTGAAAAAAAAACCCTAACTGCATCTGCAGGTGATTTAATAGGCAGTTAACTTTCATGGTGACTGACACATCAGTCCTTATAAGAAAGTAAAATTGTGCACAATAAGGCAAATAATTTTCAAAAGCCTCCGAGACTTTGACAGTCATTTTTTACATCCTTAGTTACTAAACCATATCAATATATTATAGGTCACATAGTAACTGTATTTTGAGCCACATATGCCCTATGGGAGCTTTAAAATGAAACATCCCAAAACATGCCCATAATAGTAACCTGACAAAAGCAGGAAAGCTTAAGGAGCTTTGGGTTTTTGACATCACACCTTTTTCTTCAGTTCACTCATTTGAATTAAAGCTTCACAGACCACCTTTTCACAGTTTACCTAAAATGCAGAAAAAACAGGTATTCCACTGCCTCATGATTACTAAACATCACTGAAAATCAGGATATCTACCATACAAACACTTTCTGAAGATGCAAATGGAGAATTTCCCTTTGCAGAGAGTGACACAAATGAGATTTACATCTGTCCCTGTCCTTTATAGCCCAGGTGTTTGTTACCATCCCCCAGCTTCCCAGCGACAGGGTCTGTTATAACAGGATTACACAACCCACCCTAATCCATCCAGGGCAAAGTTAGCCAAGTTAAATCCCACCACCTCCATCGGTTCAGCTAAAGCAGCCAACTTCTAAGCACAGTGGGGAGCCCAAGGAGGACCCATCACTCCCACCCAGACTGCAAGGTGAGGAAAGAGGCCAGCAGAAGAAACACCTTCTATTGGCATTTCTACACCCAGACCACCTCTGGGTAGCTTTCAGTGTTGGGTCACTCAAGAACATCTTGATCTTTCCAACTAATAGTTGTTGTCTGCTCAGTAATTCACAGAATTGCCTTTTAGGACCGAGGGAGGGCAAAATTTCCACAAATATGTAAATGATTGAGGAACCCTGATCCTGTTTTCAGGACTAATGTCCTTGGGGATTAATCTGATTATCCTGATACTGAGTTTGAAAACATGAAGTTAGTTTGTTCACTTCCAGAAATTAGGGTGGAGTGATTATGCACATTTCTTCAAATGCTGTGAAGGAAAAAAAAAACAATGATGCCGTTAAATTTACATTACAAGACCCACAATTTCTATCCTGTGCAAGTATTTGAAAGCCTATAACAAAGCCCCTCTTTCTTCCTCCCAATCAATACCCATTCCCCCCAGATCCCTCAAATTAATGTTTTTTTTTTTTCATTTACGTTCTGGATTTTACATTAACTTACAGGTTTAACTGCATCATAAAAGGCACTAATGTAGTACTGCTTTATGGAAACAGCCATAGTGTAGCAGAGACATTAAAATACTGGAAAAAGAAGAAATGTGGCAAGTTCTTTTCAATTATTTAAACTGTTATCTCCATATTTTCAGGTTTTTTTATTTATTTTATAGATCCTTTGTTTCCATCCGGATGAATACCCTCTTCTTAAAACTGATCCAAGTTACTTCTAATTAAAAGTCTCTAACACATTCTTTAGTCAAGAAGTAATGTAAAAGATCTTTTTTCCTATCAAGGTAGAAGCAAGCATTTTTTGTCTGTTTATAAATTTCAGTGTGTGCCTTGCCTTCCTAAAACACACTCAGATGTACTAGAATTTTTCCCACAGAAATTTGTCTTATAAGAGGGAGAAAAATTCTACTGAAGTTTAATTATAAACCAGATGATACCAATAAGCCATTTGAGGTGTAACTCTGCAACTGATCCACTGGTTTTTAAACCTATGCCATATGCATGCTCAGTCTTGCTCTTTATTTTTACAGCATTTCCAGCAAAAACATCAAATGCCAACTGGAAAGACTGTTTCAAGAAATACCCTTCCCACTGACTTTTTTTTTTTTTTTTAATCACACTGTACATAAAAACAATCTAGCTGAATCACTGCATGTGTGGGAATAACCTTCTATTTCTTCCCTGGAAAGTATCTACATATCATCCCTCCTTCCCCTATCTCTGTAAGCAAGTGCTGTGAGAGTCTCCTGCTTCTCTTCTCCCAGGAAATGGGGTGCCAAAGATGCATTTTGCTAACAGAGTGGAAAAAAAAAAAAAAAAAAAGAGAGAGAAACGGCTACTTCAACTGTGCTGAAAGACAAAGTACTAACAAAACAACAAGATGAAGCAGGAGAAAAAGGTTTTGTGCAGGAAAAACAAAGTGGGAAGAGCAGCAATGGGAAATAGCTGATTTATTTCATAATGACAAAGAGACTTCAATTCTTGTAATATCTAATTATCTTGAAACACACCAGTAATTCTAACTTCTCCTATAAAATGGTGCCACAAGTTTTTCTTTAGCTCAATTGCAATAGTGTTAGTCTGCTGAAAGTTACAAACACTACCTATGGAGTTTGCAACCTCCTCATTTAAAATAGAGATGTGTATTTTTAAAAGCTTTAAAGTTTAAAGTGCAACTATTAGCATGCACTTCAGACTTTCTGTAATTACAACTTGAGGTAAATTTCCAAACAATGAGAACCACAGACAAGTTAAAGGTATCTATTTCCTACAGAGGGGAATTAGTAATTCCTAAGCCTGCCAATTCCCCTTCCTTAAAAAGCTCTCACTCGAAAAGAACAAACAACAGTTTATAAGTTGGGATTTTTTTAAAACAAGAGCTTAACAAGAAGTAAAATTAACTATCAGTATCAGTAGTAGTTCAATTAGTATTAGCTGAACTTTCCCAACAACACAGCAACATTTGGGTTAGAGCTCCAACAAAAGCTACAGACACTAAATTAGTGTAACACTTGTGAGCAGCTCTGACCCCTTCCGAGACAGCACAACAGCTCAGAGCAGGGAGTTAAAAAGAAAAAAGGAAGGTTTATTAGATCAGATCAGTTCTGCAAATCTCACCAGTGGTGTTACTATTAAACCAAAGCAGAAGGAAACAGCAGGCCAGGTAATACACCTTTCTGTCTGTCTCCACAAGCCACACTAGCACAGTTCTTTATACATCAGTAGTACACTGCTCCTATTTTGTTGGTGTAGTAAATATTATCACATAAACAAACGATCTGCGACCTGCCAGTAACTGGCACCACATGTTATCTGGGCAGAGGTGAGACTAACACACTCCCAGCAAGCTGATGAGCACTTCTGGTGGATAACATGGGCTTGGAAAAAAGTCTCCACCTGAGGACTCTGATGGGAGCTAAAATCCCGCAGTACGGAGCTTTGCCGTGGCAGGACAGCTGAGTGCGAAGCGGGTCACCCAACACGAAGTCTGGCAAGCCTTGCACAGGTTTTCTCACACAGAGCAGAGCTGAGCAGAGTCCCTTACTTCCACACACACAGAGGGTTCTGCCTGGCAAATATTCTTACTTATGACTTGATAAATTATTTGACTCGAAGGATTAGTGAAATGAAAGGAAGAAGAGCAATGTAATTATTAGTTCCTGTCTCCATCCATCAGAGTTGATTTACACTTTCCAACATCCATCTCAAACAAGCACACACCAGTCCCCAAGACAGAAAACACACTATGGTAATGCCAGGCTTACGCTGTCACCTCAAAGCCAAGACAAAAAGCTGTTTGAGGTCCGAGTTCCAGCCAGTGCTGCCGGCACACTTGGCCCCACAGCTCAGGAACACACACCAAGTGTGCACCGTGCTAACTCCAGAAACCCTCCTTACATCCATCTGTGCAGCCAGCCTGCTTTTTAGCTGCTAAGTAGGCAGAAGAACCAAAAACAGAGTAAAACTCCAAACACCTCTCCTTCAGTAACCCAAGATCAAACTTAAAATAATTTAATATAAAAATATTAAGTCAAATAACTAGCCAGAGTTGTGGTTCGTTAATAACTTTTCACGTCCAAAATAAGATCATTTTCAAATTGAATCTGAAGGGTCAATATGCCATCTGGAAAGTCAATGCAGATTCCCAAGACTTTCCAGCATCTTCTAATCTTCACAGTTTTTTAGGTGGCCTTTTTTTTTTTTTTTTTAGAGGAGGGAATTTTGCATAGCACTTTGGAACATTCAAGGAATACAAAAGTGAGTCACAAGTTACTTTGGTACATTTCCTATATTAGAAGCACTCAAAACTTCTTAAGAAAAGATCTGAAGCTAGCAATTACAATTAAAACCACAAAGCTTTAAGTTTGTAGGTTAAATTTATATTCCTCGAGCAAAATGGACAGTGACTCCAAGTTACCTGTTTCATGGTCAGAACAAGCTTATCACCCATTTATTACCTGTTATTGCACTTCAGTGACACTCTGCCACAGTACCGAAACAAGTTTAGATGCACTGCTGTCATACCCAAGCAAAACTAAAATCACAGATGTAGTTCTCCCTCACTTCCAAATGCTTAAAAGCACCTGCACTGGGTGCAGAAGGAGGAGGAACAATCACACATAATATGGCAAAGGTACAAGGAACATTTCAGGTAACTTTTTGCTTGGATGAATTGTTATCTTTACAGTAGGGGTGTGTACAGTGAACTATGTTCAGATTACACAATTCAGTATTCATTTTGGGACTCATGATACAGGAATATGCTCCCTTAAAGGTATATATTAGAAACTATTTGTTCATCTTCTGGTTTGTTCTCTTGTGCTCAGATACTCCTCCTTGCAAGGCAGGATGTACAGGTACCAGAAACACCAATATATGTTGAAAGATTACTTATTAAAGATTTCACATGACTACCTCAATTGCTGGGTTCTGCTTGGACTTAATGACAAAAGAATCAGCACAACAGAAAAAAAAGAGACTTGTAATGGCCAAACCCAGACCTAGTATCACAAAGGTGATCACTGGAACCCACTCTAGGATGGGGCATCCCTGGCGTGGCACACCTCTTCACATCATCCACATGTTATGCATGGACAAAAGTAGGAAATGGAGAGCGAGAGGCTGTGCAGAGCTCTCAAAAACCCGCTCAGCATTCATCTGACTCGCTGAAGCCACACAAAATAATTTGAAGATCAAGTAAAAGTGTCTAGTGTGCCCAAAAAATGAGTAGCAGATGCAGCAGTGGGGATCAGCTATAAGACAGGCATGAGAGGGTCGCTGTGAGCTTCACAAACTGCTAAATCAATAGCAACTGAAAGAGCACGTTTCAGCATGCCTGAAGCAGGTTTGCTTCAGAGGAGCAAAGGCTGAATTGAACTATTCCAGCATATAATGTTCAGTGACTTAACGCCTACAGGCAAATACCACACTGCAGAAAAAACAAGAGAGGAAGTGTGTTAATACAGTTATTCTCTTCATTTGCTCCAAGGTGCTGTTATGCCAGGAGCTGACACTGTTACTGACTGCCATTGAAACTTTATATTTTACCACCTGTATGTGCCCTGTCACATTTGTCCAGGTTGTAACATGAGCAGCTTCAGAAGATCACTGGTTAGTTCAGACTTCGGTAGAAAAACGATTGCAGCTGATGTATAATGCAAATATGAGACAGCAATAAAAGCAGGACAGTACTATCCCTTCTCCCTCATCTCAAACACTATCCCATAAAAAGAAATCTAACAGCTTGATGAGGCCAACTTCTTTTCCACCTGATGTCAGAAGCAGAGGTACATGTAGGGAAGTTGCTTTCCTCAGTAACAAACTAGTTCTTCAAGGCAAAAATCAACATGAAAATTTTCTCATGTGATTACCTGCCAAGTATGACTACTACAAGGAAAAATCCCCATGGACAAATGAGCATAAGATGCTGAGCCCAAAACACAACCAGAAGGCTGAGTATATAAAAGATCCTCAAACATGTGAGTTGAATCACCCAGCTGAAGAGTGTGATATAACAAAACAAAAATCAAATAAAATAAACCACCATGACCTCATTTTTCTCAGCCTGACTCTATACTGTGACCCAAGACTGTGATTTGCAATCATGACCATTATTCAGATCAAGATAGTTCCTTCACCACACTCAGTACTTTGACCAGCAGCTGTGGAAAGCTTGCCAACCAGGAGTGCCTCTGAATATATAACAGATAAAGTCATGTGCAAGGCACAACTCCTTCACACCATTTTAAAAAATGACATGCATATTTATTTTAAAGTCAAAATCTTACTGAGGCAGAAGGGGGAGGAATGCAGATGCAAATAAAGAAGTATGCTTTGAATAACAACTCTCTTGAAACAAAACAAACAAAAAAGACCCCTTGAAACCACAACAAAACAATTACTTTCTGTAATATATAGGAAATTATCAGCTGTTCCTGAAGTAAAATCGGAAGTGAATAGTTCTAAAATGAACAGAGTGAGATGTAAGAAAGCTTAAGAAAATAAGTCACATTATCACACTTTCTCAGTTCAGATCAATCACGACATCAAGAGGTCAGGCAAGGTCAACAAGTTTTGATTAAGGACTTGCAGTCTTCAGACTACACAATGACACATAACAGTAGGACCAACACCTTAGTCATCACAGACTACAGCACAATGTTCCTGCATGCTGTATTTTAGCTGTATTCTTACTCTAATTACCATGTGATATTATATGATGGGCTTATCTATGCTTGCTATTTGCAACAGGTTAATTCAAGTTCTTTCAGGTGTTACTGCATCCAGAAACAAAGTAATGGTAAGAAAGCACGTGATACTTTTAATGGCTGTACTTTAATATAACTGGAAACAAATCCACAACGAGTGAAGATAAATGAGCCAATGTTGCTACTCAGCTACACACCTCTCATTTATCATATAATGTTACCCTCATTTCTCTGATTTGGAAGTTCCTAGAGGACTTTAATGTTTGCATCTGTCTACTGTTACATCCTATTACTTGCAGAATCACAATACTATTTCCTCCATGCTGTCTAACAACATCTTCAACATAATGTTGGCTACTTCTCCCATAAGAGATCACATCAACAACATGGAAGAGTGGAGGTGCACAGACACTCACTCTGCTACCATTGTTTTCCAGCAAAAATCCTAAAAAATGCAATGCAAAAAAAAAAAAAAAGGTTACATGACACAGACCACACCAGAAAGCCTTCTCGAGCAATTGTAGCAAGATTTTGCCTCTTTTACTGCACATTGCTTTTGCATAATTCAGATGCAGCTCTCACGCCATGGAGGACATTATCAGACTGTCAGAGAGGCTGATCTGGAATGAGGGCTGCCAAATAATCTTAATTGTCACCACGGGAGGAAGAAAATTAACAGATGTTGTTGATGCACCAGCATAAGACATCCTCAGCCCCAGTCAGGCAGCCAGTTCACCCTCACACCGAGCTGCTGAGCTAGAGCTGCCCTGGCACAGCTGCCTCCCACCCATGACCCACCCTCAGAGCTTGGCGGCCCTGGGGGCAGCCAAGGGACACAATCAGCTCATGGGATGTGGGGCTCAGTCTCACACAGATTTTGTGACACGGCTTTAAGGGTCAGGAAGACAACCACCAGGGACAGGCAGTATCAGAAGATCTGTACTGAATGCAGCAACACTAATATTGATTGCATGACTATGATACAAAACATGAGGGTCACCAACACAAAGTTGTTGAAAAGATTTATACCAGCTCTAGAGATCTGTAGGAGAGGTTTTTGTACAAACTTAAGAACAAGAGTTCTGCTGCCTCAATTCATGTCTATCTCTTGCTTTGATATCATAAATTTGTAGTATTCCCAGAAAAAAATCCTGCTGTGTTATCTGTTGTTAGTAAAGTTACAAAATAATTAAAGTTCAAATTGCTCCTTCTACAGTTCTGTGTCACCTAGGAAAAATAACTGAAGCCTACGTTCAGTTCACGAGTTTTCCTCCCTTTTTCTTGCTTATATTCTTTAGCCCCAATTTCTAGGCAGAGGGACAGAAAGCAATACTCAAACACAACTGACATCTTGAGCACTCTTTGGTAGTTCATCCAAAAAAGATAATTCAAAAAGACAATGCTCATAATTTAAGAATTCCCAGTATGTTCAAATAATAAATTAGCATGCCAACTGCTCACTGAGAACAGCAATGGTATTTATTTGCTTATAAGATGTATTGTGTAAGATTTTCACTGGTTATGTTGCTATATCACTACCAGCACAGACATCCCTCAACACAACACCTAAGCTGGCTCTAGGCTGCATTCTCCTACTGCTGCCGGTTCCAACATCCAGCAAAGAGAGTGTAGGAACCACTGTTTTACATCCCACACAACATAAACAACAAGCTTTGAAGGAACAATCACCTCTTAAATTCTGGTATATGCATTATTTTGGGAGCATATACAGCATATTGAAAGATTTGTTCAGAATCCTCAGATTATGAGGTCAATAAAACAAAAATATTATGTATTTCCATTATTGCCTATTTTAATGGTAAAGTTATGAACATGACTTCTGAAAACCACATTTAAGAGTTTTGCAAATTCCCAAAGTGGAAAACAGACCTCATATTCCAATTTTAAATAAGTGACTAGAAACTGCCCAGGAACAAACTAACATAGTGAGATAGCAGAAAATACTGAAGTGGAGAAAGAGCAACAATGTGCTCCCATGATACACATCTCCATCTACTTGTGTTCCCTAGGACTGATAACATGGTCTCACGCTTTTTTAAAGCCGACCTTGTAGTAACAGTTTGACAATTAAAAAATATGAGTTACAACCCCAATATGGTTTAATATAATACTAATAAAGACTCAGAGTGAACAGATCCTCTTTCTTCAATGCCTACTGCTACATAAAGCACACAGCAGCTCTCGGGAATCAGCAAGCACATAAGAAGGAATGACATGCTCTTCCTATTACTTAATATAGACATCTCTATCTACCAAAAAAAGTCTGCCAAACTTCTGCTCCTTATATAGCCACTCCAAGGTAAATAGGTATCCAAGTCCCAAACCAAAGATATGAATCGGAGAAATCAGAGCAGTTCACAGGAATTCATCCACATGCTGTTTCCTTGCACGTGCAGAAATCAGCAGCCTCTGAAGTCCTCCTTAAACTGTTTAAACAAAACATGCTGAAATGTTGGCCCCATTCCAAAATTCTGCAACCTCAAGCAATACTGTTGTATAACAGGCACAATATATTTCTTAAAGGTTTCCTCAATCTGCCTTTGGTCCATCATCTTCATTCCCTAGTAAACGTGTTTCTCTCTCCTAACCACTCCAAAAGAAGTCATTCCTTACTACAGGAGGCTGTGGGATAATATGTAATTTCACTTCCACAAAACCCAGCTGACTGGCTTCAAGAGCTGCACAAGCTGTCACAAGGGTACTGCCAGGACAGTGCTGTGGCATGACTCAGGATGAGACAGGGAGCGACAGTGGATCTCATCCGACAGGGACATGGAAAGGATCTGCACTCGAGTCACATCCCTGCGCTTCCACCTTACAGCGACACACGCAGCTACAGAGCGAGGACAGAGAGCTGCTCTAAGAGGCTTTTCCAGAAACCAAGCAGATCTGTGTCTATGACTTTTTCCCAAATAACTCCTTTTTACACGCGATGTACATAGTGAATTCACCTGCAACCTATGTTTCAATGTACATGAATTCACCAAATCCAAACCACATGCAACCACTGTAACAAGAAGACACATGAAGAAGTCACGCACACACCTCCTTCTTGTTCCACCAGGAATCAGAAGTCTGTGAACAAAGGTGTTTCACTTACTTGGAGATTTGTATCAAGTAATGCAACAGCAAATCAAACACCACCCCTGCATTTGATTTAAGCACTTCAGAGTACATGACGAAAAAACAACACAATTGATTAGGATTTTACCAAATTTCCCCAGGTCAGGCATTCAGGCTGGCTAGTGGTTTTCCTGCAGGTACACAGACTTGCTCTGCTCACACTACACTCAGCTCTTTCAGTTCATGCTGCAGCCCATGTGGAAATCATGCTGCCATGGCTAATAACATGCAAGGGCCTGAGCCAATAGAGCTAAGGAGACCTAAGGTAAGTTATCACAAGCTGACAGTAGCCTTAATGTGGCTCCTTGTCCTCTGGTCAGCTCACACCTGGGAGAAGGGGTTTGTCCCACCTTCACGCACTCTGCTTCTTTGAAAAAAGAGACTGAAAGACCCGAGAAGCTGACAAACTCCACACGAAAAACTCACTATGGAATTTCTGTTGCAAAGATGTATGGCTTTAAGCTATTTTCTTCTCTAAAGTAGTTATAATTTCATTTCATGGTATCCTCTGTAATCCTGGGAAACATGCTGGGAACCCTTATATCAATTAAGCAGAAGTCTGCTCTAGTCTGTGCCAACTAATTCAGCAGCATGGGAGAGTGTGAATGTCTGTGTGCATCTCCCTCCTCTGGGGGTCACAGGATTCTCTCCCTTTCATGGAAGAGTTTCCATCAGTATTTCAAAACAGTGTACATTTAATATTTCAAAAAGCGCTGTTTTCTATGTAAACCATGTTCCTCCTCAGCAGTACTCATGATAGATTTAACTCCTTAAACTCACACATTAACTGTGTTTGCACCTTTGGCTGCAGATTACTGTGAAAACTAACCAGATCCATACAGAGCCTCCCTAAATCCATATCTCCTTCCTGGGAACTGTGTACGAACTGGACTCTTTCCTTTGGCACAAGAATCACAGAAATCAACAAGAAACATGCCAAACTTAAGTGCAAGTCTCTATTATTGGGTTTTGTTATGCTTAAAGCTTCTGGTTTCAGCAGTTCTTCTTGTGTCATCTTTTTGCCAGGCTCAATCTAAATTCGGTGAAAGCTGTAGAACAGTATTTCAGTAACCCAACAACCTTTTATTCCTTTCTAATTGTGACACCACTAATATTATTTACTGATGCCCTTGGGACACACACACAGAGAATCCCATCCAAAACCCCCAACCTACATCCCTGAGTTTTGCTACTAACTACTCTGGCAAGGCAAATACAATTTAACTCTTAGAAGGTAGGTGTTAAGTCAACAGTAACATCGTACGCCTGCTGTAAAACTTTTCATTCATTTTCTGCATTCTCTGTTCTTTCCAGCACTACTGTCTGATGAGAGAGTCCCCAGAGGATGGAAGACACACAAGCTGAATCCAACTGGTGCAAAACAACACACAGGCAGCGCTAGGAAACTGATTTACAGTGATATTTCACAAGTCACAAAGTTAAGAGTGCCACAACAAATTAATGCAGCCATCTGCATTATTAACAGATTTTCAAGTCTGAGAACTTAGACTGAAGAAAGGTACTAAAGATAGGCCAGAATAGGATGTACACAATACCACCAGTAACTCCGTGAGAGTAAAAACTGGCCACGTGTTGAATGTCCATATTTCAACACAGGTAAATGTTAGCAAATAATGTTCAGACTTCATAGAAAATCTATCTTAAAATCAAAACAAATACTCTTATGCATTATTTTTTATTTATTTGGTTATCTCTTCATATATGTAAATACTATTAAATAAAAGAGTATGTTTCTCAATAATTTAAAAAAAATCCAAGATTTGACTGAACAGATACCTAAGCCTTTAATCAAAATCTCTATTTCAACCTGTTTACCTTACCTAAATCTTTAGACAGCTAGTTACATGCTGTTATGTGTTTACATAATCTGTCCAACAGGCTAAAAGTTATTAGACTGTTTTCCCAGACAGCTGATCAATAGAATTGCATATTCAGAGCTGATTTTGCACAGCCATACACACAAGTGACACCCTTGCACTAGAAATATGAATGCCACATATCAGCATCCAACGTGTTTGCCAGCAAATCAGGCCTCATCTTTCTGAAAGTGGGACTGTTCTACACCACCCATATTCCAAAGACTCCAAATTTAAAGTGATTAACTGAAAAAAAAATCATAAGATGGTAAAGAGGGAAAAGCACTGCAGGCCTTTACTACTGTTTCACAACTTGGATAGTAACAATCAGGGGAGAAAAAGATACCTGTTAACACACAAGTAATGCTGTAACAGCAACGCAGGTATCTTTTTTTTCCCCAACAACTGCTAGAAATAGTCAACACAAATTTGGGAATCTACGATGGAAATAACAAATTTAAAATATTTACTTTAGCAACAACCTCATTTGCTAAGTTACAAACCTCTCTATCTGTCATTACTGTCCAGTGCCTCAAGATGCAGACAGATGCCTTACAACAGAGAGTTAAAGAGAAACTTGCACTCAGGGGCAATGGCAGCACCTCACACAGGAGCCTTCACGTGGCCTTGTCAGCAGCCAGTCGGTCACACTGCAACCTTCACAGGGCATAAGCATTTCCTAGGCTTTCCTAGGAGGCTTCAGTTCCTTTTAGAAATCGTTTCCACGATTTTTCATTCAAGATTGTTAGTCAATAGCCTCTAAAAACTTTTGAAATAAACAGCATTTTAGAAGCTAACTTCCATAATTTATGAAAAGCAATGTAGGGGGGTACATTGGAGACAATCTACCTTACTCCCCTTTGAAGAAAGGAAACAGCTAAGACAGAAGCTCAGCATCATGTAAATATTTGCCACAAACTAGATAGTCAATGCACATGTAGACTAAGATAACTGAGTATGTTTTGATACTATTAAAAAAGAAGTCTATAATGTGCTTCCACTTGGAGTTTGAAACTGATTCCACCAAAATTCAACTCTGGCCACCTTGATTACTTTGGCAGAGTTCCAGTTATTATTAGTATTATTATTAACCTCTTGCTGAAACTCACCCTTTTCTCCCCCTATATCTTCAATACAGAAAAAGGTTTATGAATTTACAAGACAGAGAGAGAGCAAAGCTCTTCTATAAAATGTTCCTCAGCCTTCAAGTAAATAAGTTACAGGGTAGAATATAAACAGAGTCCAAAAACTAACTTACAAAAACTGAGTACTTGGTATGTTACTTCTAAGTGGTGTGAAGAAAGTTACAGAATGTTCCAAGCTATAGTGACTAAAAAATTTAAAAAAACATACTTCTGCAGTGTCACTTTATTAATTATTATAACCCCAGCAGTAAAGGCAACATAAGTGCTCACAAGAAAACAGGGAGCCAGAGGTGGTAAGAGTTTGTCTGCCAAAACGACCAGCAAATTTGAACAGTCATTTTGACAAATCTTACAGAACAGAGATTCTGGAAGACGAAGAGGTCGATGCTTTCCAGTGGAAGAGGGCTGAAGGACCCTTAGATACGACCTGAGCACACAAAAACTCTCACAGCCCAGTCACTACTGATTTCTAAAATGAGCTCTTCTAGGCCTTCAACTGTTACTGTGAACCTCCACCACACGGACCCTGGAGGGTTCAAGGCAAAGGTTATATTTTGAAAAACATGAACTCTAAAAAAAAAAAAAATCCCCAGAAGTTACCAAATGGCTTTTATCCAGGGCATCACCCATATCAAAAGCCATCACCATATTTACAAAAAGAGGAGAGGGGAGCTCAAACCAGTTTTCAGGTGAATAGAAGAGGGGTGTTCGCTGCCCTCCATCTCTCGGGGTTCATGCACTGCCAACTGATGAGACCTAAGCTAACGCAAAAACACTAGGGACAAAATATTCAGATCAGCACACGCATTCCACAGTCAGAGATCCATGACAACCATTAATATCCCCACACTGAAATCCATAGCTCACTACATATGCATGGAAGTTTATTTCTGAGAGCAGGTGCCTGCCTGCGTGCACTCTGTCAGCTCTTAGAAAACACACTCGCCGGGAAATTACCTAGTCTGTGCGCTTTCTTTTAACGCCAGCAGATTATTGTTATTATTTTTTTTCAAGTTCTAGTCCCTACCACGCCGTTGTTGCACAGGCAGCACAAAGCGTTAGAGGTGTGCTTGACAGCGCTGCGGAGGGCAGGCGTGCCGGCCCCGCCGCCTCCCTCCCCCGGCCCCGCCGCACGTGTGTGAGCAGCGAGGGCACCACAGAGCTCCAGAGCACGGCACACACCGCCGGCACAGCGCGGTGACAGCGAGGAGCAGCGGCCGGGAGCGCCCAACACGTGCACGGGCGGTGACAGCGGCGTGCCCGCGGAGCGCCGGTCCCTGCGGAGAGGCGCGCCCGCTCCACGGACACACACACGGACACACGCGGCTGTCCCGGCCCCGCGCAGGCCGCTCGGCCACCGGCGGGTATAGCTGTCACCACAGCCGGGCAGCGACAGCCCGGCACCCACCGCCCGCCGCCCCGGCCCGGCCCCGCTGCGCCACCCGCCGGGCCCGCGGCCCAGCGGCCCCTCGGCCACCGCTGCCCCGGGGCGGGGAAGGACCTCGGCCCCCGCCTCCTCCTCCTCCTCCGGTGGCCGAGCGGGACCGGGCCCCGGCGCCCCCCTGCCCGCCCCGTGCGGCCGCTCACCCCACGACTCCCTGGCTGTAGTTCCTCTTCTTCCAGGGGGTGCCGGTGTAGAGCGGCTCGGCCAGGCCGGGCTGGGCGCGGGCGGCCGGCTCGTCGGCCGGGGCGGGGGCGCGGCCCAGCAGCAGGCTGTAGTTGAGCCCGAAGGTGCTGGCCTTGTTGTCGCGCTTCCTCTTGTTGCTGGCGGCGGCGGCGGCGGAGGCGGCGGGCGGCGCCCCCCGCGCGGGCCGGGCCCAGGCGGCGGCCCCCGGGGGCGGCGAGGCCTGGCGGTGCCCGCGGCTGTGCGGGTTGTTGGCGCTCTCGAGCGGCAGGAAGTCGGGCGGGGGGTCGGCGCGGGGGGCGCGGTACATGCCGGGCGGGGAGGCCGGGCCGGCCGCGGCGGGGGCGCTGCTGCTGCTGCTGCTGCTGCTGTTGCTGCTGCTCCTGCTGCTGCTGCTGCTGCTGCTGCTGCTGGAAGTAGAGGTTGCGGACCCCCTGCGTGGTCTCCCAGATCTGCATCCACAGGCGGTTCGAGGGGCCGAGCTGCTCTGGCTGGAACCAGGCTATCCGGGGATCCATCAAACGGGGACCCACCCCGGCTGCTCCGCTCCCCGCGCCGCGCCGGCCGCCGCCGCCGAGACCCTGTCAGCGGGTCCCAGCGCTAATGGCGGCTCCTATGGAAGGGCAGCTCCGCGCCTGCCTGCTCGCTGCTGCCGCCGTCGCTCCACAGCCCCCGCCCCTCCTGGCGAGCGCGGCGAGGCGGGGCCGGGCCGGGACAGCCGCCGGCACGCGGGGCCGCGCGCAGCTCGGGGGGCGGCGGCGGCGCCCCGGCCGCTCCCCCGGCCCCGGAGCCGAGCCCAGCCCGGGGCACGGCCCGGAGCGCGGCCCGGGGCCGGCAGGCTCCTCTCTCGGCACGGCCGGTGCGCGGCGGCCCCGCGGGGCAACAGCCGCGCTCGGAGGGCCGAGCCCTCGCACCGGCCCCGCCGCTGCCAAACCCGCCGGGCACAGGGACAGGCGGACCCGGACCGGCGTCACCCCGACAGCCGCCGCTGCTCTCCCCTAAAACTGCTCCGGGGGTGGTCACAGATACTTCTGGCTCTTCCTGCCTTGCATTCAACTCCAAAGCAGAGGAAAAGGCAGCGCTAGGTACAGCCCTGCCTGCAGATAGAAAAACACATCACACACACACGACGCCCCAAACAGCAACACGGAGTAGTGCCAGTTCTTGTCAGACTCCAGTTCTTAGTGTTTTCGTACTACATCCTTAAAACATCTTTAATATCGGCTACAAAGTTTCCAGCACGCTCTGCATGGAGGGCCTGGTGCTTCTTCCCCCAGTTTCAGAATTGGATGGGAGAGGATTTCTCTTTAGGAAGCTGGAGGTGGAGGTTTTGGAATTAAAAAGTCACATTCCAATTCCAAGCGTCCCACGAAGTTTGCAAAGAAGAAGACTTAGCACCACTTCCTGGTGACAACCAAAGCCTGAAGTTTTGGCTTCTCCCCACCATCGCAGAGCAGGAGATTTTGTCCTCAACCCTCCTCTGTTATGTCACAGCATGTCTGATCTGCATTGCCCAAGAGAAAACCACAGCAAGAAGCTGTGGCTGAAATTTGGGGTTTGAGGTGACAAACTTAACTCCTTTTAAAATTAGGATTTGTACCTAAACCTACTACCAAAAGCCAAGTGGAAGCTGGTGGGACTTTAACACATCTTGGAAATGGGGAAAGCCCACTATGAATAACCCTATTTTCCAAATCCCATATTCTTCAGTTATTCTGAGAACTATAAGCATAGCAGGAAAAGATAATGAGAAAGGTCTATTCTAATGTTTCCTGCACATCAAAGATGCAAATAAAAAGGTTTCAATTCATAAACATTTTTTTAATGCAACAAAGAAAAGCGTTAGTCAAATAAAGGGTTTTGTTATCCTTAAGGAGATAACAGTAACAGAAGAAAAAACTGGTTTGTTTTCTTTACTTTTTAAATAAAGTTAATTCTGCAAAACCCCACGATTTGGTCTACACTTGCAGCACGTAAATACAAACAAGTTTTATTATAAGACTGAAGTTTATTAATTTACAGGATTCCTCCGCAGCAACCCCAGTCCCAAGCAAACACAGCCAGGACATGATACAGGTGGTGTAGTACAACAAATGCTTAAGATCAGGAAGTATAGCCAGGGCTAGGCATAAAAAACAAACAAAACCCACACTTAAATATGGTTTGGAGTGTTTTGTTTAATCAACACTCTGAATTTAACTCTTTTACTTACTAAAAAGAGAACTTGCCAGAAAAGGTTATTTAGAAACATCATGCATTTACTGGCTGAATCAGCCATTCTTCCGTTACATTCTGGAAGTGCTTTTCACTCTCCATTTGAAGGGGAGGGGAGGAGGAAAGAGGCCAATGCAATATTCCTCAAAAGTTTAAAAAAAAATCATATGCAGAGGAGAGAGAAAACAATCCTTGATGGGACTTCTATCATAACAGGAACACAAAGCTGGAGAAGGTTTACTGAAATCCCAGTGCATCTTGAAGCGTTGGTACATGATTGATGTGAGCAGCTTGCAACCCCAGGGCTGCATCAGGACTCTCCTTGTGTTGAGAACACGCAGCAGCCACAATCATTCCAACTGCATTTGGATTGTTACAGTAGGATCTTAGTTCACTTCCCAAGCTGTTTGATTTAAGGCCATAACGTAACAGTGATGCAAGTTCCTGAAACCCAGATTTGAGGGGAAATAAAAAGGCATCTTACCATTATCCTTTTGTTTGCAAGTCTCAAACTATGTTTTCTGTGGTCACTGAACTATATCTGTATGTATGACAAAACGCCTCTCACAGAAACAAGAAACTTGCAAAAATAACACAGAAACAAAATCAAATTGAAGTGAATTGACTTAAACACCTCCTATTTTTCCCAGAAGGTACAAAAATTAACTGTTGAATCTATTTGGAAATTAGACCAAAAAAATCCCAGTACTCAAGTAAAAGCTGCTTCAAACAGAAAGGTTCACCATTATTGTCAGCCCTGGTGGAAAAACTTCAAGTTCCTTAATCTGACCTGACTGTCAAGAGTTTTCAGTTTTTGCCAAATACCTTAACGTTATGTATCTTAACAGCATGTCCAGCTCAAACTATATTTAGACTGTTTGTTCAAGTCACCTGTGCCAAAAAGAAACAATTACATTATTTTCAATTACCACTGCCATTGCCTGAATTAGAATTTGCAACAGTAAATGTAAGGCTAGACATTTCTATCCAATCCTCTGGAAAGGCTTCTACTGAAAATCATTTCCTAAGAAAACAGAACTTGAGTTTATGGGCATTTTTGGTTGGTTTTTCGATGTTAATATTCCACAAGATACGCATTTCATTTATAATATTAAAACTACAAACAAATTTTACATTAATTTGTTTTCCAACACAGTTCTTATTTTGTAATTTTATTTTTTAATCTTTTAATTTTTAATATTTTATTTTAATCTCACTTTTTATATATTTTTCTCTTAAAATACAAATATAAACCCAAGCCAAGTAGTACTAGTTGAAGATATTCTTGTTCCTCTGAGATGACAATCCTTAAAAAAACCACATGCTATGCAAAACAATACCTTCAACACACACCATAACCCCCAAATAGTTCAGCTATTGACTCTATTGTGGTAAACAGCCATCTTCTGAATGTCAAGGCATGATGTATAAAAAAAGTACTTCACAACAAATGCCCATTTAAATCTTGCCACTTGTTTCTTTTTGTAGAGAGCAAAAATAAAACCACACAGCAATGATAACTCCTTCTCTACGCAGCTGGGGATTCAATATTTTGCAGGCTGCAGAAACCAAAGCAGCAGCAAATGCCAGGGTCCCACTGCTTCTGAACAGGGCAGGGGGCCCACAGCCCCCCTCACACTCTTTACCTGATACCACAGACCGATGTAAATTCAGCACCTATTCTGGAATTACATCTTAAGACCCAGATTCTGTTGTGCTCAGTGTCAGACAGGGAGACAAATAAAGCAGCAATCCATGCTTTCCAAGGATTGCAGTTTTTAACTGAAGTACAGACAGATGATGCCTTAGGGACCAGAATAAGCAAACAAATTCAGATACCTGTTTTGATACCAGTCTTATCTGTGTGATTACATGAACTGATGAAGATCACTTAAATCTCTTTATTTAGCATCTCTTTACTTATGCTGCACACTGCCTAAATCACTCCAATTTCTGCCACCCTTAAAGTGTCTTCAAGATCTGTCTTTCACTTTGTAGACTGTCAAGGATCTTGCCTTCATCTGAGGCTAACCCAAAACCTATTAAAATAAACCAGTGCCAAAAGAGTGCCCAAAACATTTAATTTGCACATCATCACTTCTGCTGCTGCCTTAATTTTCCGTAATTGTGTCAGAACAACTTTCATAGCCCTAATCTTACAGCTTGGCTCTTCTGTACCTATATATCTCATTTGGCTTTAGGCCCTGATCTGACACTTCTTTAAATCACTGACAACTTCCTTGTCTTTCATAGATGCAAGTCTTCAGAAGTTGTCCATGTCTATTATTCCCATCTTGTCCCTTAGAAGCACGATGTGGTCTCTAAATTAACATACAAATTTTTCGCCTCTCATTCAGACAAAAGCCCTTCATTAGCCATCAGGAACAAATTACACTGAACTGGCAGCTGGGCAGATGATAGAGTAAGATTTTTCCCATTCAGAGAAATAAAAATACAGACATCAAAATATGCAGTTGGCTTATGTTAGAAACCCCAAAGGAAGATGAGGGCTCCATTTTGCCATGGGCCACTGATAAGAGCAATAGACTTTGGCAAAGACCTTACAACATGGGGTATTAGGGAATCACATCTAATGTCATTAATATTAGCGACAGAGTACAAAAACACCTCCCAAGAGCTACAGCTCACCTCTCTACCACCCAAACACACCTGGTGAGCTGGAGACAGGGCCACCTGCTTGTCAGTGTCTCATGCCCTCATCCAAACAGGCCACCAAAGTGCTCTGGTCTCCTCAGATGGAACAGATGAAGGGATTGTTTTAGGGTTTGTATGTCAGGGGTTTAGTACAAACTTGCAAGAAAACAAAATGATTTCCCATATCCTCATTTCTCTTTTAGCTATTCGCTTGAAATGGCATGTGTACCAGAAGACAGAAGCAAGTATTTTAAGCACTAAAAATCATATACTTCTGCAAGCAATATGGTTCATACTATGCACCTAAGACATTCCATTGATCAGTGCATAGCAAAAAAACAATCTCTGCATTCCTACTGCCAGAACAGTGTAAGATCTAAATTCAGTTTGGTTTTTTCACTTGAAGGAAAAAAACATGGTCTGATAGATTGTATTAAGAAAATCATTTTTTGTTGTGGATGCCCTATCTTCTATATATTTATCTGCAACTTTCAAATTTGTATTTGAAGATGAAATGTTTCTTCTCATTATTAACTAAAAGAAAACCCCTAAACAGAAAACAACATACTTTATTTTTCTAACAGTCCCCAGGAACCAGATTCTGACTGCTACACTTGATGTAAAATGTAAAGTCCTACATTTGGGACAGAGTTATCCCTCGAAACAGAGCAGGCTCTTGATTGAATGACCAAAGAGCAGCTTTGGAGAGATGGACCAAAGGGTCCTGTATTGGCAGGAGCATGGCCAGCAGGTTAAGAAAAACAATTACTTCCCTCTATTTAGCACTTATGAGATCACATTTGAGGAAGTGTGTTCAGTTTTGGGCCCCTTAGTACAAGGCACAGTACAGCAGGTCAAGCAGAAAGCCATTAAGATGGTTAGAGGTTTAGAACTCTAGCTAGTACAAGGAAGGGCTAAGGGAGCTGGAAAAGAGGGGAATTTAATTGTTTTCAGCTACCAGATGGGGGTTATGAGATGAAGCCAGACTCTTCAAGGTGGTGTGCAAAGGACAAGAGGTGCATTTGCAGCAGGGGGAAGTTCTACAAGGCACAAAGGGGAAAAGGAAAAAAAAGTATTTCAAGTGAGGGCAGTCAAGCCCCCAAGGCTGCCATAGTTGTAGGATTTCTATCCTGAAAGATGTTCAAGGCATAGCACAACCTATCTGACTCCAGAGACTATACTACGAGACCTCCAGAGATCCTTTCCAATCTAGATCATCTTCCAATTCAATGCAGCACTCAGAAACTGAGAGCAGAACTTCCCACAACAAAGTCCTTTGAGGACTAAACAAATATTACCTTTCATCAGGCTAATATTGTACTATCCTCAGTGAACAGCAAGTATAACTTAGCACTAGGATTAAAATCCACACACTGTGTAGTCTTATGCCATAATCCACCTTTCCCCAGGTGTTACACTCCGGCCCTTTTCACTGCCTGCCCTGCTAAATTCCTGGATAACCTCTCAACCATGCTCCTCACAACTTCTCCTGGATTTCTCCAGGCCATGCTCAGTGACCCTGGAGCCCTCCCAGTCCCACACTCTCACTCGTTTGGTTAGCAGGCATCGCGTCACACATTTCATCCAACTCCTCCAAAGTCACAGTACTGACATGACTTCCAGGCACTAGAGCTGCTTAAACTCATCTTTCACTTTCTCTTGCATTTGACAAAATACCATATGCCAGGATTTCATAAAGTCAGTCATTTGCAAGTTATCCAGTCAGCTCCCAAGTCTGCTTTCCAATCTTAGAGACTGAAATCTAACAAACTGAGCAAATTTGGTCTTTAAAAGTTCCATGCTTAACACCATGGGCAAAATTTTGCCAAAAACTATATGCCTGTGCTAAGACAGTGCATTTAAAGAGAGGGAAAAAACCCCCTCCTATTTCAAAATGCAGCACAACAAAACACTTTTGTGTTTGGTTGTGTTTTGGTTTTTTTTTCTTGAGAAAAATGTGTATGAGAATGAATGAGAGAATCTCATTCAAAGAAACAAAACCAAAGTTCTTGATATATGGAAGTTTACATACAATCTTCAAGAATTGGTGACATTTTTTGAAAATAACAGTTTCTGTATTTTAGAGCTTAAAAATCTCCATTACAAATATTTCTAAAAGGTATTTTAAGCAATTATAAACTTACTTTAGGTAATACCTCAATATAAAAAATGCTTTTTATTTGGCTTATTACTTCCTTGAATTCAAATTCACCCTGACGTAGAATTACAAGGAAGAATGTAAATTAGGAGATTTGATTTTCAGAAACACCAATCGAAATAAAGTAAAACCAGGGAGCTGTGTCTAACTGTAGGATCTGCTTACACAGATTTCCACAGCAAAAAGCTATCATAGTGAATTTATCATGAATGAATCTGAAACAGTTTTCTCCTCAACAAACCTCATGAAATAACAGAACCAAGTGCTGACAGGAATCTACACACACTTGTCACAAACTTCTCTTGGGAAGCCTGCCATAAGTGCCTGTGCAATTCTAGGAACAGGTAAGAGCAAACAGCAAATATGAACATTCTGCCACTGCTCGATTCCCTTAAGTATTTCCTGAGCTTTTTAATTTTTTTTCCTGATCTGGCACATCACCGAGAATATTCTCTAAATTACCTTTTCATGCAATTGTAGTTTTCTGCCAGGGTACATGAAGACTTCTAAATGACGACAGTGGTGCTGTGTACAGACCTCAGGGCTGCAGGAGCACCTTCTTATCACTGCAACCATCTCAGAGTATGCTACAGGTTTTTTTATGCTGGTATGACTTTCACATTGCATCAACCCAAGTGTATAAAAATACTGAACATTACAAAATGTAGTATTAACATTAAAGCAAAACTGCTCTGCTCAGTAAATTTTAGAAGTTCAAAATGGTTATATTTTTGAAAACATTACTCAATAAGGGAAACCTTAAAAGTCCCTCGATGTTTCAAGTTGGAGTTTTCCCTAGTGTCTCCTGATATGCAATGAATCTTCTCAAATTCATCCTCACATTGTCAAGAACACACAGTTGATCAGCACTATATTGTCCTTTGCCTTCTTTTCGCATCTGTAAAACCAAAGAAAGTACATGCTTTACTAATGCAGAGGTTTCTCCTGTCAGATCACTTCAAGTTTACAGCAATTCTGTATATAGGTCTTCTGTCAGGATATGCTACCCATGGCTTTTGAGAACTCCAAGGTGCTCACATGTGCACATGCGGAGCTAGTCAATTTACTATAATACATTGCTGCCTAAAATTAAGCTATTGGTATCATATTTCATTCAAATACCTGAAACATACACTTCTTTTCTGCAGCTTTTTATATGGAAAACCTTGCACATCTAAGGAAACAACTGAGGCACCATCAGGTATATATTTTGTGTGTATAGTGCTTAGCTTTTAGATTATGACAGTCACTCCTCGGGCTTCATCTGACCAAAGAAACAATATGTGACCATCATTCCCTAAGACAAGCATGTACCTAAAATTACAGTTTAGAATGCTGGCCTTGTTATTCTTGAAAACACAAAATACATGGTTTCAGTTAACCAACAGCAGAACAAAAGTATCCACTTGCAACTACAAGAAGTAAAAAACAAAAGATGTCAATGTAACTTCAGAAGAGACTTCTCTCCCACCAATTTAGCTGCACTCCTCCAGAGACACCTGCAGGATTTTTTTACAAATGTTTCTGAACAATGTAGTGATTTGGACATCAATAATACTGACAGTGTATTGCAGATGTTGCAACAGAGGCGCTGCGCCTTGACAGTTCCATGAACTTTAAGGTATTTGCTTTCCTCTAAAGTGGAATATCAGAAAATCACACACTTTTTGGGTTTTTTCCATCTCTTCTAGGAGCCCAAATCTCAAAGCTTTAATGCACATTGTGTGTTGAGACCCTGAGCTGGCTGCATTCGAATGCCTACCCTTGTTCTGAACACTGGCTGAAATTCCTTCAGTGTTGGAAGCAACTTGATCTGCACCGCTGCCTTTTCTGCTTCTTTACCATCTGCAAATACATCAAAAAGTGCATCCAAGGCTTCCCCTGCTACAACAAGAGAAGATTCCTTCATAGCAACTTCAAGAAGAAATTTTCCAATCATCTGAAATAAGAGAGAAAAAATGATTTTTCAACAAGGGAAAATCGAAAGAAATATCAAAATTCATATAGGTTTGCAATGCAAAGTTTGCTTTTTCACCTTTAGCGTTTCAGCTGTATCTTGTCCTTTTGCCAGGACGCTGCCAGAAATTCCAAGGATGCTCACTGCATTCACTCTAACACTGGCATTGCTGCTGTGAATACCAGCCTCACATAAAGCCAACAGCTGCTCAGGAGTCATACACTGCACAGCAAGGGAAGGGAGGGAAAAAAGGAAGACATTTACACTTTCGTGGACATTTTCAAATGTGACATTTAGCTACTCTGCTTTTCCAGAACACAGGGAAATTTATAACAGAGAAATAAAGAGCCCTGGATTATGAAAACTACGTGAATTCTGAAAACGTAATTACCAAGAAAACAGTCAAATTCTCCCTTTTTATTTAAGGTGTTTCTTCCAGAATATAACAAAGGCTGTCATGAAGGTGAAGGAAAAGTTCTAAGCCCAAAGATTTTCACAAATTTACCCTGCTCAATAGCTGCTTCCACCTCATCATAACTAACAGTACAGAAGCTCTCATTTTTCAGTTTAAGGCCAGAAAGGACCAGCAGACTAGTATTATGTCTTGCATAACAAAATGCTTCATTCTTGTATTTAGCTCACTAATTCATGTCCAACCAAGATTCTAGCACAACCAGCTTCAACTAGATGACATCAAGAAATAAAGAATGCACGTTTCTAGGTGCTAATTTACTAAATATTTGTCATTATACCTATCTCCTGAAGATATTACCTGTTTTTTCTGGTTTTGAAATACCTTTCATTTGTTTATGTGTAAGGAAGAGGTAAACAAAAAAGTATTCCTGTAAGGTCCGTGAAAACCCCAAAGAGTTGATGCTATTAAATCTGTTCCCTCAGTGTCTGCACCTGCTAAAATTTTGCACTGCGTTTAAATATTTTTGTTTCAAAAACCTTCCAGCCCAATCTCACACAAATTTGAACCTAACAGAGCATTCAAATCTGAAAGCTTTTACCTGGGAGATGTTCTTTGATGCCGTTGTTTGCAGGAGAGCCCTCAAAGCACTGGTTATGGCTTCCAGGAATTCTGTGTCTGCAGGGAGTTCTGTGAAAGAATTGAACCCAGACACAGAAGTTAAACAGTGAGATGAGGGACACAGGAAGCAAAGAAATACAAATGCCTTAATCCTGTAATTGTTCCTCCAGGTACTACCACAACAGGAAAAGCCAGATTTTCAGAGTAGTCTCTGTAGGCTGTAACCATAGCAATTTGTTGGAATTCAGTATTAACTGCATCTAGAGGTTAGACCACAGCTGGTCCTCATTTTCAGGCACATCCCTGGTTCAGACACTTGTGAGACTCAAGGTATGGTACAAACCAGTGTCATCAGAACAGCAGCTTGAAAACTGGTATAACATGGAGGCCACAATATAGGAACTGAGAAAACTGCAGAAGCTGACTGTGTATTTTACCTCCTTTCTTCTGCCTTCTTGAGCAAGCTTTTTAGACACCCAGAACGTTGGACTCTTTCCAATTCATATAAAGAGCATGTTTTCCGGTGGTTTAATAACATTTCAGGAATGTATGACTCAAACACTGCATTATTCTTGTTTAACTACAAACTCATCAATACCAGCCATCACCTTCAATGAATGTTCTGCACTTCTTCAGGCTTTTTATTTTCTTTTAATGCATTCTTGTTTTCTGGACCATTCCAGATGCAGAACATTTCAATTAATGCAAAGTTCCTCCCTCCCCATGTAAGCAACTAGATCTTTAAGCCTCTTTTTCACCCTGTAAACCACAGGATTCCTTCTAACCACATGTTGGTATTTTATCAACTCTATCTGGCAGTATCCATTACATAGCATTTAACCATTAAAAAATGGGCCCAGGCCGTCAAATTAGTTTTATTAGCACCATCTGTCCTCAGCTTACAACTTCTCCAGCTTCCTCTGAGAACTTTCTGACTATTGCAAAGCTTAATAGGTAGATCCAAAATCTTGGAAGCTGTCTCTTTAAGCATAAGACTAGTATGCTATGTGAACATCCTTGCGTATGTCTTCACTGATATTTTCATTTCTGCATTTTAGTTTTTCAAGAACTACACTCTCAGTAGCAATGTTCCCATGGACTGATCACATGCTTTTAAAGACACCGAGAAAAAAGTGTGTTTTGCAGGCAGATGCATTTTCAAACATTAATGCAGTGTCATTCTACACACTACAGCAAAGAACTACAAATGCTGCATCTGTGGCTACAAAGGGAGACACTGGAACAAAGGGAAGGAAACTGAGCTTCTCGATCTTCTAAGAGACAAGAAATGACAAAGCCACACATACGCTCAACTTCAACAGATCTGTCTCAGGGAAAATGTCTTCTGACAAATTTGAGAATTGGCAGGCTTTTCCAGCCTCCAAGAATATCTCTTCTCTTTTGAAAAGCCATCATCACTTACCTTATAACAAAAACAGATTATCAGAACAGTCTGCATGAAGCCAAGCCTGTCAGGGACCCAGATCACCAGGGAACCATATCATCAGTTTGGAACCAGCTGGGGTTTTCTTGCCCGCCCCCCTCTTTTTTTTTTTGTTAAATCTCAGTTCAGCTTCTCTCATGTCAGTAACAGAGATCACAGAGTAAATGGTCCAACAGGATTATTGAAATGATGCTGATCTCATGTATAGGATTCCAGGAAGTGGCTGGAAATGCCAAGTGCTGCACAGACCATCCAATAATAGTGATACTATCAGATGTATGGGGAAACCTTCACAGTATCTCTATGAAATAATGCACCTTGGAGGATCTATAGTGGATATATTCTAGTGTTTACCAGGATACATCACAGAATCAATGAGGCTGGAAAAAGACCTACGAGATCATCGAGTCCAACCTATGACTGACCACGGCACTCAGCGCCACATCCAGTCTTTCCTTAAACACTTCCATGGACAGTGACTCCACCACCTCCCTGGGCAGTCCATTCCAATTCTAAATATATTAAATATATATATATGATATTCTAAAATAGTATGAAATTTATTACCTTCTCCATTGAAATCAAACCAGAACAGGACATGGAGTAGCTTTAATATTTAGTCATAAAAACGTTGCACGTTTTCATACTACAAATATCTTTTCAATAAAGCTGTGCCATCATAAGCATAAAGCATGTCCTGGAGACAAGGTGGCTGCTCTCTTTCCTACTATAACAACCACGTACATTTTCTTTTTTTGCAACAACCGCCTTTGCTATAAATTTATAAGATTCCTAGAAAAAAGTTATGTGAAAGATTGCGCTAGATATCCTCTTTTTAACATCTCTTTAGGCAAGCTAGCCAGCACATTCAAAAAAATGCCCTATCTTCTTCATGGCTTGTCTGATTGATGAAAAACTGTTATCACAAACATGATCAAGCAAAGAGTTCTGGTCTCAGCAAGGCAGGATTCATCCACTAAGTGATTTTTTTGTGGACCCAGATGTAAAGCAGATTCTTGCATTAAGAGCAGACTTGCTTGAGGTGCAGTTTGGATAAACACATCTTATCAGGACATATTGTTTTTCCAGCACATTTCCAACAGTCAGTATCCTTATACTGAAAGACCAAAGAGATACAATTAGTAATTAAATGGCATTAGAACTTAACTTATATGGCTACCTTATACCTATATGATCAGCAAAGGGGGTCAGCAAGTCCCCTCTACTAAACATCTTACCTGTTTTAGAAAAGATCAGCTGTGAGAGATGCTGTGAAAGGGACTGAAGTGCTGAAGCTCCTCCAAGACAATCCACATCCGACACTAGCAAAATGCTATGAAGACATGTTAAAGCTCTGCACTGCACTGCATTCAGTCTGAAACAAACAAAAAAAGCACTTAGCAGATCCCTTTGAAAACACATTGAAATATACATAAGAATCTTGAATTAATTAAGTCTGTGATCTGATGTGCAGTTTACAAAAGCATTTTTATCTCTTTATTCAAAATCATATATCAGATCTGCCAGTACTCAGATCTTAAAAGTAACCCAAAGATGGAAAATCCTTCTAAGAGTTCTAAGACAACTGAATATAAATGAAAAATAGTAAGAGAGACAATGAAATTCCTACTTTTTAATTAATGGTTTCCAAGACGGATTGTGCATACAGATGTCTAGAGCAACACTGTTCGGAAAAGCAGTTTTTTCAAGAATCTGAGGAGGGGAAAAAGAAATGTTTAGCAATAAAGCCTTTTTTTTAATATATTTTGTTATAGTGTGTTTGGAGGGAAGACTGAAATTTTATCTTGATTCAAACAGATACTGTAAACTAGGTATTTCAAAGCTTTCCAGGCAGCAAGTGTCTCACCTGCTAAAAACGTCAGCATTTTCCTCAATCACTCAAATGGTGCAATTATACCCTGAGTTTAGCATAGCATATTAAAGGTATCTACCTCTACTGAACAACAGGTGATTTTCTAGGTCTCTGCTATTCTTTCTTATTTGGTTCTTTCTTCTTACAGATGCCACTACAGAATTTTCAGATAGCTGCAAGTGTAGAAGGCCTTGCCATAAAATTCCCGGTATTAAGTACAAAAAGCCTTCAAAGTTTTCATCTCGCACCTTAATGTCTTAGGTTGGAATTCTACAACGCTGCTGAACCAGCAGAGCAACAATTCAAATAACAAACTCCATCTTTACAACCCCAAATAAAAATGAGCAAAACAACTCTGAAACAAAAACATCTAAAATCCTGTCAGTGTCAAATACTGTCCTTCAGACACTTTCTACAAACAGGGGAAGAGGAACTTGTACTTTTTCAGTGCTGACTGTTGCCATTCACACGTTACTTCCACCTCATTTAGTTAATATGGAAATCTGGCAGTCATGTTTTGCCGAAGTTCCCTTTCTTTTGGCAGGTAATCTTTTTCATGTCCAAATCAAGGACTAACACCCTTTGTATTTTGGGAAAAAAACCAAAAAAACCAAAAAACAACAAATTAAAAGAAACTCCACCAGCTTTCTGAAACGCTATTCTGTTTCAACTTACATGAAGAATTGTTTAGGTCAAGACAGCTCATGCAATGATGCACTGTCTCTAGGCCAAAAAATGTGAAGCTAAACTAAAAAAAAAATATTTCTTTCCTTCAGGTGGATTGGGATAATTTCCTTGCCTAACCTGAGATATAAAGCAGGAAATAGGGGAAGACTGTGCCATGTGTTGGAAATAAAACAGAAAACACTACCTTCTTTGGAATGAGGTTGTTCAGAAATGCTGAGTGAACCTCATCAGAGAGGCACAGGGGAGTCATCAGCAGCCCCCCTCCCTCATTGTATGAGTTTTCCATGAACAAGTCACTTTCATCACTGCTGGAGAGTTCTTCCCACTCATCATCAGAGGGATCTGAGGACACAAGACAGACTTGTAAATGTAACAACCCTCACACAATAGGTATCCTACTTCTCAATTGTACTCGACTCCACCTCTTAGTTTAGGAATCTTTAAGTTCTTGGGCTCTATGAACTCCTCACAAACCAAGTGCCACTAAGCCACAGTCCTAAATATTTTATGAAAAAGATATTTTATATTCACTCAGGCAACAAGTATTCTCATGAGAGAGGCTCTTCATACACAGGTATTTTAATCTGTGATATTAACAATGGGTCACTTAAAAATATCAAAAAAGGTATAGAAGAAACTTCATAAAGATTTACTAAGATTTGAATTTGGATTGCACCGTTTCAATTTTTGAGGTAGATTCAAGCATCAGATACACTGGTTTAACTGTACTGAGTAAAAAAGTTAAGGTAATTGTTTCCTCTAGCAGTACTGAAGCCACAGACAGATGTCCTCTGCCTGGGCAGTAACTGGGCTGGATGAAGATGTTACTGTCTCCACAGCAAGGCCACTTGAAAGGAAAAGATGACAGCAAAACAAGCCAAAGCAAGCTAAATAACCTCTGACAGTCATTTCAGGCAACATATTTAAAGTAAGTTAAGCTAGGTTTAGTCTTAAACCTGAACTAGATTTATACTTACAGATCTAGTAGAGTAAGTCATGTAAGGGCAATCACACGTGGTGAGAGGAGCTGAGGTCGTATTACCAACAGGCTACTGTAAAGTGAATAATCTGTCCACAGCTAAAGCCAGGCTTGGCCTAACAAGCACAAGCTCACTTCATAATTTATATTTAAACTGATATAACCACGTCCACAGGGTTCACACAGATTTATCAAAAGTTGTTTTAAACCTGGTTACATTTTAACTGGTGTTTACCCAGGTCCTAAGTCTAGAGGTTGGACTGATCCTCCTCTCTAGACGATGAAAGCTCTGCCTGCGTACACAGGTCAGGACATTTAACTACTGCAATGAAAAAATATCAGATTCACCAAGTAATCTCGTCTAACAACACAGATTCTCCTGAGATGTAGGAGGTCCTGTAGTAACTATAGTAACAGCCATGCCACTTCCATGGCAAAAGGTAAAGTCACTTAAAATACAGCAAGAAAGATGTAAATTAATGCATTTCTCCTGTACCGTGCAGAAATTAAGAATTTATTTGAAGGTCGTGGCTATTGTTTATCTGATGCAAAGTAACTCATCAAGCTGCAGCAACTTGACAACACAGGTATCTTCTGTTACTTATGGTAATCTCAAATTAATTCTGCAGCCATAATACGTTGGTGTTAACAGCCTTTCCATGAGAAAATGGTTGTCTTTTATGTTTTACCAGGCCATGGCAGCAAGAAACATGAAAACAAAGCAAACATCCCCTTAAGTCTCTTGCCTCTTGCAGAAAAATTCCATGTGCATCTTTACAAAGCAAATAAAAATCTCCTTTGAAAACTAAATGATAAGAATATGAGCTGACAATGCAACTCAGCAACAACAAAGACAGCAGTGACCAGGGCAGAGCGGGAACTGTGATCTAGAACATCGGCTATGATCACATTTCTTGTAATGTTCTGGGAAACACAGAGTCATTTCCAGTGGCAATCCCATCTTAACTAGCACTGGTAACCTCTGAACTGCAGACTGGACAGCAATGCTGGAGCCTCCTGGCTTCCTGCCCATGTCCCCGTCAAGGGGAGAGCACTCTGCTTCTCCCAAACGCAGGCCAGTGCTCAGTAAAACACATCTCTTGCCAGCCTGGTTATTTCCCTCAGTTCTGTAGCAAGCCAAGTGTTTGTATGAATTCAGCATAATGGTTAAAGCTATTTTAGTCCTCAAATAACTTGAAAATTAAATGAACAGCTGCTTCTGGATTCCTCTTAATTTCTACAGCCTATGTTTCTGTCTGTCCATGAATGGGTAAAGAACTGCAGTGCAATATAACACAATCAACCTTACATTATACTGAGTGAATGGCAGAATATGCAGCTTATCCACAAGAGATTTTCCAATTAAAAGAAAAAACTTATGAATTACAGCTCATTAGATGAAAAATACAGTTATGAAAGGAGTTTCATACATGAGACACAGAATTTCCTTGCGTTGCAAGAGAAAAAAAAAAATCACCATTGGGAATAACTCGGTATTACTGTGGATTCTATCAGAACCTGAAAGTTTAACTCAGTTATCTCCTAGACAATTACTTTTGCATCAGGCTAAAACTGTAACCGAAGTTTTTAGGTGTTGAAGGATTTAGGGAATTAATTTTGTTTGGTTATCGGCATTTTTAATTAGAATTTGATAATCTCTCATTTCTTTTCCTGAAGATGAGGACAAAAGCTATCAAACCTGAGTATCAGAGTTCATAAAAGATATAGAATATCTATTTCCTACTTCCCTCCAAATAACAGCCTTTCTTCTCCTCAAAAAACCTCATGAAGGCAGAGCTCCGAAAGCCTAAATCTACATTGTTGCCAAAGTTGCATGCAAAAGTTGTATCTACTCCTAATTTTGCAACACTTGTACAATGGCCAGTCTTCGCGAGCGAAGATCCGGGGAAGGTCTTTCCACCTTCCAGCCTGCGCATTGGATTTTTTAGGTGAGACACAGTGTGCGCGGAACTGAGCCCACCCTTTAATCCTAAGGTTCATCTGCCGGGGCCAAGCGAGCTTGGACGGTGGCAGCGAGGTCCTTAGGACGTAGGTGGGTTGCCTTTAAGGGCTAACGAGCCCCACCTGCCCGGGAGTGGCCCTGACCGGGAATCGAACCCGGGTCTCCGCAGTGATAGCGCGGCGCCTTTACCACTAGACCACCAGGGGCTCCGCAACACTTGTAGTATCAACACTAAATCGAAGCTACAAGACTTATCTGCTTTAAAAAAAAAAAATCAAGGGCCCCATCCTGCAATAAGATTCACACACATATTGTATCAGAAGAACACTCAGACCACGCTCTAACCGAACAAAGATTTTACTGCAACACTTCAGGAAATATCTCTTTGCCGCAAGTGCTTTTTTGTTGTAATTAAATGTTGGCACATAGTAGTACCGTGCAAAAAAGAAAAAAAACATTTAAGCAGCATAAATCACTTAAATGAAAAAACCCACTTGAAATAGTAATAGAAATTACAACCTAATCTGCCCCCCTCTGATGAGGGTATCAGGGACAATACGCCTGAGTGTGTTTGCCTTTAAAAGCCAAGATGACTACACGTGACCTATTCAAAAACAAAACACACCACAACACTTGCAATGAAAGACATTCCTACAAACCTTCACTGCAGCACATATTAACAATGATTTCCAGAGCAGTCTGCTGAGCCGTCAGTAAAGCTGTCACTTCTTCCAGTTCCCACTTATCAGACTAGAAAATAAAAACATGAACCAAATTTGATTTTGTAAAACAACATTTAAGTGCAACTTAAATTACCCAAGCTGTCAGCTAAAATTATAGTCCAGCCATTTTCTCTTCTCATTCTACACCAAAACTTGCTAAAAGCCCCACAAAACCAAGAGGCGTAAGCTACCACATCTCTGTCGGATGTTCCAGAGCAAATTTTATCTTCAAGAAATACCATCTGCACTACAGCTGTAAGGGAAAAAAATTACCTAAAGCCCTAACAGAAACATATATTCCTGTTACCCTTTTCCCTTTGCATCTGTAAACCTTTGAGCCACCTTCACTCATGACTGAATGGCTACAAATCTCACTTGCTGTAAACAGAAATCAAAATTCCTGCAGCAGCTGCAGGTAGAAGTGTCAGGTAAGCCTATACCTTCCACTGGAGGAAAACCATGGAAATGCGCTTTCCTGATGTGGTTGTGCAACTTGGCCACATTGGAACAAGTTGTGCTGAAATTTTCCATGCTCATCTTTGAGGTTTTCGCTAAAATAGCCAAGCTATTTGAGAACCAGTGTTAGTAACACTCACAGGTCATTTCCTCTGGCCAGTGCTGAGTCAAGACTAGTCCAAAGCTCAGCCAAAAGCACAAATCCCAACAGCCAGCCAGCCACACTTACCGGAAGTAAATCTGAAACATCATTTTCTCTCCTGAGTTTTCCTTTTGGTATTTCTTCCATGTTATCATCTTCACTCAAAACACAGTTGTCCACCACATCACTCATGTTTTCCTCTGTTTCTGCTTCCACAGTAAGTTTTAACCTGTTTTTTTCAGCTTCATTCATACGAATAATTGTTTCACCAGCATCTATTGCTAACGATTCTGAAAAAATCTTCAGGATCGCATTAACCATGCTTCCCAGGCTGCCTGGTGGAATGGTATCCTTGATATTCCAGATAGTGCCTAAATATGAGATAACCAAAATATAAAAATTACTAATGTACTCAGTTCTCTGTAATAGTCATATATTTTGTAAGGACACAACCTGCACTACTTAAAATAAACAATGATTACATTCAGTATAAATGCTGAAGTCTTTGCTTTACAGATTTGTATTTTTTTCTGTTTAGCATTTCATATACTCATCTCTAATAACTGCTATGCCCACATTTTAAACTCAGGTAAATTTCAGCACATACGTAACTACAGAATATTTATGTGGACTGACCTCGGTATCACTTTGTACCTGATAATAAATCCACATGAGAGAATTTTCTAAGGATTCTCAAAATTAATTTATTACACTCCAGTATCAAAAATCACAATGGTTAAACATCCAAGGCTACAAGAAGAATGCAAAGTAGAGAATCTGAGTTAAAAATCTACACCTATTAAGATCAAAACTGCTCCTGTACCACTCATTATTGACCCGTTTCACTGCTGAAAACCAAATAAGCAGATAAAATGCTTTATCACCCTGATCAGGGACTGAATTTAGAGTCAAGTATTTAAGACAGTTTCAAAACTAGTTGTAAAATCTGTTTGCAGTTCCAAAAGGCAGATATATAACCTCATGAACTATCTGTATGGGCTTTGACAATCAGATGTCCAAACTTCAGTCGAGAAGCCTAAGCTTTCTGTGCTTCCCACCCCCCTTTACCTGCCGTGCTCCCCTTCACAGAGCAGTGAGCACCCTCGAGCACCGTACCTGCTATCAGTGTTCTCAGAAGGACATGCTTCATTGTGCTCTCTGCACACAACATCACTGTTTCCAATACTTGCTGTGCAGAAGCATTAAATGAAGAAAGAAGGTCTGGATTATCTTCTGTCACCGCCTGCAAACAGTTTGCTGCAGCAAACAACAAGAACAAACATAGTTAACAAACCCAACAGTATAGCTTTCACTCTCCTAATGAAAAAGCATTATCTTCCTGCAAGCTGGAGTAATGAAACGTTGAAAGGAAAAAAAAATTCATGCAGCATCAAGTTGTAATGGTACAACACTGCTCTCACAATCTGTGTTTTAGATTAAAAGACACTCTGTGGCAAACCTGTACACAAAACAAATGAGGACAATAACATATCAGACATGGAATTGGCTGTACTAATTTCAGCTACTCCAAAATAGATTTCTCCATTGTATACTGACTAGTGACAACATAATAAATGTTGGGACCACACACACCTGTATGACCATTGTAAGACTATAATAACAATACTACTAATAAAACCATACTGAAAGTGATAGGAGTTGTTTGGGGTTTTTTTAGATGGACTATGTCCTTTGCTCAACAAACTAAATCCTCCACTACCAAAACCCAAAACCAAAATTAAAAACACTGCCCCCCTCTAGACCCCTCTTTCCACAAAATTTTTCCTCCCATGTAACCACCAATAAGTCATCGTCCTTTGGACTGAAAACAAGCACAACAGATGCAAACTTCTGAATCATGTGCTGTTCAAAAATGAATTTTAAATCTTATATTCAGTGTAAAGCTCAGCAGTCCTAAGACAGGTGCATTATGTGTGTAAAATCAATGTTACGTTTATACAGTAAAGAAAAAAAAAGTATCTTTAAATCCTTATCTCCTCCTTTTACCACTTACCTACTGAAATAGCCAGATCCACATTTGTGGAGAATTTCTTCATGTAATGTAACACAGCCTCCAGACACCCTTCTTTATTGAATATGTACACGGCGGTGTTGTTGCATTCACTAATGTATGAAAAAGATTAATTAAAACACTTTTCCCAGGAAAAAAAATACTGTAACAATGTTTTAAGTACCTCATACTCACTATTACTCAGAGTTATAAAAACTATGTAGGAATTATGCATTAGTCAAAGAGCTATTCTTCGTTACTGAGGTTATGATCAACTCTGTGTAAATATGCTGAAAGAGAAACTGCAAAATCCTGGCCACTTTTGAGGAAAGTTGGCTTCTACCAGCTGCTTCCTCATACACAGTGTTTGGGAGTTTATTTGGGAGTCTAAATACAAATGTGGACGAGTCCACTCAGAGAGTGAAAGGAAGCTGCAGGCTATAAGCCAGCCCAAGGCTTTCTGCAGGCACAGAAAACTTCACCCACAAACCTACTGACCAGAGTTGCTGCCTCTCACATCAATATTCATTCACTCCATAAAATGACTGCTCTTATCATTCAGACATGCATTCACTTTAATTATTTAACAGTGGAATTTGTGTTTCTTCAAGCTTTCCACAGTTATTCCCTATTTTAAACTAATATATTGATATAAGACTAATTCAAACTAAAAAAATCATAGGACCTAATCGGCTACAAGGATCTTCAAATATTTATTTCTGGAAATATTATATCTCAGCACCAGTGCCAGCCCCAATTTTATCTATGCTAAGTAGCAAACTTAGCAATGTATCTATGCTAAGTAGCAAACTTAGCAATGAAGTCAGTAGTTCATGTTCATTGCCACAAAGTTCAAAATACAGAGGTGATTCATATCTCACTTAATGATTATAGTTCCTGTTCCAAAGCACTGACTACAAAAGCAAAAAAAAAAAAAAAAAAAAAAGAACACATAACATTGTTGAGTCAGAGTCACAAAGGGTCATGTACTCTGTGCAAGGTGCTGAGCATGCAGTTTCTCTACTGTTCTAGACTCCAATTCCTAAAAAAAAAAAAAAAATCCCAATTTAGAAATAAGGCCTCAAGCCAGCAGCCATACCACAGAGTCAGGCAGAGAGGCAGCTCCACTGAAACACTGTACAACACTAAAGCACACCCTGTATGCACCAAGGTGTGTAACGATGTGCAGTTGTTAAAAAATGAAGAGAAACAACACAAAACTCAAGAAAAACTTTCAGAATATGTTTTTATCACTTCAGTGTTCATAGTCATTCCTGTATTAAGTGTTGCTGTTTTTCTTCCTTCACCTGGTGTTTCCAACACAAATATTAATTGAACAATTCACATTATTTCTCACATAATTAAGTAGATTTGTATCAGTGTCTCAGTAACCAAGGGATAGTTGGTTCAAACATTTAATATTAGCTTTTGGGATGACCTGTAGAGGGAGGAAGTAGTATAAGAAGTCCTCATATTCCCAGAGCACTGGAGTCCAGATCAGAATTTAACTTTCTCCATCTCTCATAGCACAATAAGGATCTACAGGAACTGAATGCAAGACATCCCAACCCAATCCCAACCCAAACTGCACAGCAGGTTATGACAGAACATGTCCAGAAAACAAAATCAGAACTCAGGATGAACAACCAATAGAAAAAAAATTCGTCACTCTCCTAAAACTAATGACCAACTTAATGGACTTCTAGAATCCTTAATTTAAAAAAGTAATTTATGGCAGAAGATAAACCTGTATTTCCAATCAGATTAGGGCTCACCATTATTAAAGGAAGGCACATGTAGGAGCAACACAATCAGAAATCAGAATCAGCAACTGGATACATCTTCCCATGCCAGGACAGTCATTTCTTTTCTGCCTCAATTACCAGGCTACTTTTCAGGAATAATTTAATTTAGTTTGTCTAAAAGGCCAGTGTTTACACAGCACTTACCATATATTCCACAGCAAATTAATAGCTTCATTGGCTATGTCTTCAATATAATTTTTGTTTGTCTCTCTGCATTTCTTTGGAGACAGCTGGTTAGCATCTAACTCAGTGCTACACTACAACAAAACAAGAAAACCAGTGTTGGGAAACAATCAAGCCACAGTGTTTAATACCAGAAAACCTGACTAGTTTCCTATTCTTTAAGAAAATTGGGCAATAATGGAATTGAATCATCAGCAACTTTTCTCTTGTAGAAAGACTCTTATACTATTTGCTTTGCATTCAGTAGTCTTTAGAAGAATTTTTTAATTAAAAAACTTTACAATTTTAGAACCCCAGGCGCTATTTCTTGCTAATAGTCTGTATGCCACTGTCAACAGTTCTTTCTAACCACAAAGACTAATTCAGCTAATATCTTGCTATGCTTTACAATAATGCTATTACTCATTTTAAAATGGGGAAGAAACATACAGAAAATGATGGTATTGCTCAAGGCTGCTCATACAAAGACAGATTTCCAAACTGCACTGCAACACCTGGACCAAACAAAGAACAGGTATTCAGTACAAGTTATCCTACAGTACCCAGCTGTAAACCCAAGCTTTTATTCAGACAGAACTGCTCACCAAAAAAACCACACTAGAATAATACTGCAACATAAATGTTGGACCTGGATTTTGACTGACACAATAAACTAGTCTTGATTAACTCTCCAGACCCAAAATCTCCAGACTTTTCATGCAAAAATTATCCCAGGGTGCAAGCCTCACCACAGACCAAAATTAGCTGGTCAGGAGACAGAAGCTAGTGGTGTGAAATCTCTGGAATAATTTTTGTACCATTAAATCTATTGAAAATTCTTCTAAAATATCTTTTAAATATCTTAATAATTGATTACAAAAATTTAACTATTTTTGTAAGTGGGGATAATTCAATGGCTAGATAAGTTTTAAAATCAGAATAAACACACCTCTTTCAGAAGTGCAACAAGGGGTGTCATAATGTCCTTTGTCACCATGTCATCACAGACTTCAAATCCTCCACAAGCGCTTAGATTTCTGAGGAAAACAAAAAAAGTAATGCTTTGGATTAGATACAACACTTTCCAGGAATGTTTCAAAAAATCAGATATTCTATATTCTCCTCTAAAGGTTATGGTACTTTTTGTTTTAAAATCAATTTGCTCAATCAGTAACTTTAGTCTTCTACCTACTACCAAAGAATAACTTTGGCAGTAGGAAAAGAATATTTTCACTTACTTGTCAAGCGCAACACGAAGGATTATGGGTACTAAAACATCAAGACACAAAGTGCCATATGAACTGCATTCAAGTCCTCTGTATTTCTTCATAAAGCATACATTTCCAGCATAAAGCCTGCTCCTGACATTAGAGTATCATGGAGCAAGAAAACCCCCTCTCTTGTGGACTTTAGCTGATGTGTGCATACCTACTGAGGCCAGAGCTAAAGCAAGACATGCTGGCATTCAAGTTCATGGCTGTCAACAGCAAAACCCCACTGTTTTCCGTCCTATGCCAGGATTACCCCATTCTAACTCTGCTTACCGGAGAGCACCTGCAGCTGTTTCCCGAACAGCTAAGCTGTGATCCATCAGCAACGGCCCCAAACACCGCACAACGTCCCTCTGCAGGAAGGCTGGGATGACATGCTTCTGCTGCAACAGCTTGGAAATACTGGCACAGGCATACTCTCTCACTTCAGCACTTGGATGCTGCAGCTGGGGAGACACAAACAGGGCAGATCAGGTTGAGGGAAAAGGTAGCTGGAAGCTTTACTGCTCCTGAATGGAAGCAAGAGCTTTTAACTTCCATGAAAGTTTACAAATCTTTGCCTGTGTTGTGTGTTAACTATATGACTAAATAAACACCGTTCTGGGTGTTTAACAAGAGAGCCATAGTCCAGACACAGATTTGACACTAGCTGGCACCGGTGAGACCCCATATCTACTTTCAATTACCATGTATTTAAAAGAAAAAAGGAACGAGTCGGTAGGAATATAAAACACATGACACCATAAAGAAAAATAGAAGAATTAAAAAATAATAATAAAAAAACCATAGCCTTTAGATTAAGAGCATCTGCTTAACAAAGAGAAGCAAGTGTTCTCTACATCCATAAGATGATGCTGACTTGTGCTGTAACAGGGGTTTAGGTGAGATGTAAGAATTTCAGACATAAAAATGACAGAGCAGCTGAAGTGTATATCCTGGAAGGTCATGTAGTTTGTTGAAAACCTAACAGAAAATATAAACGTCTACTGAAGAGCAGAGTAGAAGAGTGGTACATCACATCCTACCTCACTGACACTGATAGAAGTGCCTCAGCTCATCCTCACCTCTGCCTTTATATACTTTCTCTCAATTTTCAGACTAAATAGGTCAGTCCAGAAGAGTAATCAAGCAGTGATTTGTTCAATGAGTTCAGTTCGGTAAAGTGAACAAAGATTCAATTACTTGAGGGGAAAACAGATTTTTGCTTCTGATTCTAAAGTCACGTGTGCAAGACGAGTTTTACATCACTTTTCATCTGCAATGCTTAACCCAGAACCAAGACTGCGGCCTACATAAGTGGCTACAAGTCATTTTTCCGCGTTTCCATCAGTTATCCCTCACGTACGGCTCACTGACTCATCGCTCTGACCACCTGTAGAACTCTCCCGTAGAGAGGAGGAGGAGTGGCGAACAAACCCAAGCACCGCCGGAGCTGCCTCCCAGCCCCTCCCGGGACGAGGGGCAGCGCCGCCTCCCGCCCGCCGCAGGAGGCGATACCCGGGATCTCCCGGTGCCGCCCCGCCCCGCCGAGCCGCGGGCGCAGCCGGGAGAGCGCGGGGCGGGAGGGACGGGCGGCGGCCCCGCCGGGCTGCTCGGCTTGTCCCCGCCGCGGGGGCGGCCCCAACCCTCTCCCCCCGCACCCGCTGCCCCGAGAGAGGGTCGCGCCCCGCCGCCCGCACCTTGTCCAGCAGCTCCGCCGCCGGCTCCTCCTCGGGGCCGGGCTCGCCGTGCGGGCGCTGCGCGGGCCCGGCGGGGCCGAGGGCTGGGCGGCGGAACCGCCGCGCGCGGCTCTTGCCCATGGCTGCGCTCGGCGCCGGCGCGAACACGTGTGCGGCCCCGCGCACGCGCCGCCCCCGCCCCGCCCCGCCCCGCCCGGCGAGCACCGCGAGGCACAGGCCCGCACCAGGAACACCCGCACCCCGCACCCACGGAACACACACCGCAACCTGCACCCCCACCCACGGAACACACAGCGCACCCGCACCCCGCACCCACGGAACACACAGCGCAACCCGCACCCCCGCACCCACGGAACACACAGCGCAACCCGCGCACCCCGCACCCACGGAACACACAGCGCAACCCGCACCCCCCGCACCCACGGAACACACAGCGCACCCGCACCCACGGCACCCCGCACCCACGGAACACACAGCGCACACCGCACCCCGGCACCCCGCACCCACGGCACCCCGCTCCTGCCTCGGGGTACGCCGGACCTTCCCCCAGCTCAACAAGTCAATAAAAGTGTCACATGAAACAGCTTCCTCCAAGAGCACTTACAGAGGCAGGATTGACCTGTAGGGTGGAAACCCGGCTGGGGGGGTTTCTCTCTGGTGTGGCTCTTATAATCTAAGACACTGACATCAAATACGGGAAATGTTGGTCCGGTATGAAAGTTACAGACTTCAGCTACAAATTTTTAAGTTCTTCTGCGTTCGCTGAAGATCTGCATTTGCACGGTACAAAAGAAGATAGCGTTTTGTTTATACAAAGGATTTATTTTATACACATTTACCTACAAAATATACAGCAGTTAAAAATAATGCGTGGGCAGAACAATTACTGGAAAAAAAATCCAGAAGACAATTCTTAATGTCTTAACTGACAAAGTTACATCAATAGGCTGCCTTTAAAAGCCAGTCTACCCTGTAGTAGGAGTTACTGAAGTTGCAAGAGCTTTGCAGTTAGAGTCAATTTAAAGAGTTCGAAACAATTAAAAAGGCACCTTGAACAACTTAAACTTAAAACTTTAGTTTTAGCTATTCAAAAGTTACACTTTGAGCATATTTCATCCACACCTCGTTGTTAACACTCTGAATAACAAAATTGTTATTTTCCTGTGGCACTCTTTATATTTTCTTTACCAAATCTGAAGTTATGCATTTGCAATACTATTTTCATGTTCTGACTATCACAGCATAAAAATCCCCTCAGAATGTTCGGGTGGACTTTAGATACAGTACAACCTTGCAATCAGGAAGATACAAGCATATTTAAGACAACTTTTAAAATATTAAAACCTTAAAATAGCAGTGTTTTGAACCAGATCAAACAAGGAACTACGTATAACCACAAGGAAAGTGGCTGGTGCACTATATACACAACTCGACAAAGGTGATCCTTGATATATTTGTGAAGTTCTTAAACAGTAAGACCAGTTTTCTCCAGCACAGACAGACCGTCTTCCTGCGAGCCTTTTAACCAGTTCCAAAAAGAGTGACCAGGAGACAAAGACAGCTGTAATGAGGAAGTGTGCTAATAAAACATCAGGAGAATGGGAAGTGTTCCTCGCAATACGGTTCATGGGAACAAAGGAATCCATAAATCAAATACTCCTTTTCCTGAACACTGGCATTGATGTGCTATTTACAATAGCATACAAAGACATGTAACACAAATGAGGTTTAATTTTCAAGTTCAACTTCATTGCTGATTAACATACTCAACTTGTATGTTCCTTTCTAGCCGAAGTAAAAAAGTGAGACTAATACTGAAAAAGAGGTAATCAGAAGTAGCAAAAGCACTGATAATGTGATAACAAAGAATTTGGATAAATATTCAAGAAAGTAATATTGCACACTTTGACTGTCAACTGTGTTAAGACTTTCACTCCCAGGCAGTGACAACCAGTCCCATTTGTTTTTTGCTGTCTTACTACCTTAAAAAAGGTCATTTTTGGTTTCCATGGCAGTGGAAAAAACTGAAGGAAGACAGCCCTTATTGAACGTGAGGCCTAGGTTTTAATATTAATTTTCCAGTCTGCAAGAGAGAAAAAAAAAAAAAAAAGAGTTTAAACTCTGAAAGTTGAGCCCAGTAATTCCATTTCAAATTCAATATTAGAGGCTGAGTTTAATACAGACAACAATACTGAGCATTTCACATTCCAGTTTTACAGACACACAGAATTTGTTGAGGTGTAAACAAACACTGTTCAGAAAAGAAACAAATGTGTCTTTTTGAATTGTTTGCCTTTTTTTTTTTATACAAACAAAGTTTAGGCAATGAACAACTAACACTTACATCATCACAGGACATATTATATTCTGCCAAAACAGTTCGACATCGGGCTGCTATACTGTGTGGACTGTGTCAAGGAAAGCAGCTAACACTCGTACACAGAGTAAGTCAAAACTGAAACAGCAGCATTAGCACAGGCTTCAAGAACAGCAGTAACTACAACACTTTTAACCTGACAAACACAATTAAAGGATACATTGATGGTGCCACCACTCTTTTATGTATTCCAGCAAAGAACAAGCCTATTAGGGTAATACAGCTAATTGTGAAAAACGGGTGATTCCAAAGTGATGTGAAAAACGACACCTAGGAAAGAAATTGGATTAGTCTCACTATATACTTTCTAAAACATACAGAAAGTTGCTTCCTAGTTTGCTTAATGAAAAATAAAATACTGCTCCTAGCCCTGTCCAAGTACTGGTGAACAATTGTTCATATCAGCACTCAAGGCGTAGCATTTTGGTAGGCAACATCCCACGACACATTCCACAACAATTCCAGACAGCTTGAGAGCTTTACTAAAAACTATCTTCCATGGTTTAGCCTTCCAGTTTTCAATATACCACCTGACTGCAGCACCAAGTTATGAAACAGAAAATGTGCAGCACTAGCCTGATCTTACCTTCTGTGTCTCCGGATCTATTAACCAGTTCCAAGCCCCAGTTGCTGTGCAAACTGATACCACTATCAGAATCACTGATGAAGAAAAGAACAAGAGTCATAAATAGTATACCTCACTCATATTTCAGAGCATTTATTTTTCAGCTGCAACTTTTAAGCTTGTATTTCTTTGCCTACTTCTGCATGAGGAAAAGCTTCTATTGAGAGGCAGAAATGAAAATAGGTGAAAAAACTTCCAATAAGGGAAACTGTAAAGATTCTGTACAAGTTGGTACTAAAACATAAATAGACTGATTTTGAGAGACTACAAAGGGTTGGGGAACAGGGGTTGATGGAAAAACAGAACAAATATAAACATAAAGAAACCTCGTATTATATTGCACACCCATAAGGCCTTGTAGCTTTCATTGCAGTTCTGAGTGTTTTCTGTGGAGCCTGGATGCAAATAAATTTTTACTAGAAAGGAAGTGGGCAGGGCAGGGCAAAAAAAAAAGCCAACAAATCAAACAACAAAAAAAAAAAAAAAAGGAAGAGAAGGCCTGGAGTTACTAGCCTTTAGGATCATAGGGAAGAACCTGGAAACAAAACCCAAATATTCACTAAATACTACTTTCAGGTTTGCAAGACTGCTATAATTTGCTATTGAGTTGCGTATTGCTTATAGATATTACAAATTAAAAAAAAAAAACAGGAACTCTGACAAGTTAAGTTTTCAAAAAGAAAGCTGAAGAAGATCTATCAAAAGCATAAAGCTGCTCTATACAAACACATTTTTTTCAGGATAACAGGAAGAAAAGCAAACATTAAATACCCTGTTACAATTAAAGTAGACAGTTCCTCTTTTATGTGAATTGCAAAACTAGAAAAATGAGTAGTTTGGGAAAAAAACATGAATTACAATTGAATACAATACTAGTTATGCAAACGTCATTTAAATATGCCTAGAAGTTTTCGGTACTTTTTTTTTAATTATATCTGACAGTAAATAACAATTCTGGAAGCCAAATGCATTCCTACAATAGGTATGCACAAGTCTGGCAGAGGTGCATATAAATATCTGCCTGCCTCCTGATTGCTCCGAAACAAGGGGGATTGGGGTAGTGGTGTTGGTTTTGCTTTTTAAGTAGTTGTTCCTTCATTCAAAATTGGTCTCTCAGGAGAAAAGATGCAATTTTATATGTTCCAAAAAACATCAGTATTCTTTCAGTAGGGAAACTTCAGCAGAATCTCACAAAAAAAAAAAAAAGCTGTGTGTTTCCACCACAGACTACTGATTCAGAAGTTGGCAGCACATCTGTGGTATCTTTTGACCTTCCCCCTCCTTCAAACTTCCCTGTTAGAACAGAGCTGAAGATATATGCTGCCTTTATGGCACACTGCTGTAACTTTTTCACCTTCAGTTTTATAGGGACTAGCTCGCTCAATTATATTTAGTTTAGGTAACTATAGTGACTATCAGAAGTCTGAGTCTCAAAAAACCCCCCAACAAAACATAAAACCCAGAATAAAACAGAAAAAAAACCATAACAACTTATTGTTCCAACCAGTTCAATCTTAACCTCATTTTTCTAACTCTGGCTAAAGTATTAGTTTATTATCCTGTATTAACTTGTTGCAGTGTTTGAAGTTATGCCACAAATTTTAAAGAAAACCAGATTTTTGTTTGGGCAAATTTAAATCAGAGATATACACTGATAAATCTAAAAACCTTAAAAGACAGAATCCTGTTTATCCCTTGGAACATCAAACTTACTTCTCCAACGTCCTGTAGCTGGTTGCAAACATGCAATATATTCAGTAAGTCTTCTTTCAAAAGCTTTGAGATCTGGGGAGGATGTATATTAAGCATAATTAGATCTTCATCTATTTAGTCACATTTTAATGTAAAAGATAAAAGGAATTCATTTTCCCCTGTGCATACCCACTTAAACAGGCAGAGAAAACCAATGCAATGATCATTTAGATGCAATAAAAGCCCAGGCAAAGTAGTTTTACTCAACTTCAGGTAAAAAGTACACTGATGGAGTAAAACTAAATGCAAGAAACATTCCCACTTACAAAAAAGAAAAATCAATGTAGCTGGGAAATCAGACTATTTAGATATTTTTAAAAACACTGAGAGTTAGATTCTAAGTAGCTTAAATTGCCCCTCAAAACAAACAAAAAAAAGTATCACATTTTGGACTATTAGGTACATCAGGAAACTATTATGTTCTATTATCTATATAACAGCAGTTTTAAAAAAGGTTAGCCTTTTGCCAGCTGCTCAAGGGATTACTTGTACCAGTGTGGCTTTGATGACTTTGTTTTGTAGAAACTTTGAGTGCCCTGACATACATATACACATATATGTAAAAATACCCACAGCAAACACTGACCCAAAGATCTTAGTTTAATTCATTATTTTCTTTAAACGGATATTTCTTCTTACTGCCATCCTTCTCCCATAATCTTTGCACTGAAATTGCTCTTAAATGCATTTCAAGTTCATACTCCTAATTTGTTTTTAAAAAAATCTTGACCTCTCAACGTGTGTCTACAGGAGCTGTTTCACCTCAAGTCCAGGCTAGATTTAAGCTTCTGTTGAACAAGGTCAATATATGACAACCACGTAGAATTTTACCTGAAGTTTTAATTAGCGTCAGCTTAACTTTCAGCTAAAGTCTCCATCAGCATCACCGTGGAACTTCAGCTTGCAACTATTGCTAAATTAGTTACCTCAATAAGGCAAATAGAGAGTAAGACTGAAAGAAGTGTCGCTATTATGATCATTACTAATGCAGTTTTCTAAACTTGAATTTACTCCTAAGTGGTTTGCAGGTGAATTCATGGGTTAAGATTACAGTACCTTGACTTCAGCCACAGAACAGCTGACTAGTCTTAATTACCGCCAAGAGCCCGGTAGTTATGGCCTGTCCTCCACCTCCCTTCTGGGGAAGCTAAACCACTGCCAGCAATTAAAGCTAATTAACTGTTCCCTGACTAGCACAAGCCCCTGCACCTAGTCACTGAAGTGAGAGGGGGAATAGGAGGCAGCACATGAAAATCTGCTCTCTGAGAAGCAGCACCCTGAAGGCATAAAATCAGGCTACTGACAACAAAGCTCTCAAGGAAACACTTGCATAATGCAGACATCACGAAAACAAAAAAATGAAAAAACTCTTTCAGAAAACAGGAAATGAAAGTTTTAACTTATTTTCGTTTATTATCTCTGAGTTGATCCCTTGGGCAGCTGTGACCAGCAGGGCTCCCTTCTGGGATCCCTTAGCTTGTAGAGACATGGCAACAAAGCCCTGACAACGCCGGACTATCAGTTCCTGCCGACATGTCCGCTACAAAAAACCTGCACTGATGCGTTTCTAAAATCCCTACCAGCCGTATTTCTGAACGCTAAAAACTCCTTTCGGGGTTTTGACATGCTGCAAGCTGCAACTTCAAGGACCGCGTATCCCAGACCATCAGTGTCCTCGGATAAGAAAGGGCTATTTGAGGTCGCGTTCTTCGAGCACAGTGTGGGACTCGGAGCTGCAAGAAACGCGCCTCACGCACGAACCCGCGGGTTTAGCACAGCACAAGCGGATTTTAGTAAGCCACAGCCGAGCAGCGGCAGGGAAAGGGAAGCAGGTCCCTTCTTCCCGGGGCCGGCAGGAGCCCCCCGGCACAGGCCTCCCCTCGGCCCCGCTCCCCGGGAGCAGCACAGCCCGCCCCGAGCGCAGGATGCGGAGGAGCCCCGGGACCCCGCCCCAGCTCGCCTGTCTGGGCCGAGGAGCAGCGCCGGGAGCGCGGTGCAGAGGGAGCCGAGGCCTCCCGCGGCCGCTTCGCCCCGCTCCGCGGGGACGGCGCAGCGCGCCCGGGCAGCCCGGCCGTGGAGCCGGGAGCTCCCGGCGCGCCGGAGAAGCAGCGGCGGGGTCGCTCCGTGCGGCCGCACTCACCCTCAGCCTGGTCCAGGGAGTTCATGGCGGGCGGGCGGAGCAGCAGCACCGGGCGGAGCACCGAGCACCGGCCGAACGCCGCGCCCCGCCCGCCGGCCCGGCCCCGCAACAACGCCCCGCGCCACTCGCCCGCCGCGCCGCCCGCAGCAAGCGCGGCCCGCATTGGCTGCGGGCGGGGAAGGGGCGCGGCCCGGCCCGCTGAGGGCGGACGAGCGGCTTGGCCGGGCTTTGTTTATTAAGCGGTGTCCCCGCCTTGTGTCCAGTTGTCACATCCCGGCACTCTCGGGTCGGTTGAGAGGGCCGTTCCGTATATGTGACTTGGCGGAAAATAAAAGCTAGAAAAGAAGACACAATGCTCTTTTTTATTCCCCTCCCCCAGGCAGCCCTGGGTCAACCTCTACGCTTGTTCACTCAGGGTTTTTTTCTACGCACCTTCCCCTTACAGTCACCATCCAGCGCTCCGGCGCGGCCGGGCTGCTCTGCCGTGTTTTGGAAGCAGGTCGAGCAAGAGTGACCTCTAATATCAGCAAGGCTGGGCAGAGCTCTTGAAAGCTGCTGACAAGCACGAGCATAGGGCTAAATCTTTCACAAATGCAGTTTCCGTGCAAGAGGAGGGCACCGGGACACGAAGAGTCGGAGTGGGATGCTGCCAGCAGGCTTTGTACCCACACGATGCCCCACTCACTCCCTGTGTGGGAGACCAGATTCATTTCACCTCCATGCAGCCCTGAGAAGCTGGTGTTAATAGATCAACCCCAGCCACAGACCAGGCTGTGTCCCCTCAGCCCCAGCAGGGCAGGGTGGCAGCCAGCAAGTGACCCCAGAGTACCAGGGTGCGGGTCCAGAGCCAGCCACACCCTCAGTTCAGCTGCTGGAGTTTCCTTCAGCAGGAGTGAGGTGAAACCTTTGGAAAGGAGCTTGAAGGATGAGGAAAGCCCCAGGTACAGCCCCATCCCTGCGAAGCAGTGCCAGTGCAGAGGTCAGCAGTGTGGTACATAAGCAGCAGCAACGCCGGGCACCAGCACAACTGGGCACCCACCATGAGCTGCAGAAAGCCCAGAGAACAGCAAAAACCACAAACACCTTAAAAACATCACCCAGGAAGGCAGCTTTAGTGGTGTGACTGTATTTGGTCTACAGAACGAGAAGCCTGGGGAGGATATGCTTACAATCTCCCTGGAGGTAAAGGGTTTTGCAAAGAGTGAACCAGTGCTGCAGGTCCAGGGCAAGGATGATGCACCCTGAGGGCTGCAGGGGGGATTGGAGCCTGGCATTGAGGAAGAACTTTTCCACTAGAGGTGAAGGAACAAGCCATCTCCAGAGATGGCAGGTGAGAGCGGGGCAGGCAGGTGTGGTAACCTGTGGCAGAATGTTTTGGCCAGTTTTTGTTTCCCCAGACATGAGGCTCATTAAGGGGACTCTCATTAATGAGACTCTCCAGGGTCATCTGGGGCCAGTGTCTCTGTCAGGAGAAGGGGTGCAAGGTGCTTGCACGCATCACCCATTACCCATCACCCCTCGAGTTTTCTGCTACTTCCCTTGGTGAGGCACCAGGAAGGGGCCTTTGGATGGGGACAGCGACAGTGGCATGTTGGTGGTGTCCCTTCTGGATCCTGCTCATCCCGACTGTGCTCTGGCAGTAGCGATCACGTAGGGGATGGCAACAGCTGAAATAGCGATCGTCCAAGAGCAGTGCGGAAAGGTTGGGTTTCTCTGTCGGTTGTAAGTGTCCCGTTGGACGTACAGGGATTGGCCACCATGATCCCACAGCCCTGCCTGCTGCTGTCCCAGCTAGGGTGCAGAGTTAACTGAACTGGTCTGTTTGCTAAATGAAAGCTTTTTGAGTTAGGGAGTGACTCGATTAGTGAGCTCTCCAGGGACCCGGGCTCTCTGCACTGCCATCTGTTTTCAGCTAACCGGTACTGGAGCCTGGATTATGTTTTGTGGTCCAGTAAGGATTTTGCGTTGCTCAAAGCAGAGAGCTGCAGTGCCCTCAGGGGTGAGATGCGGTGTCATTTCTCTACTTCTGGGGAGCATGGGCAGGGCATTAATTTTTTTAAAGAGACCTTGGAAATTCATGAAATATGACTTGCCATTTTGCTCTCATTTGTTTTAATTGTGATCATGAAAAAAAATGTGTTTTCTAGAAAGTCATAAGTTACTTTTGCTTTGGTGATAACTCACTGAATGTAGATGATGGCCTAATATTTTCTTAAGAGTGTTTGAGTCCAGCTTATTATAGTTTTGCCTAGTTAGTTTACACCAGTTTAGCCAGTGTAAAAACCAGAAGAAACACTACACTGGTGGTGGTAGGAATTCTGTCAGCTACGTGGAAAGGCTGGACACCTCAGTGGTCTTTTTTTGCTGGCTGTCAATAGAGGCTATAGCAGATATTAGCACTAGAATATTTCACTGAATCAGTCTGAGAAGTAGGTGTTTTTTCCTTGCTACAGCTGTGCTCTTGCAGTTGGTAGAACCTTAAATTAACGAGACCCAAAAAGCTGGATGCTACTCTGAAAAGTGGAGTGCTGTGCATAGCCCTTGGAGATTTCCAGAATCCTGAAAGGATGAAAGTTGTGATTTGCATTATTTATACTTCTGTGAGCTTGCTGATGTGCAGATCTCCTCTGATCTTTTATATTGCTCTAACTATTAGGTTTACTTCTGAACAGATACAGGTATTTTAAAGCTGGGTTTTTTCAAACTTTGATGATTTGTGACACTTAAAGGCTGAACCAACACCAGGAAAAAAATTCCAAGACCTGTAACCCTTGAGATGCTTAAGTAAATAAGCAAATCATTCCTTTATTGTTTGTATTGTAAAATTTATCTGGCAGTTCAAAATGCCTTTTTTTTTCCCGAGTAGATTTTACTTTCTTCTGTAAAATTCTGCTCACTAACTAAGATAAATGAGACAAGATGATGCAACTGTCATCATACTACAACTATGACTTGAATAAACTGTTTCTTAGAGTCAGTGCATCTGTTAATAATCCTTGATATTTTTTTCTTCCAACACCTGTGAAACCTTAAAATGAACAGTTTAAGCAAAAGAGCCTAGTGTACCTTTGGATTGCTTCCCAATGCAGAGGTGATTGGAAAAAATGCGCTTTTTCAGTTTAGGGTGCTATCTCAAGTATCTTTTTTCGAGGTGCAAGGGATGCATCTTTCTGAGTTTAGCAGCTTTGCTATCTATTTCTGGTTCCCACAGCTGTACTTGGAGCATAATGTGGGAGCATCTGTTGGCAGCATCTGCTATCAGAGATAATTAGGATGGGTCACTTGTTTCTAAGTTTGATTGCTTTTCCAGTCCTCTTCTGCATGTTTTTGTCTACATATCCCTTATACATTCATTTTCCTCTAAACAATCCCTCCCTCTTGAGGCAACATGTTATTTCAGAGATACTGTGTTAATGTTGAAGGCTGTTACAAATTCAGTCTTTTTGAATGTACTAATGCTGTATTTTTATAAATCTGTTTATTGTAGTAACTACCTTCCAAGTTTGAAAAGTGTAATCCCAACTTGCATTTAGTGATAAGAGGATAGTGTTTACATGCTTTATATTCCTTTTTTGAGTAGATTTTGGAAGCTTAAATCTTATCAAGAGACTGTCCTCTTTTTATTCATTCTGTCTCATTTTCCCTGAGAAGTCTTACTTATCTACAGGACTGCTGGGGGTTTTCTGTAAGAAGATCCATATTCAGAGCTTCTTGGTTTAGACAACAAAAAATTCTGGTCAGAAAAAAAAAACACCTCCATTACTTTTTTTTTTTTTAGTAGGCCTATAGAAAATATTTTAAAGTTATTTTATTTGTGAGCTTTCTCAAATAGTCCACTGTGGTCTATAGAAAACAGAATGCAGTTCATTAGACAACTGAACAGAATCCACAGGATTATCTCTACACAATTTATGTATAGTGTAAAAATACACATTTTGTGAGATTTGTTTTCCCTTCTTAGAACTGTAATATGAAACTTACTCTACCACACTGAATATGGTAAATTATGGCTTGAGACGCCATAAATGCTTTGAAGTTTGTTGATCTGTAAAGCTAATTTGTGTTCCTCTGCTCTTTTTCTGCAACTGAAGTGAGGGGTTTATATATTTTTATATTTTATATATTTTTATATATTACACCAGGAATAATTCACCTTCATATTCCATATAATACTTTTGAAGACAGGCTTCTTATATCCAAGATAACGTAATTCCTTTTTTAGTTTGTTGTTCCTCTTAACACATTTTAGGGGAACTTAAAAGAATGTTGTAGAATTTCTGTGTTCTAAATATCACAGTGTTTTATTAAACTGTGGTGACTTTTCTTTGCTGTTTGTCTTCAATATTATTTAATCTCCAAACTTTCTTAACTTTAAGCCCAGGTAGACTCCATGTCATCTGAAGTGAATAATATGTACCAGAAATTTACTATGAAGCAGTTTGAGGAAAAAAGTGAATCTTTCTATGTTAAGCATAGAATATAAAGTTAAAAAAATGCCGAAGAATTACTAGAGTTACTTGGGAAAGATTATTGAGGCTAAAGTTATGTCCACATCCTAAGAGAAGTAACAGTAAGGAAATTTCCAGGGCTGGAATGTCACTGGTTTATGAAATATCTGTTCCTCGAGCAGCATTGGCAGCAGTCTTAGATGTTCATGGTACTGGGGGAGCTTGGGATGCTGACCTAAGGGAAACAGGATGGAGGAGCAGAGAGACCATGGCCAGGCACTGCTGTAAATCACTGCAGGTATGGGAACTGTATAACTCATAAAGTGCATAGCATGTGTCACACAGTTGCTGAGCTAGATATCCAGTTATCACTGGCAATCCAATAAGAATCTGCATTTCTGTTGCTTCAATAATTTGCTGTTTGTGAATCTGGCTGTGATAGCTCTTACAAAACATGACTGGACTTATGGCACTGAAGTGGCTCTGCATTTCTGTTACTTATTGTGCTGAATTGGCTGTTACTCAGAATTTAAGTCCAGCCACCCTCAGCCCCTCTGGTATCTGAGGACCACCTGGAATGCAAGGGGGTTTATTTTCTGCCAAATTTCCTTACACTTAGCACAATGAACTCCCCTCAGCAACTTCTTGTTCATGTTTTTTGTTACTTTTTTTTAATTAGGGTATGGATTCTTGTTCACTCTTGAACCATGTGTATTCAGCTTTTCCAGTTCCTAGTCCTTCCCATTTAATTCCCAAATAGAGTCTTCTCAGCCTCTTTGCTTATTCCCCCTCTTCTCCCACACATTGTATTTGGTTTTCTAAAAGCTGTCAGGGAACAGATGTATTCATCTGATTTTTCCTTGTTTCGAGGAGTGCCTTAATTCTTCAACTGTCGCTCCTCATATGATAATATTGAGTGATTCAGTTGTCTTCTTTTCCTGACTTTCAGGTTGAAAGTTTTGTATTTAGAACAAGGACATTTTTCTGTGATATCTTAGATTTATGGCAAAGACATTACACCATAAAAATAAAGGCTCATGAGAAAACCAAACTGTTTGTTACTAACAATGTAGAGAACTCAAGACTGAAAGATGGATTTGTTTCTTTTCCACTGGATATAGCAGTGTCCTTTCCTCGCTGTGGGCACACAGACTTGAGAGGTGATGGGACCACTGTTCCTGTGTGCCTGGTCATTCCCGGTGGATATGTCCCCACCTCCCTCCCTGGCTGGCAGCCAAGGGGTAGCCCTAAGGTGTCCTTACCAGCTGTTATGGGTGCAGAGCACAGCAGGACAGGTTGTGGTGCAGGTGCAGCTGCATTCCTACAGCAGTTTCCTGAGAGCTGGCATCTACTCACTGTCTGAACTGTTCTGCTCACAGCCTGCTTTGTGCCAGACATGGGAGTAGGAGGTTTGTTGGCTTTTGAGATGATGAGCCATGTGCCCTGCTGGCTTGCCAGGATATGCTGTATTTCTTGTTTCCAACCATGGTTTTGGGTATCTGTTTGTTCAGCCTGAGATCCTGTTCACAAGCTGCTGCTTTGAGGGTTGCTTGCATTCCTGCTTGTCCTGTAGGGTTAATGTGTGATACTACTTTTGCAAAACAGTGATTTCTTCCAAGCAGAAGTGCCCCTTATTAAAAACTAACAAAATAACCACAAGCACACAAATATGGTTATGAGGTTTTTTTCTTGCATTACTCCATCCCCTACCTGTTTCCAAAAGGGCATGTTCTGAAATAACATGGCTATCCCTCTGTTAAGTAAACTTCCCTTGCTTTTCTCTCTGTAGTGTTGCAGTTATACCAGAGAAGTGGGAAATAAGCATGTATGAGTTTGTGTTGTGGCGAGTTCAGGGTGTAGCTTTTCAGTAAGGTCTGTCTTTGATACTCTAATTGAAAAGATGCTTAATTTAGAATGTGCAAGTAATGTACAAGTGCCATGTGTTAGTGGGAAGCAAAGAAATGAAATACCGACGTAAGTCACTTGTAAATGGTCAGAATTGTACAGTGTTGCTTTAGGTTGGTGAAGAATTGATGAGGCTGGTTGAGAAAAACATGAGCTGGGCCCCTCACTTATCTTGCACCTGCCTCTAGCAAAGGTCTAACAACTGCAGGATGTCTGGAGGGAAGCAGAGGCCTCATGGCCAAATGTTTGTGAGGCACAGAAGAGCACCCACGCCTCTGCACCAGCCTACTCCCCCTTCACCCTGAGCAACCAGCCTTGCTGTAAATCTGGTGCATTAATGAGATAAGGATGTGTGCAAAGACTGTCAGGAGAAGGTCAGATGGCCCTGGCTGCTGCCTGAGTATGTGCAGGAGGGACAAGTTGTTTATTGTACCTTTTTTTGTCAGCTATAAGTTCTGACCAAAAGTAAGAGACCCTCATTAAGCTCTGTTTATGTATTAACTTCCACACCCTGTGGAATGCAAATGAGGAGGAACAAGAGACGTAGTACATGTATGTACAAAGTCACCAGACATCCCCTATAACATGCAATTGTTCCATCCCATTGTGAAGGGCCAGAAATTTATAGTATAAAAGGGGGAGTTCTGGGCAGAAAGAGTCAAGGAGGGAAAACCCCTCTTCCTGCTCAGTATTGATTGATGGACTGTGTCTCTCCTCCTGCCCTGAAGGGACACCTTTATGTGAGCTTTGCACCTCCAACTGCATTGAAGCAGATCCAGGAATGTGCATTTATATACATATAGTGCTATGAGATCTCTCTTACCATACTTTCTGCCACAACACATATTAACACTCTGTAGTTGGTGCCTTTATGACTGGCAGTCCTGAATCTGCTTTCCTGCAGCTTCAGTAAACTATACTACAAATCTGTGCTCATGCAAGTTCTTATGGAACTTGACCAGACCTATAATGCTGAATTGGTTCTAATCAAAAATCAAGCCGTCTTGCATGCAGCCCCTCTGATCTCTGAGGACTAGTTGGAATGGAAAGGGGGGTTATTTTCTGCTAAATTTCTATTCCCTTAATGCAGCAGTCGCTTTCAGTTGCTGATACTTAATGATACTTGCTGCTGTACACTTTTCAGTACGTCTTTACTTTAAGGAAAAATGGATGAAGAAAAAGCTTTGGAAGCATCTTGTGTAAGCAGAAATCTTGCCTTAAAATGTCCCCCTGTGGCTGCAAATTTATGCAGTGACTGTTGGGATGTCAGTGTACTTTTTAAGGCTTTATTTAAGCAGTGTCAGGAGAAGCTGACTGAGGTGCTGCAAGTGTATCATAAGGCATTCAGTAGTTTAGGCAAACCTGAAGAAGGAAACCTGACCTTTTCACATCTCCCCAGAGTTTGTTAATGAAGAGTGGTGAAGGAAAAATAGTACATCACTTCTATTTGATATGACACTCTTTACAGAACAAATGTAGTGTGAAAATCTATTAAATGTGCTTATTTTATCAGTTTAACGTCTTGGATTATTCTAGCTTTTAAAAGGCTTTTCTGGTACTATATATCTAATCTCATGTTCTTACCTCTTCTAGTATAAATCCTTACAAATCATGTTACAAGAGTCATTCTTCCCAAGATGATTATTCAAAGGATTTTTAAGATCTGAATAGGAAAGAAACTTTCAGTAGCATAAATAGAAATTATTCTAAGGCTTTGAACATCCTATGAAAAGTATTTGTAATGCTATAGAAGGAATAAGGAATAAGTTGTATGTTGGAGATGGGCAGGCAAGCTCATTTCTGGTGACTCCTACATTGATGTATGTCTGTTGTGGGTGATTTTTCTATATGGCTCCTAAAGTATTTAGGAAAGGTGTTCTGTAACACATGTGAAAAATGTTCCAGTTTAGCTTCTGGTGTCTGGCTATAGTGAAAAAAAACGGTACTCTGGTGGCTTCTCCTAGTGTCACTGCCTTCCCTTGGAGTGAGATTTGAGTTCCGGCATCAAAACGGAAGATAGTTCAGGAGAGATTGGTACAAAGATAAAGCTCTGTGGGTTGGAATAGATGAATGGGCTGTTCTCAGTAGATTAATTCTAACAAGTTTGCAGCCAAGTTTAACCATGTTTCTTATGCCCTTTTTGCATGTCTAAGAAATTTCCTCAGGGAAAAAGAAAATGAGGGAGAGAAAAACCCTTGCTTCAAAGAACTCTTTTTATAATTTTTGACAGTATTGTTAAATAGTAAAGTAGTGAAACTTGGTAATGTTCCAATATAGTTTTGCAGTCTGTGCTGTTGCTTAATTGATTTTTCACTTGGTTGCAGATGACTACACCAGGGATGACTGTGGAGAGAAGGTATACGTGCAGTTTTACTAACAGATGCAGAAAGACTGAGACACCTTCTGACTGTCATTGCTGCCACCAGCAAGGAGCAAAAGTAGGTTTCCATTAAAATTTTTTTAGCTAATTCTATTACAGAGATGGTAATTACATAGGTAAGTGTAACCCAGTTCAGAAATGTGACCCTGCAAATATGTAGATAACGTTTGAAGATCATGCCTATTTAAATAGGATCTCCTTAATACTTCTAGTTAGTCCTAAAATTTCTTATGCATCTCCTAGGCAGTATCTTTTGCAATATTTAATTTCCTTCCTCCTCACTGACCTCAATATTTGACATATCCCTCTCTGATACTCATATGTTTGTGGCTACACCAGAGATTTTCTGTTTCAATTCATGGAGTGTTGCTCAAGTGTAGTGGTACATAATCTCTTCAAATGCGACTTAGAAATTCTCTGCCACTATCATGGTTTAGTGATCTATGGAAATGTTTAGGCAGATACTTGAAATCCAGATAGAAAGAACTACAGCTACCTCAGCTGGGTTGGTTCATGTGCCTGAAATGCAAAGATCGTGTGGGATAATCGGAGCAGGTTGTAAATTGGCTTCTAATTTTTTTAAGCAATTAAATAATTGAAGGTGACAGATCAGTTTGTTTTCAGTTGTTTTATGCCCAGATATGTTGCTTTAATATGTAGATAAATCATTTTTAGAATGGCCAAAAAATGTAGGTGTATTACAATTTACGAATAATAAGCCTTAGGTCTTCCATGGCTGTCTACTGTCTCACTGGTTACTTCAGGATCAATGTTAGCAAACTTTTCTGTCAGTGAATGGAATTAGTGACTTTCATTTCTCCACATTGCTAAAGAAATGTGATCTTCAAAGTTAGAAGACTAAAATCAGGTTACCTTCTTAAAGGAAGGTATTCATCAGCATCGATCCTCAGAACATATTTATTACTAGTCTTAAATTTTGTGCTCTCTAAATTTTGTGCTCTCTGTGTTCAGTATTTTTGCCAAAAAGAGGCTGCTAACAAAATTACCCTAATGTCAATGTAGTAGTTCATAATAGACAATATTCCTTTCTGTTGAATATTTCCCAGTATACTAGGGTGGTAAGATAGAATCAGATTATAAATATCACTAATATTAATAATGTGTTTCACTCTCAAATCTAGCACTAAAATGTGATCAAGCAGGAATCATTAACTAAATATCTTCCTTTTATGTATATTACAGCCTCCTAATATATCAAAGTAACTTTCAAAATTTTCTCTGTAGCTTAAAATAGAGATCACAGTCACTTCCCAATATTGTAGAAAGTGTATCTGATCAAAGAACACTTTGTTCTGCCGGTTTTTCACACCTCAACATTGGACTTGGCACCTGTGGCTTCTGGTACATACAAAATGACAACAACCCACTGATGGGAAACAATGACACAGACTTCTAGTTTTATATAACCAACTTCTGTTTTTTTAAGCTACAGTTGTAGGGGATGAGTTACAAGAACTGAAGGTGTGGTGAAAGTAACATACCTCACATAGGTCACATCTCACACATGCACTCCAAGGAGTTAAATAACTGTTCTGTATTCTTGAACATCTCAATGCAGCACTTTTCTCTTGCCCTGTAATCAGGCTTCATTATTCTATCCAGAGAAAGTTTAGCTTGTTTGAGAGATGTCACTTAAAGTATTCTCCATTCAGAACTACAGTTTAAATTTCTTTCAACCCATTAAAGTTTTAAACACTGATTCATTGCACTTCTGGGTAACAGAATTTGACCTAGTTAAAGTGAGACAGCTTTGAAATAGTTCTCTGAATTAATTTCTAATAATGCATAATACATGGAGTGATTAAATGTCTGTCCTGAATTGCTGCTTAAATGGCATAAAATGCATGTAACAAACTCATAGTAGTTACATTATAGGAAGTTATACAGCAATTGCCTAATTATAATTTTGCTTTCTTACATTGATTCTATGTAAATAAATAAAAATCCTTCTTAAGGTTTATCTCCATTTGTTGCAGGACTTTTCATTGTAAATTTACAAATTTCACATGTTTTCTTGTACCAGGAACACAGTAGTAAAAATGCAGTTTCTCCTGGAGGAAAAGTAACTGTCCTGTTCTTCAGTTAAGCCTTTGTATGGAATTGGGAATCTGTCTCATTTGTGATCTAAAGCTAAACTGACCAATAATGTTTTGACAGTGGGAAGGAGAAATTACAGCTTTTCATTTATATTTCAAATTAAGTTCATATACTGGTACTAAATTAAAAGTAACCTCTATAGCTACAGGAGGGCTGTACCAATACTGAACTGAAGGCTCTAAAAAACTCACTCTGTTATATCACACAGATTTTACAGCTATATTTTTCTATCTTTTTGTGAAAGTGTGAAGTTGAAAACAACAGCTTGATAAAGCCATCCATCCCTTTTCTGTAGTACCTCACAACGTGCCTGTGGAGGATGCACTGGCTCTCATAGTTGAAGCTTTTGGGAATAGATTTGCTGAGCATGAGCAACAGGAGTGTACCAGGGTTTCACACAAGACAGCTGATGTGGTAGATGACTACCTAGTGTGGGAGCTGTGAGATGTGCAGTTTGCCTCTGAACATTAGACTTATTTCTGTTATGAACAGGAAAATACTTGGATTGGTTGGAGTTGAACCCAGCAAGTGACTCTGAAAATACCAGAAAATGTATAATTGAAGGTATTAATATTTTTCCGTCTGAAATACAGCTTCAATCATCTTTTAAATCTGATATACCTAAGCTTGGGTACATTCCAGAGAAATAATCTGTAAATAAATGATATGTACTAGAGATCAAAAGTTCATGTATAAAATGCTGGTGTGTGTATTAATGGCCACATGCATCCTGGAGTACGTGCAGATATTCTTCACAAAACTAGAATGTTCCAAGGACGTACCCTCATGTTCCTAGTGGGCAATTGCTCTCTCACAGGTTATGGTTGCAAAGTGAATATTTGGTCATCTGCTAATGCTGTTGAGTATTGAAATTGTAATAGCACTGTACACAGAAATGCATTTAAGTTAGTGATATCCATCAGAATAGAATGCAACTTTTGGTTTAACAGCACTCAGTAATATAATGGTGTATGAAGTTATTTTAATTAGTTTAATATCCAGCAGAATATCTCTAGAAGAAAAAAAAAACACCCAACCACATATATAAATTATAGACTTGGAATATCTGTGTCATTTTAATTTGTAGATCTACTCTATAGAAAATTCTTGGATACCCTTGTGATAAGAGGATAGTGAGATTCTTGCAGGCTTGTGCTCCTAATTTCTTTAGAAGGATCACTTACCACTTTTGTCCATTTAAACTAAGCCTTATTGAACCAACTCGTCCTTCCACTGAAGCTGAAGACACAATGTCATGAGGATGCAAGGCCATGAGCAGGCATTGCTGCCCACACTTTAAGCAAATCCCCATCTCTTCTGCTGCCAGGCAGGATTGCTGTCTTAGGCCAGTCATCCCTTCCTGAGGTTAAGCCTTGATTTGGGTGAAAGGCTGTCAGGGGCTCTTCTTCCAGCACTATTTCTGTTTTGTATTTCAAAGTAATTAATTCTGTTTCCATGACTGACTTGATCACTTGCCACAGTACATTTACTCATAGAATAAAACATAGTAGATACTACATGAACCGCCATCAAGTAGATGGGTGAAATATGGAAAAATCTGAATTTGCAAATATTTGGCAGTGATCAAATAATAGTTGAAAGACTGGAACTCAGCTGTGCTATTTTCAGAGCAAACTTTGTGTAAAAGAATGGGAGAGTAGGGGAGTATACTATTCTTTATCTAAAAATGAATTCGTTCTAACATTATAAAAGCACAAGAATATAATGCTCATCTTTCATGTCCTTAGTCTGAAATCAGATTCAACTACTGTCCTTGCATCTATTTGAAGTTGGTATGGGTTGAGGTGAACACCTGGCTATTTTAGAAAGGCTTTTCTTCCTCCCCTGTTGTGAACTTTTCCCATTCTACAAAGCTTTCTTTTTTAGTTACCAAGTTGGTTGCAATTCTTTTGAGTTACTGAAGCTCATGGGAAACCAAGAGGGCAGCAGAAACGGTGAGGGCGGTTCAGGTTTTAAACATGAATATTCTCGGATGCTTAGAATTCTAGTGTTTTGTTAGAAATTAAATATAGCTTTAATGATTGAAATCAATGGGGAAGTCAGCAAAAAATATTGTGACATCTGCTTAATTGGATTATTTTCTTTTATTGAATGCTAGTGTAAAAAGAAACTACATGTACGCTCCTAACAGCTATTCATGTTAGTGCTGAGTCTGATTCCTTGGAATGAATACGAGGCACAAACTGAATCAAAACTAGTGACCTACATTATGATCATGGATTAAATCCTTGCTTAGAACCAGCCTCAGATGATATCTAGTACATTTGTCATGACAAAATCACTCGGAAATAAAATCTGGCTTTAAACTTTTCTTACCAACTGCACTTCATTTGTCAGTTTGTTTTAACTTGCGTGTGCAGGTTAACATTAACATCAGAGAGTTTTCCTTTGTCGTGTGCCCGTGCTAAGATTAGTGCCACTGTGGGTCAGTGTGCCCTGCTGTTGAATACCTGCGGGAAGGTTGGACGGGTAGCTCAGTGGCCGTGCATCTTTTAAAGTAGGGCGCTCTGAATGAGAGAGGCCAAGGCGTTTGTAGCTGGTGGTGTGTGGTGCCGCTGCTTTGGCTGCAGTGCTCCTTCCTGTTTTTTAGACGCCTGCTTTCAGGCATTTCTTAAGCCTGGTGTCTATGTCTACATAAATACCAAGTGAACTTTATACGTGCAAAATAAATGGCAGGTGGTCTGCAAAAATACCTAATATCAATTTTAAATTATTGCTTATAGATTGAACATAAACAAACGTGCCAGAAATGCTGGTCTTGAAATTTTATGTGAATTTTTCCTACTTCCATACAGAAAGTAGTTTTGAAGTATATGAAGCACAAATCAAGTTACTGAAAGTAACTTCTGTAATGTATTAAATACATCATAGGTATCACTTGCAACCATAATAGGCACAGCACATTTTCAGAAAGGAAATTTTAAAATGATTGCAATATCTTTAAAATTGTGAAGTAGTTTTTACTTTATATTTCTGGTGTGTGACAACTGCTTTTCATAGTTGTAGGAGAAAATTTCCACTGGTAGTGAATAGCAAAGAATTTGACTAATATATGTTCTTATCAGTATATCAGAGTAATTAAATCTTTTTGTTCTTCTTCCAAGACAGGCTGTCTAATGCCTTCACTGTGCATTGGGTAGTGGAGCACTTTGCTGTCTAGAAGGTTACAGTTATTTCAGTATTATGTTTTTCTGATAGTTCTTTCTGGATTTGCTCTGTCATAACTCATGTTGTCAGATGAGGTTTTATTATTGAATTTCTTCATTTTATGAATTAAATCAATTCATTTTTTTAATTTTTTTTTCCAAGAAACAGTACCAACTATAGATCTTAATGGAACAAAATTTCCCTGCAGTGTAAACTGTGTGAAATAATCCTGTGCTTGAGAACTAAGTGGTGTCTTTCTGCAAGACCTGCCAATTTATTTTTATCTTGCAGCTTATTTCATTCATTCATCATTTTCATTAATGCATTAGCTAAACCCATTAGGAGCTAGCTGTCAGCCCAGGAGTAAGTAATAATATAACTTCCTATTTTTCAAGACTCTAATATCCATTTTTAAGAATGTAAGAATGACTTGTGGTAAGTGATAGTCTAATGGTAGTGCCCTCTCGATCCTCCAAATGATTGAACCCCACTCAACTCCTGCCTATGAATTTATCTGTGTGTTGATACTACAGCGTCTGAGGGCTGCACACACATAAATTGCCCTGCCAGTGTCCATGTGAGACAGGAGATTGCTTAGGCTTTCCCAGGGGAACCTGGAAGCTGGTTTCAGAGTCTGGAATTGAACTAATTCTCTTGAGCCCCACAGTAGGTCCTTAATCACAAAATCATTCCCCACTACCCCAAAGGGATTAAATGTAATAACTTGTATCATTTAAGGGCTTTTCTTTTTTAACACTCAAGGTTGTGGTTTTGAGGTGAACTTTGCTAAAGAGTTCCTGTCATGGTGTAAAATGTCGCTTTTCAAAGGCAGGGAGTGGGAAGCTGCAGTGCAGCTCAGGCACACAGGGGTTGATCCTGGCCCTGTGGTGGCCTCTAGATGTGAGTGACACCTTGTGCACGTAAACACTAATTCCTCTGTGTGGTGAGGAAGGTGCTAGAACTAAATATCCTGAGGAAATAGAGTGAAACTCTCTCCATTGTATGTCTTCAACCTTTCATGTTACACTCGAGGATGGGAATAAACCCAAAGCATGGGCAGCATCAAGGCCCACAGGAGGACTGCTGTGGGCAGAAAATGGCTCTCAACACATCCTTTGATCAACCTGCTGTTTGCTTTCCAAACTGCTTCGCCGGGCAGGAGTCACTCAAGGCCTATGTCTTGTTTTACCAAGAAGAAAACATATCAGATGAGATTTTAATCAGAACCCTGCTCTAGTAGAAAAAGGAATGATAACTTTCATCTGTAGTTAAGGCTGACACATGGCCAAGAGTGCTTGAATTATTGACAGCTCTTCACATTGCCAGTTCTGCCATTGATTTAAATGTCCTCAAGGCTCACGTGGTGATATTTTAAAAGTACTGAAGAGTTATTGGTTTATGAAGGTGTTTTCTAGTGTTTTCCAAGTGCAGAGCATGAGTAGGGAAGCTGGAGGTTGTGTACCAGGCTGTGGTAGGGCAGCAGTAAACTTTGGTCTTTGCAACAGACGTGTTGAAAAATACAAATATTGGCTGGCTTGTTAACTGCTCAGTGATGAGGGCAGTTGCTTTAGTGTCTGAGTGCATAATGATGGAAGCTTGATGATTAATTATTTTAATGTTTTTAGATACTGTTCCTAATTCTGTATTCTTTCTCAAACTCTTTTTTCTAGTTACTTGTGACACTTAGGGTTGGGCATAAATTCTTTGTCATGTTTTCAGTTTGCACTTTTTTGCTAAAGATGAGAGTGCTGTGGGGGTACCAGGCAAGAATATATTTCCTCTTGTGATAAGAAGGTTTTACATGGTACTTGTTTTTTCTTGGTTTTTGGGCTGAATAAATGGTGTGAGCCTAAAGCTCTTATCCTTTCTTTTGGGATCATTTGTGTGTTGTAAACTTCCTGCTGATGTTTGTAAAAGTACTGATTTTATTGGGTATTTTCCTCTTTGGTACTTTTTCCTCAAAATGCTTTTATAGTGTTTAATGGGGTGCAACACTGTTGGGAAGGTAAATAGAATGTGTAGAGGGAAGAAAAAGTCTGTTCTCAAGTCTATTATGAATGAAATTATGTACAGCGTTGGCTTGACGGTACTTAAGCTACTTTGATGTCTTATCAGCTTCTTAATATCCCTTCACTGAGAACTAATTGTTCAGAAGTGTTCCCTGCCAAATTCTGGGGATTTTCTGGGTAGATGTTAGACTCAAGTGTCAGAAACTGAGTTCTGATTGATTTAAGGTATGTAACCTGTGTTCAGAGCTGGCTTATGTGTTCAGGCTACATTAACAACACTAAAGCTGCAAACTCAAGTGTTTGGAAGATGCTGAACTGAGACTCCAGTTCATTCCCATCCCAGATGCGTACAGTGATTTTGCAGTACTCCCTACTTATGGTTGTCCTCCATCCTGTGTGATAATTGTTCACTTAGTTGTGCAGGATATTTGTCTCAAAATGTCTGGGGTGTTTTAAAATCAAAGCTGCCTTATGTAAGAAAGACAGAGAGTGTTGCAGAAATTGGAAGGCTCCTCATAGATAAAAGTCAGCAACATGCTGCAATTTTCTAAGGCTGTGTTAAGCCTGAGAGCTGAGAGATCACAAAAAGCATGGTGCTATTCCTGCAATTCCTTGCCTGTCACAGTGTTTCCATGTAACTGCAGGCAACCCATGTAAAATGTATGTAACTGGATCCTGTTTGTGTTAGGATTTTTTTATTTTGAGTACCCAAACCGGTATGCTGGCAGTGAGTACCCCAAACCTCTGACTCTTTTAACCTCAGTGACAAGAAAAAGTCACAGGAAACAGGAGGCTGTGTGCAGGGTGTGCTAAATGCTGGGTGGTAATTGAAGGCACTCCCGTAGTTATACCCCCTTTTAGTGAACCACACACCTTCAACTCAGACGTCAGTCCTAACATCTGAACACTTTGTTCTGCATCTGTGAAGCTTTGTGAGGCTTCCTAGGGTCTGAAAAGCAAGCAGAAGCATCACTGTATTACTTTATTTAGAGGCAGTATACCTTTACTGTATTGCTTTGCTTTATTTAGTAGCAATTTCCTATGCTGTTCAGTGCAAACCAGCTGTGGAACAGTTTGGTGATGTCTGCTTGGGTCTTCTCTCTGACTTTTGGAGAGAAGACTGCTGGATTGTGTAATTTGTGTAAACTAATGAGACGTGTTGAAGCAAGACACACATTGCAGATGGCATGAATGGAAGTAGAAATTCTTCTTGTAAATGTATCTGCTGCCTCTTGTGAGCTACTCTGAAACTGCAACAGCAGGTAACTTATTCCTCATGGAAGCTGTGAGGTTTTAAGCCTCTTTCACCGGAAACATTAAGACCCTTGGGGTAAATCCTTCTGAAATTTCTGCTATTGACAACTGTGTAGAAAGGGCAGAGAGGCTGGGGCAGGCTGAGTTTGTTTGTCAAGCCAAGCACAGCCTGTGTGCCGCAGATTGAGCACTTCTAAGTGATGGAAACCCTTTTCTGGCAAAACTTTCAAACGACCAAAGCAGCAAGGTAGTAAACAACAAAGATTTTGTTTCTGGCTGACTCGGTTGGCTAAGTGGACTCAATCAGCAAACACAGGCACAGGCAAGAGCTGGCTCTTGCTGCACATCTGCTCACAAAGAAAGTGAGTTGTGTTTCAGATGGGAGATGGTGCCTCAGAGCTGCAGCTGTAAGACTGCTGTACTGCAGTGAAAGAAATAAGCCCAATCCTTGCATGGCTTATTTCTCTGTTAGTTCCAATAGCAGAAAGGAGAACACTTTTAGTGGTTCTATTGTCAGAGAAAAAAAGCATAGAAATTGCCTGGTTTGAGTCCATATTTTAGGGAGGATTTGGAGATACATTGGGATTCTATTAGAGACCACAGAAACGAGCTATGACTGTGAAAACAAGCCTCACGCTCTTAGAGCTTCAGCGGTGTACTCATTGAATCGACAACTTTTTTTTTTTTTCCCTTTTACTTCTTTCTTCTTGTCTCTGTAGGGTCTTGCCCAAATCACTGTTGATATGCTGTTTCTCTGATGCTTTTCCTAAGTTTGGAGCTCCAAGGGGTTAACTGCTGTCGAGAATTCACCTGGATCAACGGGCAGAGGCGGTAATCAGATAATCTAAGGACCCTGGGCTCACAGCCCCGGCAATAGCCGGAGGGGTTTTCAGTGGCTTCCGCCCCTGTAAGCGATCGCAACCAGCCCCTCTGCCCGCAGCTCCCGCGGGTTCTGCCGGGGTTGTGGCACTTTTCCTGAGCTCGCTGAACAGTTCCTTCAGTGCCTTTGTTTTTTCCAGCGCCGAGCCTTTCCTTCAAAGGGATGCCACATGCCTGGAGTCATAAAGCAGTAACGTAAGGGGGGAGGGAGGGGGAAAATAGCCCCTTACACAAACTCTACTCCGCGACTTTTGAAGTTGTTCGCGCACGAATGCACCTCTGCGCTCTGCTACCCCTGGCGACCTGCTCCTAGGATCCCTGGTAGCAGCTCCCCAGCTTTGTGGGAAGGGGCCGGCAGAGTTAGGAAAGCTGTGACTTTAAAGCGAGGGAGAGATGAGAGCGAGTCGTTAGAGGACAAGCGGGAAGCTGGAGGCCCGTTTGGGAAGTTTTTGATAGGCGTTGCCAGGCGGGAGCAGCGCCCGGTCTGCCCGTGTTTGGAAAAGCCCAGAGGCGGGGAGTTCAGCTGTTGCTGATGGAGAGAGACCCGCAGGAAGCCCAGGGACCGCCCGTGCCCGCGGGGCGCGCTGGCTCTGCAGAGCCTTCTGGCGCAGCCCGGGCAGGGAGAGGTGCCGCTGCAGCTGGACAAAGAGGAGAACCGCGCTCCTTGTGCCTGCTGCCCTGTCCCGGGGCGGTGCCGGTGCCCGCAGGGTCCCCGTCCCTGTCCCTGTCCCTGTCCCCATCCCTGTCCCTGTCCCCGTCCCGCGGCGCCTCCGCCCGCACTGCCGCCCGTACTGCCGCCCGTGTCCGCCAGGGGGCAGCGGCGCTCCGGGAGCGGCCGCCGGGCCGGTGTCCCCGCGCCGCCATCCCGCCTTCCCAGCCCGCGGTTTTCCCGGCAGGAATGTTGGCGAGGCGCTGTAGGACGGGGTTGGCTTCCGAGAGCCTTCGAAAGAGAAAGGAAGTGGAGGGGAGGGGGGTGGAAAGCAAGTAGAGGAATTGAAATAATGCGTCTCAGCGTCGCTCAGCTCAGTTGGGATGGTTCTCGTGTAGGTCGGGATCTTTGTGTCAGTAAAACGTGGGCTGTATGGTTTCCCTGATACCCATTCCTATCAGTGCTGTAACCTCTGGTATTTATCCGTGCATTATAAAGCTTGCTCTGGCACATGACTACGCAAAGAACAAATAAAGCTACATGACAGAGGACTTCCTTCCCCAAGCTGAGGGGTATTCAGCGTGGTTCCCTTCCCATATCCTGGAAGCAGGAATCAAAAGAGCCGGGGCTGTGTGTGGTGGGTCAGGGAGGCAACGGGGGAGAGCAGGACAAGGGCTGCAGCGCTAAGGCCGAACCCAGGGGAGCAGCTTTGCAGGGGCTGCACTCCTGGGCCGGCTGTGCCCATGCTCAGGCAGAAGGAAGGCTCAGTAGCATCACAAGGCTGTGGAAATCACCAGCCCTCCCTTGATTAAAACTGGAGTTTTGATCTAAAGTTGTTTTATCTGGGGAAAATCAAAGATCTTCTGTCTCTGCATCTGTGCTCCAACCCTGTCCTGCCACTGAAAGCTTGCGTAGCTGAACTGGGGAGGAGAGGGCACAAAGTTTTTTGTGGGTTGCAGTTTCTTTGTTCCACTTCCTACCTGAACTGTTTATAAGAGAACATGCAATGAAATTAAAAATGTGGTTAAAAAGGTGGACATTTCCATTCAAACATTGGATTGGATTTGGGTCAGAAAGGGATAAATATTCTTTGTTAGCTAACACCGAGTTTTAAAAACAAGCAAACAAAACTACCCCAAAATCAGAAACAAACCTCCCCTGCCTCTGCCCACCAATCTGGCCTGCCCTGGAGGGGTGACCCCAGTGTTTAGGGGCAGTGGGAGCAACAGGCAGGTATCCAGGAGCATTCCACCTTCTGTGCAGGAAGCACTGCACCCAACTAAACGTTACAGAACCTGTAGAAAATTGGGAGTTGCGTTGATTTGCTATGATAACACGTAGCAAACAGAGACTGGCTCATCTCTTAAGAATCTCCTCAATACTCTATTGAAAGATGTGATAAATGCAACAGCACTTAAACAGCTGTTTTCCTCCAAAATTCCCCACGTTAGAAAAAAACCCCATTGCACATTGGGTTCTCTCCTGTTTTCCCACAGTGGCAAAGCAGGCTTGAAAAATCTCTGCTCACAAGTCTGAAATGGGACCTGGAAAAAAAGAGTTTAATTTCATATTTTGATGTGGGAAGTTAACAAAATTAGCATTATCAGGCTCTGCAGGGTGAGTGCTGTGCAGTCAGTCACACAGTGCTGGGCTCTGGGCAGCAGAGTGAGGTGCCCTGGCTGCTGCTATTTTGTGCAGCTGTGCAATTACTCTTGCCAATTTTGATAATGAACCTGGTCCCTTTTAATATCTTATTGGGGAAGTGAGAAATCTTAGGAGAAAAATAATTGCTCCTTTCTCCACAGGGTGGAGCATGGCTGTGTCAGGGAGGTCACCTGGCTGAGGGATGCACTGGGGATGTTGGCACATCCAGCAGCCCCTTAGCAAAGGGCCTGAAGCTGCACCACAGTCCTGTGAAGGCAGGACCCTCCTATGCTGCTGTTGTACCATGTGCTGGGCTGGGCAGGGCATCTCATGCCAATGACCTGGGCCTGTCTGCCCTGGAAAACTGCATCCCCTCAGAAGGGAAATAATTTTTCACTCTGGAAAACAATCCTTCTTTCATCCCACTGGTGTGCAAAGTCACCTCCTGTGCTTAGGCACAAACTGAATTATCTGATTAATGTTAGTCTTCATCTGTACTTTCAGCCTGGGCTAATTTTAGAGCTTGGAATAGGTTGATAATTTTGGTCAGAAATAGCTATTCTGCTTTGAATACACCACGCTGGACCCAGATGAATTTCCCCACAGAGGCAAGCTGTTGAAGCTAAGTGGGTTTTGCCCATGTTGTGTGTCATCTGCAATTAGCCAGGAAGGCAGTGCCCCCTCAGAGGTGGCACTGGGCTCAGCTCTGCTCAGCTCCCACAAGGGCCCCCCTCCCATGCAGAAAGAGACCCAACCTGCCTGCCAGTCACAGCCTGTTCCTGTGGGATGGGCTGCCTTGACCCACCCTGATGGCCCTAGGAGTTCCCTGGAGGCACAGGCTGGTACTGGTAGCATTTATTTATAGTACCCTGCTGGTGACAATTCTCTGTCTGTTTTGCTGGTTTCCATTTGAAATTAAACTGGTGTGTCAAAAAAATTATGCAAAAGGACGAGATACTTGGAGTATTCTGGAGAATGACCAGGTTTGGGAGGTGCATTTGTCTATGGATAAAAATGGACAGAAGTTCCCTTACAATCTCTTCCTGATGCATCTGTGAGCCCTCTCTGTGTCTGCCTGTCCCCACCACAGTGCTGTGGGATGTGGTTATGCTGCCACTGTCCCAGGCCTGCAAGAGCACACTGTCACTGGGAGGGTATCACAGCCCCCTGAGCCAGCACACAGGGCTGTACAGAGACATTGCTATTGCAGAGAAGTCTTGAAAATAATTAAAATTCCATCTGGTCTCTTCTTTAAGAAAAGGACTGCCAAAGAGAAATAGAATGCAAAAAGGAGGAAATATCCCTTCTCAAGTTTGATAAACCCCTCTGTGGAGGCCTCCTTTCATCCTGCAAAGCACTTGCCCAGTGGGGATGTGTCTATGCTGGGTGTCCTCACCACAGAATGTGGCCCTGCCCTGTGCCCACCCTGACTGCCAGGTTAGCCACGTGCTGAGCTGATGGAAGTGTTGGATTTCGATGTTGAGGTTTGATGTGAAGGAAGCATCGCAGGGATGTTGTTTCACGAAGAAATTGTTTGAGAGCAAATTGACATGGATCAATGTAATCTAATTCTTTTGCTTCTGGGATCTAAGTACGTGGTTTAATAATTTATTAGGGGGAGCGTCTAACGGGCAGGAGGGAAATGATAAAGGGTGGTTTAACAGAAAGTGGTATAGGGCAATAAAATATTGAAGTCAGTCATTAAAAGGTGGGTGATGTTGAAGTAGTTAAAGGTGGGGGAAAGAGAAAGTATAACTAGTTTCATGTGTTGTGCAAGAAGTCCTGCAGGACCATTAGAAAGTCCAGTGGGTGTGAGGTGCCACTCACTCACAGCCCCCTTCCCTTCCCTCCTCTATGGCCCATTTGTGGAAGAAAACAAAAGCTGTTTTGAGGTGCCTTAAAGAGAAGCATCTTCATTGCTGACACTGTCCATCCCCAGAGAGGGCAAGTTTCACTGCTGTGAAACTACACAGCAGTAAAAGAATTGGGGGCAAAATTGGCACCAGGAGGTACCAGGAGAAATTCATTACATGGAAACTTCAGCAGATCTTGTTCAGATGTTTGAAAATAAGTATTCAGCTGAGTGTCATCAGGATCATGGAGAGCTGTAAATTCTACTTCTTCTGGACCTGATTTTCTGTACTTGCAGGGGACCCCACACAAACTGACACAGGGGGTCCTGCTCACACTGTATCTTTGCACTTGCTTGTGTAAAAGCTTTTAATGTGGACAACATCTAGTAAACAGCAAGAATAGAGGGCTGTGGGGTTTGGGGCTTTTTAATCTTGTTATGTCTTGAAATACTTTATAATGTGCTGTTTATGTTCCTGGGTAATTTTGCATCAAATAGAATGCAATAGGAAGGACTTGTCTGAGACACCAGTTTGATTTTTCTACCACACTGGAAGTTCTTCCCGATAGTCCTGAGCATGTTTCTTAGCTTTTCTTGGGTGATGAGACAGTGCTCAGGCTTGTGCAGGGCTTAGACAGGCTGATGATGGAGGGGTACAGAAATGCTACAGAGAATTAATTATTTGCTCCATGTATCTTTGATTTTGCACCCAACAACAGTAATCACAGGGAATTGTAATTTGCATTGATTTTCTATATACTTAATGTTTTTTAAAGTTTACTCGGCAGAAAAGCAGCATTGATCTCTTATACAATTCTGGATTCTGACTGTATGTAGTGATCTCTTCATGTATTTCTTTTCCTATTAATGGTACTTAGTGATTAGTATGTAGTAAGTGATTTAGTCAGAGCTATTTGGAGGCCAAATTTTCCAGGGACTTCTTGTGATTTTACAATATGATTACTAATGGGCTGAATTTCAAATAAATTCAAATTTGTTTAATATTTAGCAACCTGAACACTATGTAAGCATTGCTTCTGGCATGCCTGCTCTAAATGGCCTGTGTGCATTTGGAAAAGTTTGTACCCCTGACATTGTTTCAGCAGAAAGGCCCTGAAATAAACAAACGCAACGGTAGCACTTTGCCAAACTGTGTTCCAGACAAAATCTTTTTCCCTGCTTTCATTTACCTCTAATTACGACTGCACTCCCTCCCCCTTTCCCCCCTATTGCCAGGCTTTCGTTCCTGCATTTATGTGGTGCTTTGGAGCTGTTGGTTGGAGGAGCCCCACAATAGGGACAGGAGTTGGGACAGAGAGGCTGACAGGAGTAATGGCTTTGCTTTGTACGTCTGTCAGCTAATGCTTAACTAATGCAGAATTACTGTCAGCCTCCTGCGGAGCTCACTTTCCTCTCCACCTGAATGCGTAATGACTCCGAGGCAAGGAATTTGAAATAAACGCTTAATGGCTGGACATTTAGAAAATTAGGAAAGTAGCCGGAGTGTGTCACGGTTGTTGTCTCGCCAGCTTTCTCGGCCCCCGTGGCAGGTGTGGGACAGTGGGTACTGGTGGAGCAAAGCCCCTCACGGCGCTGGTGGTCCCTGGGCAGCCTTTGCCCGCTGGGCATCAACCACACTGGGATGCAGTGCTGCCTGGGCACGCCAGCAACCGCTGATGCCTGGGACGTGTTGGCCAGTTTTGGGGGCGACTTTCCCTGAAGAGGTCTGCACACAGGAATCCGTCCCCAGTGCCGAGCCCCTTGCTGGTATCAGCACCGTCCCACAGCAGTGCTGGTGCGTGGGACTTCTGGGCTGCAGTGCACCCTGGAGCCGCCGCGATGCTTCGCCCCTGAGAGTAGAGCAGTCCCTGCCGAGCTCCTGTCGCTCAGTTTGCAAACCCCTCTGGAACCATGTGGGAGGAAATATGTTTTCTAAATGGCAGTCATTACCAGCTAATGGGGATGTTAGCAAATGGGAGAGCTTGGAGACGCGGGGGTGGTCGAGTTGGGGCCAGCAGGAGAGCTGTGCGACCACGGGGGCTTGGCAGGATGTGGGGGCTTGCTGTGGGCAGGCCCAAGACAGCCAATACCTCCAAAAAAGGCTGCTGGACTGGTGAACTGTGGCTCGGTAGGATGGAGGCAAATCCCAGGTGACATCATCTTGTAGTCAGGACAATGTTCCCATTCCTCAGTGTCTGATTCCTCCTGCAGAGGGGTCCCAGTGGCATATGGGAACATATGAGTGTTTCCATGTGGCTTTGGGACAAAGCGGTCTGGGTTAGTTCTCCTCAGTTTTGGCTCATCTCTGCATGGGCAATGAGGGGCTGTGGAGGCCAGCAGCCTGCACTTTTGGATGGTGACAGCTGAGGCCAGCTGTGCTTCCTCCACGTACTGCTGGGATCAGAGGTGGTTCTTCATTAGAGGCCCAGTCATCCTGAGGTCTCCCTGGAACCTGCACCCAAATAATACCAGGCTGTGATCCTTGACCTCCCTGCTTGGAGTAGGAAGGGTTGATGTCCACAGAAAAATTTTGGAGGTGGAAACATTTTCAGTAGTGCTGTTAAAAAAGTCGTGCATTACCTTCTTCAGTGAACTGAGTATCCTAATTTGACATGTGCAATAGCTATGTTAGATCACGACTGAAGGAAGGTGGCTGAGCTGAGACACCTGCCACGGGTGGGCAGTTGTGACCTCCTCAAAAAAAGGATGGGACTACCCTGCCATGTGCGAGTATGTTTTCTGACCCCAGTGATCAGATTTGAATTTGTTGTTGCTGCTTTTTTTCCAGTATGTACTACTTTTCAGCTAGCAGAAAACATTCAGGAGAATAATTGTCTTGGAAAAATTTAAATCTACCATAATTTTTCAGTACAGCCACCAGGGAAAATACACCACACATACAAACATTGAATGAGGTTTTAAAAACAAGTGGTGTCAGAGGTGACTGGTGTTTAGTCTTTGAAATACTGCATGAAACGTGTATTTGAAAACCCAAACATGAACCAAGAGCACAGAGAAAAGGCCGGGGCTGCTGGGCTGTTGTGGGTGATGGCCACTGCACAAGCTGGTGCCTGGCTGCTTGTCGAGCCTCAGCACGGGCATGGAGTCTCAGGATGTACCTGCATTGGCAGAACTTCCCACTTGTTATTAACCAGAGGTGGAGCAAGTCCTTGATGGTGGGATTTAATGTGGGCTGTAGTTATCAATGCATCTGCAAAACGGAAACCACAAGTGAGATGCCATGTCCAAGTTGCACTAATGGAAGCATTGTTCCATTTTACTTAGCACAGGCAGGTATGGCCATTAAAACAGCTTTAAATAAATAGCCTCTGTATAAAGGAGTCGGGGAAGTAAGTGGTTACTGAACCTTGGTGTTTCTGCACTTGTTTGCTAAAATAATAAAAATTATGCCTTATTAACTAGAATCATTAGTTTAATGAGGACTTAAAGAGTTTTTGAAAATGGATTTGAAAGCTATTTCTGAAAGTCTGTGTCTTTCAAGAACATGTTGCACACATTATCTGCCCAGAGTGCCTTAAGGTTGGTACCAGACAGTTTGGTCTGCATACCCAAACTCACACCATTGCTGTAGTGACAAATTGCAGTGACTTGTGTCACTGGGTTGAGTTACACAGGGTCTGTGGTCAGGTAGGCCAATCTACTGTGTTATGTACCACATTCCACTACTTACAAATAAAAGGAAAGTGATCTTATGTTTGGACAATGTCCTTGGAAAACCTATTACAGCAACCACAGTGGCCTTCCAGACTTCCACTCTTGTGTCTACTAAAGCTGTACAAAATGAAGAGTGGTTGCTCAGCTCTTACAGGGCTCCTCCACCTCATCTTCTGCCAAGGAAGTGGCAAACTTGATATACTTGCCTAGATCCATCTGAGCCAAATATTAGCTACAGCCACATCCAGCTGTCAAATGATTTAACTAGACTGGAGGCTCCCTGTCCTCTCTAGGGTTTAGTCTCCTTCAAACAGCCACTTCTACTTTACTTCCATGTGTTCCTGACAGCAACATCACCTTTCTCCTCACAGCCATGGCTCTAACTGTTTTGTGAAATTTTGTGTGCAGTTTGTAGCATCCATTATCTCTTTTACATGGTCCCTTTTGAAAGGGAGGCTCCACGTGGGCTCATTCGTGTAATTCCAGCACACCTAAAAAGTGAATCTTCACCTCGTCTTGGTACAGCTCCATCTGCAGAAATCAGAGCATAAACGCAGAGCGAGAAAGGGCAGCAACAACAAGAGCAGAAGAAAGCAGTGTGCCTGGGAGAGGGATATGAGGAGAAAAAGAGAGACTTTTCTTTGATGTATTCGTTTCCTCTTATTAGTATCCATCTAGTGGTGCTCAGGCTGAGATAGCTGACCTGTCCAAAAGTTAGTGATCCACACACAATCCACTCCCAATAGTGCAAAAGTACAGACATCACAGAATGAAAATAGCAGAAGTCAAGATGAAGGAGGAAACCACGGGCTGCCAGATATGAGTGGGAATAACCTAAGTTCACCCAAGTGGCAGAGGTACTATCTTAGTTTGTGGAGAGTGAGGGGAAAAAATGTCTTAACAATCTCATTCTCCCACCTATAAGCACATCTCTTCTGTGTTTTCTATGCTGCTACTGATAAAGACTGCCCACGCTTGAAAGGACCTGGCAGGGTACAAGGTCAGCGTTGCACAATTTCCTCTAATTGTGTGGGTCTGGCTGACCTCCTTATTCCAGCGCAAGGAGGGATAACGGCAGGCAGAGATGACAAGGGAAAAAGACGGCCAAAACTTTTCCTGCCCCTGTGGCAGGAGACTTCCTATGATCACAGACTGCCATTTCCATAATACAGGCTCTTGGGATGTGCTGGCTCCTCACCACAGCCTGCCAGGGACCACAGCCTACCCACACTGCCCACACAGAGCATTGCACACACAAATTAGCCCAGCCTGCCTGGAGCACACAACAAGCTTAGGTTTGCCCCACTTTCAGCTTTCTGTTCCTCTGCTGAGGCACTGAGTTGTTCTGTGGAATAGAAAAGGGGGGTAAATATACCTGTATTTGCCTGTTTGCTGTGAGCCAGTCCTGCACTCTGCCGCATGATCACCTCCTTCAACTGCAGGTCCTGGAAATGCTTTGATATCAGGGAAAAGTTTTTCATCCAGAGGGTGTTTGGGCACTGGAACAGACTCCCCAGGGAAGTGGTCACAGCATCAAGACTGCCTGAGTTCAAGACACGTTTGGACAATACTCTCAGGCACAGGCTGGGATTTTTGGAGTGTCCTGTGTAGGGCCAGGAGTTGGACTCTATGATCCTGATGAGTCCCTTCAAACTCAGCATATTCCATGAATTTAGAGGATTCAGTGTTGCAGAGTGTTTTGTTGTTTTCTGGGAGGTTTGCATCCTCTGCGTGGGTGGAAGTGATAACTCATCCCCTGGGTGACCACCACCCATTGCACGATGGCCCCCAGAGCATCGTCCACTCCAAATCAAAGGGAGGAGCATCTCACACCTCTCCACAGCAGCTTCCCAGTGGGTTTCTTGAAGTCTTGCCAGTCCTGGAAGGAAGTGAGTTGGGCATTGGTACTAGCTTAAAAGTTTATTTGGATTGCTCCCTGGGGACATGGCCAGCTTTGTGTTCAGCTCTGCTGGAAAGAGATGAGAAGAAATTTCGCAGAGACAGTAAGTCAATATCAGTGCTCATAGGTATCGCTTCATAATAATGTCTTTTGACAAATGGATGTCAGTTCTCCAGAAACTTAGCTCAAGAAAGCAGAAAATGAAAACTTGCTGCAAGTTTTTATTGCCAATGCTTCATGTACAATCACAGGGAGTCTGCACTGCCTCCTTTCTCAGCACTCGTGTTCCTGAGGAAATGAAAGTCTAATAGATGGACAGCAGTAAAATAAATCACTGGCTCTTAAAACTATGGAAAATAGTATCACAGGGAATAATTATTCAGAACCACTAAAGAGTTTTGTAAAGAGGAAATGTGTTTTTAGAACAGATCTGTCACTGCTAGAAGAAGCTGCAGGATGTGCCCAATAGGTCTATGGCCAAGCTGGCCCAGAGATGGGTTATTAACAGCAGCAACCTGACATGCCATGGGAAACACTGGGGCAGGTGTGAGCATGTCCTTCCCTCCTGTAGCAGGAGTGCTGCTGGTGACAGCTGTGGTACTCCAGCCAAGGGCTGGGGGTCCTCTCTGTCTGCTACCTGCCCATCAGGCTGTAAGTGTGCTTTGGAGGGTGTAAGGACTATCCTCTTGGTTTCATTGTTAATATCTTGTCATTAAGAGAGGAAAGGTAAAACACCATCCGTTGTCAGAGAAGCCACGTGCCTGTGATAGCCACTGGCTCTCATGGGAGCTCCAGATGCTCAGCTCATCTGCAGTGGCCCTCCCTTTTTTGGGCTCATTTATAAATAATAATAATAATGGCCAGTCTTCGCGAGCGAAGATCCGGGGAAGGTCTTTACACCTTCCAGCCTGCGCATTGGATTTTTGTGGCTCATTTATACTGTATGTGAGAGATGGGCTACTGGAGCTTGCAAAGGCAAAACAGAAAACTGTGCTGTCTACGCAGAGGAGGATTTATCAGCTCTGTTCCAGATTTGTCATGTTAGCCTGTGAGCACATGTGACCTCCCAGCCACCTCAGGACCCCCTCCTTTCACGAGCCTTGGCTCCTGGCAGGCAGTGGTACTGGGGTGCTCTGCCCACCTGGGACAGCACTCGAATTTTGAGGACATGTAAATGGTGTGAGGGGAGCTCTGGAGCTCAATGCTGGTGATATCCTCACATCACAGCGCTGTGCCTCTGCCACCCTGCTTATTGAGAAAGCACACAAACCTGTCAGTCTTAAAACCTCCCAGACAAGGAGCCTGTAGCCCTCTAGAATGCACTACTTGCCTTGGCAGCGCTGAGTTGGTTGTCCACTTAAACAGTTGTGTTGATAAAATTTGATGTGAAAGGATTTGAGAAGCTTTAGGTCAAGATAACCCCAGGAGCACAGGTTTGGAGTGGATGTCAGAACCAGCTCAGTCCATCTCCCTTCTGTGACACAGGACCAGGTGCATCTACAGTCTCACTAGCTCCTTGCCTCACCTGGTAGGGGAAAACAAAGAAAGATAAATAAGTTGAAGCATCTCTGGAGGTTGCTTCTTCCTTCACTTCTAATGGAAAAGTTCTTCCTCAATGCCAGGCTCCAATCTCCCCTGCAGCCGTCAGGGTGCATCATCCTTGCCCTGGACCTGCAGCACTGGTTCACTCCTCTTTGCAAAACCCTTTGCCTCCAGGGAGACTGTAAGCATATCCTCCCCAGGCTTCTCATTCTGTAGACCAAATACAGTCACACCACTAAAGCTGCCTTCCTGGGTGATGTTTTTAAGGTGTTCATGGTTTTTGCTGTTCTCTGGGCTTTCTGCAGCTCATGGTGGGTGCCCAGTTGCGTTGGCGCCCGGCGTTGCTGCTGCTGATGTACCACACTGCTGACCTCTGCACTGGCACTGCTTAGCAGGGATGGGGCTGTACCTGGAGCTTTCCTCATCCTTCAAGCTCCTTTCCAAAGGTCTCACCTCACTCCTGCTGAAGGAAACTCCAGCAGTTGAACTGAGGGTGTGGCTGGCTCTGGACCCGCACCCTCTGGTGTCACCCTCTGGTGGTACTCTGGAGTCACTTGCTGGCTGCCACCCTGCCCTGTGGCTGAGGGGACTGTGAGACACTGGATTGCAAAAGCAGCCTTTAAATCTGTGCCCTGAACTGGCTCTCACAAGCACATGGCTGAGCAGCCTGGCCCTGCTGGAGCACTGGGTGGTGACTGCGAGGGGAAAGTGTGTAGAAAAAACCTGAATGAACAAGTGTAGAATGATGCAGGGCTGTCTCAAAAAAACAGCTTCTATTTGCTGCCAAGTCACATGTACTGAACTGCCCTCTCAAACTATTTGAGGATATTAGGATGTGAACAAAAGAAAAAACGTGGACATACTGCTTAATAAATAAACTTATGGGGTGACATGCCAGCATGGTGATGATACAGCAGCTCGAGGTGCCCAGGACATCCCATGACCACAGACCCCTTGGGGATGATGTACCAGGGCCAGACCTGCACCCTGCAACAATGCTCCCCTCCAGTGCTTGTGGGACACCCCAAATAAACACAATCCCCAGGTTTTTACTCCAAAGGCTCAGTGCTCATCTGCTGTAAGCTGCAGCTAATGACTCGCAGTCCATGGAGAGCTTTCCAATTGCACTGCTAAACCCTTGGATATGTGCTTAAATTTTATGTTTAAAGTAAAATATGAAAATGTGCATATCCAGGTAAAGGCTTCATGGAAAGTGGAAGCATGATTCTCAATATTTTATTTAATAAAGGGGTAATGTTATATATATAAAATTTACCAAGGAATTCATAGGTGCCTGTTTTCCCAAGTGTCATGGTAATATCTGTGAATAGTTTTTGGGAAGACAGACAGACAGATTTAGTCTTTAATGTAATAGAGTTTCTTAAAGCTGGATGTAGTTTGTTACTCCCCATGCTGTGCAATCATACTGGGCTGCCCATCACATAGAGCTTCCTGGGGCACTGGCATCAGATGGTGGTAAAGCACTTTGAAGGACTATCTATAGTAAGGGCACCATTAAATAGTCTTACCTCAGGCTGTGCAGAATTCAGGAGTGTGAAATGGTAGTTGTGGGTATGACTGCATAGGGAAAAAGAAGAACTCTGAAAAAAATGCATACCCAAATATTTTTGATTTCTGTTGTTTAAAAACCCACCTTACTGCAAGAAATGCTTGAGAGCCAGCCTCCTTTCACCTTTTTTCCCAACAAGAAAGCAGGCCTCAGTAAGCAGCAGCCCACAGAAAATAAAATGGAACTCAAAGACTGCATAAAACTACACCTGGCTATAAATCACAAAATTTAACCTCACACCCCAACTGTCCTACATTTTCCAGGAGTGCATTATTTTTCAGTCTTACATTTACCATTCTGAAGGTTACCAGAAAATTAACATGAAGTCCATTTATCACAATGTGGTCATTTTAGTTTCTACGTGTGTGCTGCCTGAAACGGCACATCTGTGAACGCTCTAACCTGTGTAACCACAATTTGCCAGCTGACATGAAAGTTGTGCTGACACGAAAAGTGGTTTGGTTTAATACTGAGTGTACCTGAGGACTGAAACTCGTTCCGTGTTTTGGGGTGGGTGCTTGCCCCTGGCCTGCAGGATGAGCCAAGAGTGATGCAGGACCTCGTGTGGGATGGGGGCTCCGAGGGAGGGCTGGGTGCTGAAGCAGTCACCCCTGTCCTACTGTTTGGACAGGCTGTCGTGCCACAGAGACACCGGGTTTCCCTGATGTGGAAATTACAGATCACCTTGCTTTAGATTTCTGCCACGAAAAGCATCTGATGCTTTTATTTGGGGTAGCCACCATGGCAAGTACTACTTTTTCCGAGTTAATTTTAGACATCAAGCGAACCTAATTCCTTGGGGTTGCCTTCGGTGCCGCAGCCTGAGAAAGCGCAGCACCGTGTCGGTGATCTGTTCTCCACTGGGGCTGCTGCCATGTGCTGCTCCACACCGCTCCAAAAGAACTGGGGCTGCTGTAATTAACGCAGCAAAACCTTGCTTCTGGTGTCAGCTAATTCCTTACGTTTATACGGTGAGGAGCGCTAAACGGAACTAAAATATTCCATGTTTGGAAAAGGAAAAAAAAAGGAAAAAAAAAAAGAAAAAAAAAGTCACTGGGATGAAACCAACTCCCAGGACTGAGAAATGGGCTGTGTTGGCAGGCCCAAGGTGTGGGGCACAGGCTGAGAACAGCTTGGAGAGAGCAAGATGTGCACTCCAGGCGTGGAGGCCTCCCATCATCCATTTTCCTCAAAACAAATACAACTATGGCAAAAATCCTGCAGTTACATTTGCAGGGTGACACTGGGCAAGAAAACTCTGCTTGCTGCAGCAGGACCCCCGACAATCTTACTTTCCTGTTTGTTAACCTGTGTCTAAATGAGACCTGGGGATGTAAAAAGCAGAGAGCAGGAAGGGCTGGTGCTCTTCAAAACAGGCTGATCTTAAAATACACATTTCACTATCCAGACAAATGTGAACAATTTGCATATTTGACTTAGAATATTGTGTGTCCAGTGAAGTTCCTGCTGCTGGACTTTTGCTGGCTGCTGGTATAAGGTTTCACACTGAATATTTCTGGATTTTCACATTCCTTTCCATGTGGAGCTGCATCAGAATCCCCCAATAACAGCACTGATGTTTTTACACTTGTATTTAATTCATCAGGATCTTCAGGTCTCAAAACTGGACATGAGAAAAATTTTAATTGAAGATTAGCTAATTGCTGTCAGAAGCAACATCTACTGTTTGTCTTTGAGGAATGTGCAGACTCCATGCAGCTGAGGCAGCATGGCCCCAGTGTCGCAGGAAGGTTATGGAGAGAGGAGTGATTGCAGGTTTCTCTTTGTGGGGATTAACCAAGGAGTCAGTTACACTTAAATATGAGCATGTGCTTAAGTTAATTTGATTTTCATACTAGATAAAGCATGGTGATCATTGACCAAAGCATTTGTGCTCAGAAGAAAGCTCTCTGCAGCCTAAGGAAGGCATACACTGAGACTGTTTGAGCTCCAGCTTCCCCTGCCCAGGGACAGCATCCTCCTCTGGAGCCTGCTGGGCTTTTGGGGAGACTGTGCCTCCCTGCCCAGAGGGATGGCTCCCACCCACCTAGATGTTTTTTAATTCACTTCAGGCCAAATGGGGTGCATTAGGGCAAATCAGTACAAATCCATCTGCCTATGAGCTGGTGCAGGAACCCTGAAGGGGACCCAGCAGCCATGGGGATAGGAAGGATGCTGGACATTGGTGTGTTCAGCAGATGATGCCCTAATTCAATTTCCAAACAGTTTCACATTTAGGTTATGCTGACAGGGAGTACCCTCTGCATCTAGGCAGAAAAAAATCACCAAATCTGCAGGCTTTGGGGTTTGCACCGTTTTTTCTGCAGCCGTGTATATGCAGTGCAGGTGAAACTGGGCTGCAGGTTCCACAGGCAGGCAAAGCCTGAGTGACTTGCTGGGCCAGACATGTTACTGTGGCACAGCCATAGCATCCTGGGCATCCCCTGCCTTGTGGGCAGCTGGTCCCCACAGCCTGGCTCCACACTGACAGTCCTTTTGATGTGCCTCCCTGCTGATGGGTGCTTGGCTTCCTCCCTGCCAGGCCCAGCTCGTTTTCCTGGGAAGGAGGCGATGTTGCAGGCAGCAGAGCTGCTCTCCTGTGTGCTGCTCAGGAGGACCTCCCATGCCCCAGATACATCAAACTGCATAACATTATCTCCTCATGGAAGTGCTGGGATTCTGCTGCAGGAATCTGTAATGCTGGGGTGGTTCCTCGCCGAGAGAGGCTGACCCACAGGTGCTGGTGGTGTGGGCTGTGGCAGCCAGCTCATGGATGTGGCACCTTCAGGAAGCAGAGACCTGCAGGATACCCCTGTCCAGGGAGCCCCATGGTGGTGTTACTCTCACTCACATCTTCCTGCTGTGCTCCCTCCAGGGATGTGTTTGTAATGGGGTTGGAGGGTGCCAACAATCCATAAAAGAGTGACAGACAAGCTGTTATATTGTTATATTTTGCTACCTATCATTTTAATGTCACTTTTAATGTATGAATTATACCCCCATTGTGTGTAATTATATTTCTCCTCCCAACCCTGCTCAAGGAACAATGGAAAGATGGAGCTGTTAATATTAAAAACAGCACTCTCTCAAAAAAAGTTAGAGGTCACACCTTAATTCCTAGTGCATGAGGATAGTTAATCAAAAGATGATGGGACTAGAATGAGTATGGGGACAGAAATATCCTGCACAATTTCTTGCAGAATTTAATTAGAAAGGAAGTATTAATAGCATCTGTATGTGCAACTCTATTTTGCCTTGCAATATGAGTAGCCTTACCTGGAGCCAGACTGATGAAAAGACCATTGAACTTCTTTTTCTTTTACCTTCTATGTTTATTTTCTTCCTATAATAAAGGAAAATAATGAGCCAAAATCAATAATAATAATAATACTTAATAGCATAAACCCCAGCAGGAATCACCTTCCTATCATCTCTCTTTAGAGTTTCTCTTTTAGGTCAAGAGATGATGCTAATCGATGAAGCATTTTGCAAAAGTTCGTGCTCTACTTGTCCCAGTAATGAACCTTCAACCTTTAATTTTCTTAGTAGCACATAGTTCCTCTATGGGAAAGTCACTGTGGGGGCCTTCATGTTGAAAAGCCAATTATTTATGCTAACAGGGGGGTTGGTACTGTTTGACTTTGGTCCCCGGTTGCTTGGGCAGGTCTGTTCCTGGGCCACCCCGTCACTGTGGGATGAGCGCTGGCTGCAGATCAGAGCTTCCAGGCCGCTCCCTTCCCAAATGATGTGCTGCATTCCCAGGGCAGGGACCTCATTCTGGCTTCAGACTCGCAGAGTGTGCCTGCTGGATGGCATGGCTGGAAAATGTTTAAGCAGAAATATAGATAGCTTATTATAACAAAGAAGTGGATTTCCTTCCCTTCTCACTCAAAACAGAGTCAGGTTTTTAATACTCTTTTTTTATTAATTTTCTCACAAAATGAGAAAAAAATTGAATTTATTCAGTATCTTACAACTTGGTTTCAATTATGAGATCATAAAGCAGACTGTTTCTTAATGAATTAAGAAATGAAGGCTTCATTAATTGAATCCAGCACAGCTTGCAAAATGCTTTGTTCAGATGAAGACTGCAACTAAAATGCAAAGCGTTTTCTTGCTGGTTATTTTGTTTGCCTTCCCTTTGTGGTTCCCATGCAGGTGGGCTGGAGGCTGGCCAGGGGCAGCAGGCAGAGTATGACCTACCTGTGCTTTGTGCTGGGGTGGACGTTTGCAGCTCTGCTGGGGTGTGATGGGAGATGTGGGCCATGGGGAGGTGAGAGAGTGTGAGGAGGAAACCAATGCTAGATAGGATGGGTCATCCCTTAGGGCCACACATACTGTTCCCAGCTCTGCCTCAATGAATGCTATATATAATGCAGTCTATTCTTCAAGTGCCTTTTTTTTATAATTTTTGGTTTTTTTCCTGTTTAGTGATCCTCATGCTAAAGGAGATCAGGCACATAAGCCAAATTAAGTTTCATCCTTAGTCCCCAAGCATGCTCTGGCACTGGTGTCAGAGACCTGACCAAAGCAATCTCCACTTGTGCCACTGCCTTTAGTCAGGGTCAGGAACTTGCCCAGTGGTTTCAAAACAGCAGCTTGCAGCAGGAAGTGTGCTCTAGGACACATCTGTCCAGTGCAAACACTTTAAATTGTCCTTCTACTTCTTCAGTTCATTGTTGTATTTTTAAAAATACTCCTTTTCTCAGGACAATGAATGACCTGCACAGCTCATCAGTAGCGTTGGAGCCTTTCTGTGGCAGCGCCTGTGCCATGAACAGCACAGACCAGACAGGAATGTGGAGCAGGGCCTCAGTATGGCAACCACAGAGAGTCAAGGTGTTTCTGATCTCCTGTCCCTCACACCAGCACAAACAAAGCTTATTGCCAGCCTAACCTCTTGGCAAAGCTGGTTCCTTGTCCTGACGTGGGACCATTTGCCCATTAAGGTTTTATGGCATCACATGTAGAAAAGAAGCCAAAGGGATGGTGCTTCATCAAGAGCCACCTCCACAGTGCCCGTGTCAGGAGTGGAGATTTCCCAGAGCAGTGGTAACACAATAAGCCCTTTGCAGCAGGGATGGCCAGAGTGGGGAGCACAGCAGGTCCCTCTGTGAGCAGATGCCTATTAGGAAGGGGAACACTTGGCTACCTTGGAGCTTGGCTTTGTACTTCCCTAGGAAAAAAAACGTGTTATGCAAGGGAGGTTTGCTTTGACCTTTAGATAAAGATGATCTCTGCTATGCATTCAGACTGCTACTTTGTAGTGGCACCCTGTTTTCCAGAAGATTCTTCAGTGTGGGCTTCCTAGTATAACTGAGATCTTATTTTATGTGTGACATATGCAGATTGATGTCTCACCGTGTCTGGCAAAAATTTAAAAGGTATGTGTGGGAGCAAGTGTCATCTGGGCATGAATGTTCAAGCATGGTCCTTCTGGGATCATGTGAGTCCCCAAGCTGTGGGGTCTACAGTTAGATCACTGACTCAGCTGAGTGATTTGTATGATTACATGGAGCTGGGTGACATGCTACGGGATAAGCATCCATGTGAATAATAAATAATCCCACGATTTGCATTCCTTCAGCATGCCTGTCTTTTCCAAACAACAGCCCCTGCCTGCCTTTTGGAGGTGATGGAAGTCAGTGCTCGGTTTATGTCTCACCAGATGGTGGTACAAAACCACTCAGTGTGTCACCTGAGATGTTGTGCTGCAGGGCGAGCTGTGCCCGCCAGGGGACTGCTGTGCACATACAGCCACAGTGGGGTTGTCTGGCCGGCCAGGGGCTGCAGAAGGGGACCACAGCTCAGTGGAGTGAGAGCCCACTGCCAGCACTGCAGCAGAGTCATTTTGTGACAAGGAACATATGTTCCCAAAAGCTTGTGATAGGATGAGCTGCGATATTCTTGTGGTTTCTTGTGCTGCTGCAGGGGAGGTGGAAACCTGGATGGGCCTGGGCATTCTTCCTTTGCAAAACCTTTTATTTCTGGAAGGGAACCAGTGGCTGCAGCACAAGTGGAGAAGAGGATGTGTATCACCTCCGTGCAGGGGCACAGGCACGTTCAGGCACTGGGGCCGCTGGCGACTGTCGAGGATTTCCAGCAAGTCCTCGCTCTCAGGCTCGTGCAGGCACTTGGGCTCCAATTATAGTGATATCTTGCTCTCAGTCCAATTAAAATTTCATAATCTCTCCACCATCTGGGGTGGACAGAGTGTATGCCAGGTCAAGAAATATCTTCTAGCTACTGTACTTCTCTGGGAAGGTTTTGGCTCCATGAGGAATAGTACCTATACAGATCTGATGGAGAAGGGCTGTAAAACCACAGAACTTGCAGCTTCCTTGCAGGCCTTTTTGCAAGCTATTTTATTCTACATTTGGGGGCAGGAAAATTAGGCTTTGAAATATGAGTTGTAGATAAGGCTGTGAGGAAGCTTAGGATCACAGCCTTAGGTGAAAATAAAGCTGTAATACATAAAGCATTAAAAAGGTGAAGTCTAATGGCAGCCTCCAAAGACTTCTGAACGGCTGCAAGGAAGTCTGCCTTATTGCTGCAATTTTAACATGAATTATATGACACTAGGAAAGACCTGCTCCTGATAGGAGAAATGGCTACATGGCTGTTTGCTGCAATACACCGAGGGCTCTGTTTTAATCAGAGGTAGCTGCCATTCGGCCACCTTTTTGTTAATGGTGTTATTGATTATTCAGAGCCACTCGCAAGCCTCAAAGCACTTTACAGAATTAGGGGAAGCCTCTGGAGCGGAGTTGTTTGCTTGTTTGTTTTTCGTCCGCAGAGCAGTTTTGCCACAGACCAAATCCTGAGGTCTGTACTTAGCTCCATCTTAGCCAGACCTTGCTTAGGCAAAGCTCCAGCTGGCTTTGGTGCTCATCCAGCAAAGGCAGCGAGTGGCTTGGGGCCCTATCCTGTGCAAGTGGACGGTGTAGCCAGTAGCACAAAATGCTCTGATTTTGTCCAATAATAAATTTGTAAATAATACATGAAATAATTAATTTGGTCCTTGCTGGTGCCCATCTTCAAGCTGTGTGTTGCTCACCATTTGGAAATGGCTTGGTGTGGGCAGAGCCAGGCAGAATGCACTGCTGCAGCCCCATGTAGACTAGAAGGTTTGAGGCATTCAGCCCAGGCACTGATGGTGCACTCGAGCATGCTTTGATTTTCCAGCCTCAGTGAACAGAGAGTCAACTCCAACAACTGCCCATGTCCCTCCCTAGAGCTTTGAATTGAGAATATGCAGTGCTGGGAGATAATCTGCTCTCCAAACTTGCTCTGGAAACACAGATAATGAGGTGCAAGGAGATGGCAAAGCATGACTTTTCATCAAATAGGAAAAGTTTCAGAGCAGAAGCCATCACCTCCTGTGAGCAGCTCCTGGCCTGGCATGACAGCAGCGGTGCTGCTACCATCTGTTGGTGAACAGCAGCAAAGGAGCAACAATAGACCCCTTAATAAATCACCTCCCAGATACACAGGTATGTGTGGCACCACGTTGGCCACCTTCCTTGGTGAGCACGGGAAGATGTGCTGTGCTGCAAAGACCCCTTGGAAAAGTTAGGTGAGAAGCTGCCCTGGGGACAGGCCGGCTGTGCTGGCACTGCTGAGCAGCAGGTGACACTCAGCTCGGGGCGGACAGGAAAGCGGGCAGCGGGGAAGCAGGCAGAGCACTGCAGCAAGCTGGCAAGGAGCACTGGCCTCCCACTGTGTTTTCCTACAAAATCCCATCCCTGTTGGCTACCCCTTGGGGTAGTGTGAGGGATGGCACAGGCAGGGGTGATACTGGGGGGACAGCAGGGCTCCTGGGCCGCATTTTTGCCAAGGACACCCTGCGTGCTGCCGACACGCGGGCTCTGCAGGCCCAGTGGGTGTTGGGGCCAGCAAGCCCTGCAGGGTGCCTTCTCTAGGGCACAGCAGCTGTGTGGAGCGGTCCTGGCACAGTGGGAATCTCCTGGTGAGTTAATTCTGTGTTTCCAGGCCTCTTTAGCAGAATGTCCTGGTGCAGGGGACCCTGGCAGAGCTGCAAAGAGTGGGGGCAAACAATGGCTTTAAGAAAGTAAGGGTATGTCCTAACACCCAAGAAATGCTCGTAGAGATCTGAACCCACCCTTGGAGGTGCTGCTAACCCCTGGCAGAAGGGTTATGGCTCCTGAGGTTTATTTGTTGTTTTAGAGGACACTCTATTTATCATTTAAAGGTGCTCTCTAAGATGGCAACCAGCCTTGACCACGGTCCAGCTCATCTCTCCAGCTCCCTGCAGAGCAGGGCTCCTGCAGCTCCCTCAGAGGCTTTCTGTAAATGTTGTAAAGCTCTTTTTGTATTTTTAATAACAGGGTGGACAATAACTCTATTTACAGGGAAATCTTCCTTTTGCAGGAATATCATGTATACCTCTTATTTGTTGCTGCCTGTTCCTACAACCCTTTTGCAAATGGGTAATTCTTGTTCTGATTTTCTTCTAGCAGGGATGTTTTGTTTTCCTGTTGGCTGATGCTGTCTGTTCAGTCTGTGGAGGATTAACCTATGCGCTGTTGCTAGGTGGCCTTAAGCAAAGAAACAGCGTAGATCACAGACTCCTGCATTCCTACAGTATGTAACTCCCTTGTTCAGTAAGATTTTTCTTTCTCTGTTTCTGTCATGTTTTGTGTTTATGGTTGCAGAGGTATTTATTAGAGGATGCACACATGTAATTTGAACAAAAATAATGGACAAGAGCCCTCTAAAACATCAGGTTTATTTGATCTTAAAATATTTAGTAACTAACCCCTGGCCAGCATTTTTCATGGGTTGGCTTCTGACAGTGTCCAAGCCTCTTCCATAATTTTTTGATTTTTTTCTTCCTTATTTGAGGTCTTGGGCTCCTGAGAGGCACATGGCTCATCATCACAGCTCGCAGGCACTGGGACAGGGGGTGCCAGTGGGGCTGGGGCTTGCACCCCTCTGAGACTACCTGGCTGTGTTGGCATCTCACTGAGGTTACGGCATGATGGGTCTGGGCATCCCAATTTGTACGAAAAAATACTGAGGGCAAGGAAGAGTTCAAGGAAGATCTGCACAACTGATTGCAGGGCTGACAGAATCAGCTGGGGAGGAAAGATTAGAAGAATTTCGTAGCATGCCTTACTGCCAGGTCACTGTCTACCAGTGCCTGTCACATTTTACAGCACTTTAGTGCTTTTGCTCAGAGGATGTTTTAAGGCTCTTATGACCCAAATACAGCCTAAGTCGTGGAGCATTCCCTAGGGAGATACACCAGTTACCAGCTGCGTTTGCTCAGTGGTGAAACTGAGGCAGAGTAATTCAAGAGCATTGTTTTCCTCATGGCATATGCTCAAATGTGCAGTTCTTAGAGATTGCTGCACTTGTGGTGGACACAGAGCCCAGGTCCCATGGCACTGCCCTGAGGCCATAGAACATTCACCAAAAACCCAGTCACACTTCTGTTGACTCCAGAGCCCAACTTCTGTCTGTGCTCCAGCTCCCATCTCTGCTGGTGCTGCTCTGGTCCTCTGTGCCCCTGCCTGCATGGGCATATTTTCTGCTAAATAAAAACGGTGAGAGGGGTTTGCAGTGAGGTTTCATAGCAAAACAGGAGTCTGCAGCCTTATTCCACGTGTGTATCTGTATCAACTTCTGACAGCATTAAAGAGGCAGTGACATCAAAGGCACCCAGTTTTTCAGTTAGGGGGTGGACAAGAACACCCTGTGAGGGCAGCAAGGTGTCTCCTTGCTGCGTGTCCCTGAAGGGAGCACCTGGAGTTCTGTCTCTCCCTGGGAGAGCTTTGGTGTCTGCACCTCCAGAAATAGCCATCAGAATGAGCCCACTGTATTTATCTGGGAAGTCTTTTATCCCAAGCTTTTATTTCATCCTGTTGTTGGGCAAGTAATTCCCTGTACTGACTGCTGATACCCTGAGATTTAACTTTCTTTTTTACTTTGACCCATCCCACTGTTTGAACTGCTCCTAAGCAGCATTTATCAGCCCTCTTCAGATGCTGATTAGAGCTGAGCAAATACACCACAGTGAATATGTAATGACTTGCGGTTTAAATTTTTCACGTCTTTTCTTGAGAGTTCACTTTATAGATATTTTCTAATACGCAGTTATTCTGAAATCATATGAAATCTCATGAAATTGTACACTGGACTATTATATGAATATTTCACACTGATGCCTCACAGGGCAGTTAGCAATTGGCTATGTAAGTCCTGTAATGTCACAGATGGGTCCAACCAGGACATATGCAGCCGTGTTCCAGGTGTAACACACTCAGCTGTGCAAACGTAGGCAGCAGTTGCCACAGACATTTTCCACATCCAAAACAGGTTTGCTGTTACTGTTTTGTCCATGAATTCTCATGTCATCTGACAGTAAGGAAAAGGCACGTACAGCACAGCCCTAGGCAGAGTTAGCAAAACCCACTTCAAATTACAGACACCTTTGTTTTGCATCACTATCACTTGCCCACCTCTATTTCTGATCTCCAGCTAAGAGCAATGTGACTAATGGGCCTGAGGAGTTCTTACCATGGATACGTTCCTCCTCCCCAGCCCCTTATTTTTCAAGCTGCCTCGCATGTTGAATCTGGCAGTTTGCATTAATAAAATAGGTTGGTCTGAAATGCCCACAGGACTTTTTTTTCTCCTAGCACAGCAGGGTGGGATTTTTTGTATATACAAAGGACTCTGATGTAAAAATACATATTTCTACAAAGCTCTTGTGTTCTTCCTCCTGCGGCTCTTTAGTTTGGCCGTCCCAGCGTGGCCCCAGTGCTCGGTGCTGGGGGTGGCCATGTGCACCCTGCGAGCACAGCACCACAGCTGGGATGGGCTGAGGGGGGGTATGGCTGCACTGGGGGCCTGCTCACCGCCACTGTCAGAGCTCACTGTACAGGGGAAGGGTGGGCTGGCAGCAGGGCAATGGCATGGGGTTTAGAAGCAGTCCATGTCACGGCTAGCTCTGGCACTGGCTGCCTTGGCAAGCCTTGGCCCTTCACCAACCATCACCGTGTCTCAGTGACCTGTTCCCATCCAGCTGGGCCGCCTTTTTCCTGTGGTTATTGGGCATATAACTGCAAAAGATACCCTGAAGAGGCAAACTCGCTTGTTCACACAGATGTTAGTAGCTCCCAGGAGCAGGAGGAGCTGCAGAGAGTGCCTGGAAACAACCCCTGCCCTGACTGCGACAGGAGCCCTGTGGTGGTGATGGGCAGGGTGCACCCAAACAGAACAGAACGGGGGGATGAGATCTCTCACAGGGAGATCTCTGTGGCCATCCAGGATTGGTGCCATTGACCCTGGGAGGTACAAGCCATCTTTTCCTCCTGCCATGGCAGTGCCTGAGGCAGCAGCTGGAGGTGTGGCTCACCCCACTGAAGCCTGGGGGCAGCCTTGGCTGTGGGCAGCCTGGGCCAGCTGTAGGGTGCTGATCTGCAGAAAACTCAGTGTCTTGGCTTCAGCTCAGTTGCTTCCTTCAAGGGGTTGGTGCTCAGGCCCCCATATGTGTGGCCACCCAGGGCAGTGAGAGTGGCCTGGGAGGAGTGCCAGCCCCCTGTGCCACGTCTCTCCCTGTGGGGGTCAAATCTTCCTCTCCAAATAGCTGAAGAAGAAACAAACTGCTGTGTGTTGTGAACTGTTTTAACTCCTGAGGAAGTCAGGACAGTTGTTGCTACCTTTTGAAATGTCTCACAGCCCTCCACTATCCTCAAGCTGAGAGTTCTTTCAGGTGCAGATTTCTGCTACTGCTGAAACAGAAATTCTAGTGATGGTTTTGTAAACTTTATACAAACTTTTGTAAACTTCATACAAATAAGCAATATTCTGCAGTTCTTAAGCCAGGTTCTTTTGTTTGTTTGTTTGTTTGTTTCCTTTCTTATATAGGACACTTCCCAGCTAAATTAGAACAGTGTTAAAAACTTGGCACTATGTATGTGTAACTTTCAAAAAATATGAAGGCTGAGGTTTTGAAAAGGCCTGAACTTACTGGGAAGTTTGTTTCCATTGAAAGTCAATAGGAGCATGGCATTTAGTTTACCTAAATTCATTGGGAAATCCCAGCCTATGTGCCTGCTAGATAGGCTGGACACTTCAGGAGCATTTAACAAACTAAAAATAGAATTATTGATACAATCGAAACTTTAAGTTTTTGCTGGCCTGTGGAATTGGGAGTGCTCAGCTGTTGGTTATTCATGATCACGCAGTAAAGAGAAGGCTCATACAAATGTTATGTCTTATTGCTATTGATCGGTTATAAGGGTATGACTTGACCAGAGTATGGTGAAATAGGTTAACTTTATTTATTATTTATTGCGTAGTAACTAGATATTTAATGTATCTGTACAGCTATTGTGTATCCTCTGCAGTTTGATTAACAATTTCTTCACGCAGAGAAACAAACCAGTGCAGTAAAACATCCTTTCTGACATGAAATCTGTGTGGGAGCACAGTGCCTGCCCCCGCCGAGGCTGGCTCACCCCGGGAGCTGGACCCTGTGCGGAGCTGCCATGGCTGCGCCGAGCGGCGGAGCCGCGGCGCTTCCAAAGCCCTCGGTGCCCCCGGGAGCGGTGCTGCTCCACAGCCTCGGCTGAGACAGCGGCGCTGCGAGAGGCGGGCAGCCAAAGCCGGCGGGGGGGCAGCAGGGCCCCCGGGCCCCCGACCCCCGCTGCGGCGCTGGCGACAGCGCGGAGCTGTCGCCAAGGGCTCTCGGCCCGAGCCCGGGGCGCGCTGGCACGAACCGAGCGGGCTCAAACCGGCGGGTTAGAATGGCGTAAGGCTGCCCCGGAGAGGGGGCCGTGCCCCGAGGGACAGCCCAAGCCGCCGCCGCGCCCCCCGGCCTGGCCGCCCCTGCCTCCTCCTCCTCCTCCTCCTCCTCCTCCTCCGCGCCCCCGCTCCATCCCCTGCCTCGCCCGCGGCGCCGCTCGCTTTCTCACAGCTCCCGCTGCTTCCCGTTCCTCCCCCGGCTCCCGTTGCTATGTCCCGCCGGGCCGGCTGCCGGCAGGAATTCGTGGCCTGTCCAGCTGCTCCCAGCGTGGCCCCCGCGCCCCGGCTGTGCCGCCGGGAGCCCCTCCGAGCTGCTGCCCCGGGGCCGGGCACGGCCCCAGAGAGCTGCGGCCTCCCAAATGCCGCACCGGGCTCCTTTCCCACGGCGCGGCTCCGCGGAGGTGTGGTTTTTCCCCCTTTCGAGAAGACATGCCGGGACCTGGCATTATGTTGTTGTTCCCGGAGTGGAGATGAGTCCTGAGCCAATGGCCACTTTGGGATCTGCAGGCAAGAGCACTCAGCCCCACTCAGGCACCACTGCCGCCAGCCAGAGCCGTCCTCGCTGCGCCCACCGTGCCCGGCAGCAGCGTGGCGATGTTCGAACTGCCCCGGTGCTCCGGCGCTGTGCCGTGCCGCGCTGTGCCGTGCCGTGCCAGCTGGACCCCCATGGCAGTGCCGACACGAGAAAGCCCAGGCAGACCCCGGGAGTCTGGTCCCTAGGACAGCGGTGGTGGTTGCCCGGAGAAGTGTGCAGGCTTCAGGAGTGGGGAGTTCTTCACAGCCCTCGTGGATGTTTGTGCCCGCCTCTGGGAAAAGCCACGCACTGGGGCCCCGGGCATTTGATGCCTCACTGGAGGACAGAACAATAATACCGAGCTGTAACATAGCAAGATAACCAAATAAAGTAAATATCAGGACATTATTTTTTATGTGGTGGTGTTATACTTACCTTGAGAATCTGCACTTCTACATTTAAAAAATATGATTTAGAATTTAAAAATAAAGCCCTAAAAATAAAAGCAAACAAACCCAGTTCCCTTTAAACCTTCTGGCCTCTACTATTTTGCCCAGCAGACTGTAAGCCTTATTGCTGGTAAGGCTTATCCTTTTCTATCTAAGAAAGGAGTCCTAATAAGAGAAAAATAAACACTGCCAATCACAGGGTTTAAACAGGACATCAGTGGGGTTGATAATAGGAAAATATTCTGTGACCCTTCCAAAACCCTCTGGAGAGATGAAGCCAAGAGATCTGTAGAACCCCAGGCAGATTCTATAGAAACTATTTGATAAATCTTACCGAACTTAATAGAGAATGAGATCTTTTCCCTGGGTTTTTGGCATCATTATTCAATAGCGATGAGATAATTTTCTATTCAGTAATTTTCTATTCAATAGCAAGGAGATAACTTTCTTATGAAGTTTTTTACAAGAATAAGAACTGCATGTCCTCACACTGCCACCTGCTCCACACGACAACCTCATCCATGTTATCACATCAAATCAGAGGGGGTACCATAAATATCTCAGTATTAAAGAACAAACTTTCTTTAACATGCCTCTTTCAGAACTGCCTGCGGGTCTGCCTGTGCAGCTGTGGGGTTTGTTAATCAATAGCACCACGCAGTACGCTGTGTCTTTTTGCGTAATTACAGAGTGAAAGCAGACACAGAAAAGAAGCAAGTGGAAACTATTAATTTTGTAGAATAGGACTTGATTTGTGTTTCAGTTTTCTTTTCTTCAGTGCAGTGGGAAGGAGCTGGAAGAGAAGGTGACAGCAGAAGTTCGGCTGCCCGTCCTCAAGCTGCTTGATTTAATGTAAAGCCACTGTTTGGACTTTGCTTTCCTGGACCCGTGAACAGCTCAGAGGGTGCAGAGGCAGCATCTGCTGGGAGGGGGATGTCGGGCATGGACAGGCTGAGCTGGGACACAATATATTGCAGTTGTGAGCATCAGCTTCATACCACTGCTTGCCAAAAGTGCCAGTGACGGTTTTCATGGCAAAGACAATCTCGAGAGTGAGAAGGTTTTGGTGCAAAGGTGCATGCTTTTTTAAGCAGCAGCAGTAGTAGATGGCTGGCTGATGCTGGCAGGATGGAAAATATGGTCAAGTATTACTATTCTTGCTTGGTTTATGAGGAAACAGAGGTGGGGAGAGGTCGCTTCTCCCTGTTATTTTATTGAGAACATACCAGTGGAGCAGAAACCTTTGGAAATGTAAGACTTTTTAGACAAACTGTGCCTACCCATGTAAAATGCTTGTAAGAGCCTTGGACCCTGGTGGCAGGTTGCTCTTTGACTGCTGGTAGGAGCCTGGTACAAGAGGCAGCTGTCTGGTTGTGTTCAGCAGTCTTTGATACCACATTTTGAGTTCCATAGAATGGGTGCTGCCAGGTCCAGTTCCCGGAGTGAGTTTGCCCCGAGGCTTCACAGCACTTCCTATCCCCTGCTGGGACTGGGCTTAACGACTGAGAAAATCCACCATCCGCTTCGAGAGATGATCCCGGGCTACTGTGAACGGGACTTCTTGACTGCAAGTGGAGGTAAAGGTGATGTGCCCACTATTAGTTATAAACCTTTTCTCTAGATAGAGAAATCTTCTGTCCCTGGAGTGTAATTCTAAACATCTCATAAACATTACACAGACACATGGCGCAGAAATTTATAATCATAAAAAGAAACAAGGATGCCTGAATATATGGAAGACATGAATCACTCCTAATGCTGGAGGTCGATCCATAATACCCTAAATAAGTACTCTGAGTCCAAGTGCTAATTATCTGCTAATGGGGTATTTGTTCTCCTTCAGTTATGTAAAAGTACACAGCATTCAGCTTAAAGAGTCCGCTTAAATGGCTTTGTTGTGGTGGAGAATGAACAGCCTTGAAGGCTGCTGCTGTGGTTTGCCCTGGAGCTCCTGGAGCCCCTTGGTAAGCTCCCGGTGCTGACCTTGCTGTGCCTCTCTTCTCCGGCTTCTCCACTTGTCATTTCAGCTGACTTTTGGTCTCCGTATCTCAACATCATCCCAGTCAGCAATGCTGGCAGAGATGTAAAGAAAATTTTAAATCCTATATCGTGTTTTTGGCCACTGCTGCTGGTCAGACAGCAGTGAAGATGCCTGTCGAGTACAAGGGGAGCTTCCACCCGAGTAACAAAGCCCCCTAAAGTGAATGAGCTCTTTGATCACAGCCCTGATAAGAAGGGGTCTCAGTGGGCACAGTGAACTGCTCTCACGGGGAAAGAGATGCAGTGACCCATCCTCATTGCAGAAATGCCTTGTCGGAGCTTGCAGAGCTGAGCAGACATCAAGGAGAGGGTGAGGGACGAGAGCCTGTGCTGGAGCCAGCAGCTGGAGACAGCCTGTGACATACCTTCACTGGGTAGCTCACCCCAGGGCCATCGAGCACTTTTCCTACACCAGGGCTTCACCCGCTTTTAACTAATTCAAATGAAGAAAGTAATTTCTAATCCTTATGTCCTTCAAGCAGCAGGACAGACCCACATCCAGCAGGAATGAAAAGAACCCAGAATATGTTGATCACAAGGAGATACTTTCTCTGAGCTGTGATAAAAATATGGAAACACGATACTTTCTTATACTAAACATCGTTATTAAGTAATGTTATGATATAATAAGTGATCATTACAGGAATATTCAAAGGGCAGATGCAGAGCCTGTAAAATCTTTTGTGCTAAAGGTGGTTTTGTCATGAAGTGCAGATCCTCTGCCTGACTCCCACACTGTTTCCTGTGGCATCTAATTGGAACAGAGGCCAAAATTAATACTTTGCTTTTGTGCTATGGGAAGGGAAAAATACCTGCTTGTGTTTGTAGGGTATTGCACGGACTGTGCCTTTAGCACTGTTATCAGTAATGACTGTTTTACTGTAACTGTGGAGGGGGTGAGCACGCGATTCATCTACAGATGGGTATTTTGTAATATTTGAGCTAAATTCAGCTCCAGTGTATGATAGTATTTCTCAAAAAATGTCACTAACTGCACAACTTACTCTGTCTTGATTTGAGACTATTTACGTCTTCTTTAACACAGGGAAAAATGATTGATAGAAGAGCCAGACACAAGTGAAAAAGAATTTAAAATCACTGTGCTTATTAGAGATGTACGAGTACTAATACTGGAGCACATGGCATGCATGCACATGAAACAGGCTCCTAGTCCTGTGCATAGTGAAATGTGTTTCACAGTGAAGCCTTCCCTTTGTTTTTCAATGCCCTTGGATAACATTTCAATCCCTTTTCACTGTAACTTCCCAACGTGTAAACTCAGGCACTCTGAATGGATCCTGCCTGCAGACACACCAATGATTCTTCAAGTGAAGCCTTTCCTTTCTGTGCACATCATCCCTCTGGAATGCCTCTAGTTTCTGTTGCTCTGTAGCCCAAATTTCAGCCTATGTCAGTCCTCTCTTATGACTAAAATGTGGGATGCCAGTTATTTATTTATGTAAAATGTTCAGAGGCATTAACTCGAGAGCACCATAGAAACTGGGCTGGTATTGTAGTCGGGGCTTTTATTCAGGTTGTCTGATGCACTGTGGATGCCGCCTGCCTTTGTGTGCTCCAGTCCCATGTTTATCCCGACGATGCCTTTGTGTTCCCTATTTGACATATTTTACTGTAAATAAAGAGCGACGCTGTCTTGCAGCTGTATCCACTGTGACATTTGACTCACTGATGAATGATTGCATTGTGCTGTGTGCTTTGAAAACATTATCTCTTTTAAGAAATAATCCAGTCCTTTAATAGTTTCCTGCATGTGCCTGTATTCCTTTGCACATCCAGGGAACTCAGGTGTTCACTCACCTCTGTCAAACCTCAGACAGAGCAGTTCCTGCCGTGCTGAGGGCTGGGGAGGGTAGAGGTGCCTTGGGCACCTGGCCTTGGCAGTGCTCAATTCCCATTTTGCATGGTCTTTTTAGCTGCACCCTCTGATCAGATGTGCAGTGTGGCTTTTTCTGGGGCACGAGCGTTTTGCCACATTGCTTAGATATCATGCAGCACCTCTTAATTAGGTCTATGTGTATGATATATTCTTTAATTTAAGGTTGACTCTGTTACTGGCTGCTCCACAATTAAGGTGATCTCTCCTCTGCTGCTTGGTCATGGGTGTTCACCAGATCAGTCTTATATATGCTGTAGGTATTCCTCTTTTTGACTGTAGAAAGTTTAAATCCTTACTGAGCTGGATTTTTCAAAGTAGGCTCAGTCCACTGCGTGCCTAATTCCCTTAGTCCTTGTTGAACTTCCCAGTTTTCATGAAGCTTTTATTTTTGCCTTTACACAACTGTACTATTTTTATGTAACTTGTAATTTAAAACTGATTATGAAACACTTTCAAAATAATTGTCTCTATATAGAAATGTATAGAGTTTTGCTCTCGGTATTGAATGCAAATAAACCTATATGCTATAGAGAGACTGATACTCCTGCCTGCATTTTCCAGCGAAAGATCAAACCATCAGATACCTATAATGCTGCCAGGGTAGGATCACCTGAGATAAAATTTTCTTTTACCAGCTCTCTGCCTTAGACACAACTGTTTTGGGAAAACTCAAGCTGAAGTGCTAATATTCCAGATGCTCTCCCTCCAGTGTGGATGGAATAGTATCTCAAGAGAGCAGGATGGTGTAACCACTTTCCAAATAGAAAAGAGTTAATTGTCACTATTACTGTGGGTAGTATCTTCCTGAAAATGTCATCAAACTTTAAAAGTTATGTTCGCTGTTCTTGCACATGGTGGAAGAGAGCAGAGTGAAATCAAAGCACCACCTTGAGTTGTCTGGTATGAAAAGTGAGTGTTTATCAGTTTCCCCTGGAAAAGGGAGTGCATTCATACCAGTGCTGGTGCCTTTGAGGAGAAGCGTGGCAGCAAGTGGAGGAGCAGGGACCACCATGTCCCCTCAGATCAGGGCTTGGTGCCTCCCTGTCAGCCTCACAGGGCTTGGATGGGAAATTTGATGGAGGAGGTGGCGGATGCCTCCACCAAAAAATCCCATCTTCAGTCAAGCCATGCTGAGCTCAGGGGGCTCCGCTGCATCTCAGGACTGGTTTCCTCTCACCAGCAGCTGCGTTGTGTATAGTATAGGATCTGTGTCATGTGTAATATAGAACAATGACATTCCCAAAAGGGGTTACAAGCAGAGAATCCGGCATCCAAATTGCCCCAGCGACCTGATGAGACACGGACGTCATTTGGAGCTGCAGGAGGGCTCTTGGTTCCCTCCCGGAGAGAACAGCTCTGCTCTCTGGCACTCCTGGCTTTGTGCTTTTATTGAAATTCCCCAGAATAAAAAGGAAAGGCATCTGTGAGGGAACAAGATTGATAAGAGATTCAAAATGTATTTTTATTGCATTCTTAAATTACCATAATTAAATTAATTATTAAATGTATTTTTATTAAATTAGCACACAGGCTGGTGTCATTTGCCTTAAATATTTTAATAAAGCCTGTGAAGTCTTCCCTTGTTATTAGCGCTCTTGGAATGTATCTGTTTTAATGACAATATGAGTTTAAGTTCTGGTGTTGGGAAGAGAGCCTGGATGGGTGAACTCTGCATTTCTCTGGGGGGCTCAATAGGGTTATGGGGCTTTCTTTGCTTAAGAGTGGCTGTGGGACCACATAAACTCCCTGTACATATATCTGGAGGAGATGCACAAACGACGTGTTGTGACAATAGAGCAGCAAAGCATTTAGGCACATGTTGGAAAACTCTGTGGAGCAGAGATGTACTTACAGAGCAGGGCCTGGAGGAAATCTGTGTATTGCTGGGTTTGAAGATAATAGAGCAGGATGAATTAATAATTATATATGTGTGTGCCACGTTTAAAGACAGATTTGTGTATGTGATTCATTTTTTTCTGTCAAACATGCCTTCCTGCTTTCTTTAGCTATAAACTGGGTATTTTTCCAACAGATGCCAGCATGGAAGGCAGTGGTTGAAAGGGTGCTGCTGCTTTGAGAACAGCTGTGAAAGTGAACTTGAACTAGTTTAATAGGAGGAGTTGAGGATGCTCAGACCTGGGTTCCTCACCTTGCTCTGAACCAGGTAGGGCCTTGCAAATAAACCTTCTAACTGGCCTTCTGGCAAGAGAAAAGGTTAAAAAAAACACATTAAAATGAATATGTAGAGATTTCTTAATGAATTTTAAATGGGGGGGAGAAGTTGTAGAAATGGTTCATTTTAATTGCGTGGTTTAAGATTGTTTTAAAACAGTATAGAAAATGTGGGAGCAGAGGGCTGGATGGCAAAGGGGCTCAAGGTGGCAATGGAGCTTGGGAATTACTTGCCAAGTGGAATGTGTACAACTAAGATTGAAATCCCCTCCTTGCCTGATTGCATGGGGATTTGAATTTGGGTCTCTGAACTCCTCTGAGAGTGCCCAACCGCCAGCACATTCTGGGATGAGAATCTGTCCTGCTGAAGCTGTTCTGCTTTGTAAGAATAATTAAATATTCATTGGGCCAGTGAGAGAACAGAAACAATTTGATAGCCTGGGGATTAAGCCTCTCCAATAAGACAAGGATACAGAAGTAATTCAGTTCCCGATCCAACTCTGATGCTGAATGGATATGAATCTAGGGTCACGCTGCCCAAATTTACCATGATCCTGCGTTTTTCGGTATATCCATATCACAATTTTTTTTTCCTTGACAACCTTTTTTATTTCTTTGTAGAAACTGTTATCACATTGGCTTTTGTAGTGGTGAATCTCCATCAGCTACAGTTATCCCCATTTTTTACCAGGATCAGAATTTGGACCATGGGCTTTTCAGCAACTCATCATTGTCCCGGGTTAGCCCTTCTGAACCCCCAATTTGCTACTAGTGCAGTGAGGTGGAGGAAGTATATCTTGATTATAGTGGTGTTATAGGACACATTTTGTACTGTATGTCCAGTCTATTGTGGTAATCTGGAATCATACAATAGGAGGGAACCATAAACCTTTATTATGACATTAATAAACCCTATAGTTTCTGTCAAACCTTAAGAAACCAGAAAATCGCCACTAAACATCAATTCAAATGTGATGCTGCTTTAAGAAAAATCTTTACAGTTCTATACTGAACTCAAATCAAATGACAAACTCATTTCTGAGTTGTTTTGGTTTCTTTTGCTGTGGGGAAGAAGAAAAGAGGATGATGTTTTCAGAGATCAGTAGCAGGAGAGCAGTGCCTTCACACAGCCCCCTGCACCCCTCTGTTTGATCTGAGCTCGCAGGCTGGGCAGAGTCCTGCATCCTCCTCGCTGCCTTGGGGCCTGGGTCCAGCGCCAGGCCGGGGTCCCTCTGCCAGGACTATTTTCACAGGATCTTAGCAAAACTCACCCCGTATTCCTTCCACGGAGGACACTTTCTCTTTTGATGTCCAGACACACAATTGTTGGGGCTCTCCCGACGGCACGGGCCCATCACGTGCAGGGGAGAGGATGTTTGGAGACAGTTCCTTGCACGCTGCCTGGGGTACGGCAAATGAAGTGCTGGATGAGCCTTGTTCCTACACAGCAGTAAAGGCTCCACGAAACGAACGAACGCCGTCTAAGTGGGAGAAGAAACTCATGGAGCGTTTATTTTGAGTAACTGCATTCATAACTTGGCACCAAGTGCTCCGTGGGATGACAAGTTTAAAACACTTCGGATCTTTCTAGAAGAAACCTTCCCAGTGGACAGGCGCGGGCGACTCCATCTCCTGCTAAATTTAACACCTCGGGAGAGGCAGAGTAAATAACTCCCTCCCAGCTCCGCACAAACAGCCCAGCGGAGGGGGGTGTGCGTGCGTGTCTGTGTGTTAAAAACCGCCCGCGGCTTTTCCCGCGGCCGCTGAGCCGTTCGCGCTCGGGGGGAATATTTCAGTGCCCCCGCCCCGGTGCAGATCAAGGGCGGCCCGGCCCGGCCCGACCCGTCTCGGCGGGGGCTGCGCGGTGCGGGACCGGGACCGGACCCGGCGGGGCGGGGGCTCCGCGCCGCTCCGCGCGGCGGCGAGTCCGGTCCGCGGCGGCGAGTCCGCGTTTTGCGGGCGGCCGCTGTATTTCCCGGGCCGTCCATGGCTCGGTGCTGTTGGCTCTCTCTCCGTCTGATCGGCGCAGGCTGCGCGGGGCTCCCTACGGGATCAGAGCGCTCCCCCGCCGGGACTCCACTCCTCACATCCTCCTGCTGGGACTCAGCTACATTTCCAGCCAAGCCTGGCTTTATTATGTGTGTCTGCACTGCAGCCCCAGCAGCAAGATCAGGAGGAGGAAAAGGAGCCAGGACAAAGAAAAGAGAGGGAGGCTGGCGAGAGCTAAAGAAAATAAAAACCCAGGGCAGCAGCGGCAGCAGCGGCAGCAATGAAGGCAGGAGCGGTGCCACCTTCCAGCGAATAACCCATGGAGGCAGCTAGCGGCCCCGGCATCGATGCAAAGAAGCACTTACCTTGTTCCGCGAAGTGCGTGCGTGCAGGGGAAGGCGGCGGCGAGCGCGGCCGGCCGCGGGGAGCCCACCCGCCCGCCCGCCCAGCTCCAGCTCCGCGCCGCGCACGGCCCGCGCCGCGCCGGGGACACGGGGCGGCCGCCCCTCGGCCCCCGCCGACAGCATAAAAAAGGACTCGTCGCCCTCCCCGGCCAGCGGCGGGGGCGAGGAAGGGAGAGGCAGCCGGGGGCGAGCGGGCAGAGAGGGAGGGAGGGGGCCGAGCGCGGCCGAGGGAGGATTTAGGAAAATCGCAACAAGGTCGCACCCCCGGAGCGCCCCGGATTGCCGGGGCCGGAGCTCCTCGTGGGTTTAGACACTCAGTTCTCGCCGCGCGCCCTCCCCCACCCCAAAGCCAGGGACCCCGCGCAGGGCTCTGCTGCTTTTTTTTCCCCCCTTTTTTTTCTTTCTTTTTTTATTATTATTCCGAAAGTGCGAGCCGGACTGAGCCGCAGGGCGCCTGCAAACTTTAAAGAGAACAAAAAGGCGGGTGGGGGCGCGGGCCGGGCTCGCTTTGCATCGCTAGAATTTGCACATCCAAGTGGGGAGGGGGGAAGGAAGGAAGGAAAAAACCCCAAACAAACAAACAAAAAACAACAAGAAAAAAAATTGCAACTGTTGCGCCTGTGATTTTTTTTAATTTTTTTATTTCCCCGGGGGAAGGTGCCCGAGGGGTTGGAAAGAGGAGTTGAACTTGCCGCATTGCAACAGGCGAAAGAAGTGAGAAAATCAAATAATCGATCCCGCTGCTGCCGCTTCGCCTCGCAAAGTTTGGAGGTGGTGGTGGCGGGGGGAGGGAGAGAGAAAGCAGGGAGAGGAAGGGAAGGCAGGAACGGGAGGAACACGAGGAGGAGGAGGACGAGCCCCGGCGCCCGGACATGTCCAGGAGGAAGCAAGCCAAGCCCCGCTCGGTGAAAGGTAAGGCATCCTCCGCCGGCCCCCGCCGCCGCCGCCCGGCCCCGGGCAGCCGCCTCCGCCGCCGCGACGCGGCCAATCAGGGCCGGGGCCCGGCTTGGCGGGGATTGCGAATCCCCCCCAGGTACGGGCCGGTGGCGGCGGAGACCCCCCCGCAACCCACGGCGTCTCCCCACGCGGAGCATCCGCCCTCCCGCCGCTCGTTCCGGGGCTGTGCGGGTACCGCGGTGTCGGCCGAGAGTCGCCGGCGACACGTGTCGCGATAATTGATGAAAGAAGCCGGTGGCATCGTTGAGGCGGGGAGGGAGGAAAGTTTTCGCGGGGATGCTCGGGTGCGGTGGCTCATCAGCGGGCCGGGGAAGGGAGGAATAAGCACGCTCGTGTTTTAGCCGGTTAGCCTGAAATTAATGTTCCTTTATGATTGGGAATAGTAGCGCCGTCTGTTTGCTCCCGCTGTCCAATGCGCGTAAGGGTGGTGAAAGAAGGGGAGAATTAAACCCGATTTGATAGATAGGGGCTGAGAACTTGCTTGGGCTTGAAGAAACAATAGCCAAATTTAGTAACGGCTATATTAATAAAGGTTAGACATTAAAGTACCCGTGTTCTTCCCCATGCACATTGAAGGGGTGTTTAAAACCTCCTGTTTACCTCTATAAGAAAACAGCTGCTGGCGAAACGTGAAAGGAGGGCCAGGACCAGCCCCGCGCCGTACTGCACGCCTTGCCAGCTTTTTGACTTTCAAGTGAATGGGTGCGAGAGGGAAGGCGTGATTCCCGAAGCCTTTCGCTCCCAGCCACGAGGAGGTTAGCTGATGTTGGGGAAGGTTTTATTGTCCTCTGCACAAAGCAGAAGTCGCAAACTCAGTGGTCCGGAGGCTTTGTTGAAGAAGCACAAAAGGATCAGAACTTCGGGTGCCCAGAAGATGAAACAAAAAGTCCAAAGCGCATGTAATTAAATAACTTGTGGGTGGACAAAATTAGCGTGCAGTTAATCGACCAGCTAAAGAACGAATTGAAACCCCATCCAGGGCCATTTTATACTATTTGTGAAATATCCATTCTTTAACAGATCACTGCAATGTAAGTCGTACGTGCTTCAAATGTTTATCAAGTTTTCATAAAGTCGGTCCTTCATCTTTTTATAAACCCCTTAATCATTTTTCCACCAACCAAGGGAACCTTTTAGCATTGTGCTGTGGGGCAGGTTTGCAGCGTGGCATTGTGATCCTCAGCAATCCAGGACAATCTGCTAAAGGAGCTACTTCAGTAATTGGTAGATGAGCGTTACAGTCTGTGGGCAGAAGAAAGGGCAGAGCTAGAGCTATTTCTAGGAGATGCTCTGAAATACCTTGTTTGAAACTAAAAGAATCACAGTTTGAGAACAGTGGAGCAGGCCTCAGGTCAAGACTTCCCTTGGATGAGGGGATCACATTTAGTGGCCAGGCCTCTGGAGTTTAAAATATTTTCCAGTGCTAAAGTGTCACATTTAACATTCAGGAAATAGTTGTATGCCAGTGCAAACGGTGTTTGCTCTAGAAGCTCAGTTAGTAAACCCTAACATCTCATGAGATATAATGTTAGATATTTACCATTTATTAGTCATTTCTTTTCTACCTCATTACTTTTTAGGCAGCAATATCTTTCACAAGTGGTTGGCACTTTAAATTGAAATTTTGACCCTAATTCTGACACAGAAGTGATCACTGTTTACAAGAGCATTTTTATTGAATTGAAGCAGGTAGGTTACTGGCAAGTCATAGCTGAGAAACATTATCCCTGTAATGTAGAAATATCTAGAAGGTCTTTGAAACAGTGAGCTGGGTAAAGCCCAGTTTTTAAAGATTCTAAATATTTCTGTAGTCTCTAGGCACACAAAAAAATGTATTTTCACCTTCAGCATAAAGTGGCTGTAAATTACAGGTTTTAGCATGAGCTGCCTAACAGGGAGTCTAAGGAATGAGCTGAATCTGGATGAAATTCTGGATAATAGGAGGCAGCTCATATGTGCATGTAGGATAAAGAAATTCTTCCTTTCTTTCTATTCATCCATATCTTCTGCTTTTAAAAAGTCCGTTGTATACATTTTGTGGTCTAGGGAGCTGCCAGCCCAGTAGATTGCCACAGTACACGTTTCCATGGAAATAATTGAGATGTAATAAATAAAGGCACTCTGAGGTCACAGGTTTCCCAATTCAACTGAGAAGAAAACAAGCATAAATTATGTGGATGTATGTGTAGCATTTAGGACTTAAAATAATTTACCGTTTTTCTCTTTTCCATGTATTTATTTCACTTTGTATAGCAGCTTTGCTATTTATTAATCACTACTGAGATTTGTGTATCCTTTTTCATTCAGAAAGATTATGCACTAAAATAGGATCAGTCTGTGCCTGTGATGAAAGGGATTATTCTGCATGCAAGAGGCAAGTTGCCTGCACATTAAGTGGGAGCGATGCTGACTTTAATGAAGTGGCTGACTTTGACAGAAGTATCGAACATTGACAACTCTTAGATGCGTGTTATTGAAAATGAAGTGATGGCAAACCCAAACTGGATGTCAGCACAGCTGAAGGTCAGGTGGCCCCTGTGCTGTATTATCAGGTCTCACGTTCAGCCTGGCAGAAACTTGCAGTAATTCCTGCAGCTGTAACTCCAGCAGTAGCCCTGGGCTTCCCCCTGACATGGGATTTATGATTTGCAATACAATACACTGATTTGGTTTGGCCATTAGTTTGTGCAGACCTGAAGATATTAACCTCAAAGCTGGTGGTTGGGGACAAAGTTCTACTTGGCTTAAAGGAAGGTGGTTTCAGATCAATGAGGACGGAGTAAAAGCACGAGGGGTTGAGTCTTTATTGGTTTACAAAATAAACACTGTGGAGACAGTGTGGTGGTAGCAATGATGGAGTAAAACACTGGCCTCTTCTGAAGCTTTGCTTTACTTCACATCACAGACAAAGCCCACGAAAAATTTTCCTCAGTACAGACTCTTTCCCTGCTGCCAGTAACCTCAGCTGCTGAGAGCTTTTCTAATTCTCTGTGAGGAAGAGTTGTACCTTACTCAGTGTTGTTAAAACCACGTGGTCCTGAACAGCAGAACCATTACACAGTTGTGAATGTCAAAGCACAGCGTCTGTCTCCCAGTACAAGTGATGGGGACTGGTATCAATACCAGTGTCCTTATAAGTTTGTTCACGCTGGCTGCTGTAGGGAGCAGGGGGCCAAGCCACTGGGGGGCTGAGGAAGGCAAGTCTTCTTCCTTCCCCTTGGTCAGACTGTGGATTCTCATACTACACTTGGAGGTGGTTCTGTGAGGTGCAGTGCTGGGAATGGCAACCCTTAGGTTTCCAGTCCCATGTAATTGTAATTGAAGAATTACTGGACTGCCATTCCTGGGGACTGGGCTCCCATTGGCACAAGGTTTTAAACATCAGATGCTCTTTGGCTGCTGAATTTGACAGTTCTGCAAATTGCTGTCAGCTTGCAGGGGTATTTTGTGCATAAACGTGCTAGTTGGTAATGAAACTGTTTTGCAAAAGAATGCACTAATTAACTCTAGATTTGTTATCCTACTTGAAGTTGCAGAATTGCTGTCATATTTTTTTGCTTTCTGTTGGCAAAAAATGCTGATAGAAACTTTTGATTCACACCCTACCTGCCTCATTTGTGTCAGTCAAGAAGAGAAAAGGGGGGTTGCTCATTACTTCGTTATCTGCAAAGTAAATAAAAATACTTCAACCATTTGCTGAGTTCCAATTAGTTGATTGCTATGAATGATCTTCTTTAAAGGAATGCTGTTTTACCTATCTGCTCATACAAAGGTTTGATTTTGAATGTCTTGTGAAAAGGATTCTCTTTGTCTTGATTGATGTCAAGAATAAAAGCGTGATGGTAATATCCCTTTGAAAGCTATTGTATTGTCAGCTCTGGCTGACAGCAGGAGGCCCTCCTAGTGCTATAGATTAGCGCTGTGAAAACACTGACATTTTCTTTGTTATATTGCTGTTGTTCTGCTTGCAAAGTCAATTATACAATGTCGGAGCTCAGTTACAGAGTTGACTGTGGAAGTAACAATGTCTTTCATACTTGTCTTAAAGATATAATTTTCCTTTTTTCCCAGTTGATAGAGAAGAACCTGAAGGTACTGGAACAGTACATTCTACAAATTAAATTTTGACAAGTATAATCATAATTGCCAAATACAAGAGACTTGTGCGATTATCCCTTAATTTTACAGTTCATTCAAGTTTCGGTGGAATTTTATTGATACAGTAAAAGCAGCAGCTAAAATTGATAAAACTCATATCAAATAAGATTACGCTCTTGATTGTTCTTTATCAAGTGTAGCTTTTGGGGGATTAGGAATAATTGGAGATGTTGGTGTTTCATTGTGGGGCTGGTGCCCTGAGAGCGTTTGAATCCATGCAGTACACCGAGCACTGCCTTCAGGGATTAGCCTGCAGTTTTTAATTTTTGCCTGTGTATTTTGCTACAAGCCTAGCAGCATTCTCCCCTGAACTCCACAAGTCCCATTTTCCTTCCTTTCTCTCCCTCTGGTATGCTTTCCTGTATGGGATCTGGGTGGTATTTAACTGGTTTTACTGATTGAAACTCCTGCCTGTGTGCAAACACCTTTTAATTGCGGCCTGTTCCCATTGGTCTCAGTGAATATAACGAATAAACGTGGTCAAAAATTGAAAAGAGTGGGAAAGGTAATGCAAAAGATTTAAATATGAATGGGAAGAATAAAGAAATATCGTATTTTTAATTATGCGACATCCAAAGCCATTGAAGAAGAACAACTATAATGTAACAGTAGTGGCTCTTGAAGGATACCCTTTTTTTCTTCAAAAATATTTGTGTACAATCAGTGCAAGTTAAAGAACATCATTCACTGCTGAATTGCTTCAGATGACACGTGCAAAAAAAAAAAAATCAGAGACCTCTTGTAGGACGTTAATTGTAGGATTTCTAAATTACTATTATAAACTAATAGAGTAACAAAAGATTCTACAGTTACCAGTAATTTGTCAGGATTTATTTTGTTTTTCTTCAATAATTGAAAATTAATGTCTTGAAGTGAAAGCAGATGTTCATGCCATCCTCTGAATTGGATATAAAAATGATGTTTTGTAGATGCGTTAAGCTTGTGTAAATACAGATTGTCTTATCATAGATGGAGCTTTGGCTTGGTTTTATCTATTGTTTGGTGCCAAATTAACTTCTGGGTTAAACCTGGGTAAGTCGTTTCAGCTTGGTTAAATTAACTAAATCAAGTGCTTGGGGTTGTACCCAGTGATCAATTATTATAGAAAGCGTTTTAAAAACCCTTCCTCACCTGCTGACTCTGTGAATGACAAGACCTTCTCATACTTGTAGAATTAATATTTACTTCTATTTCAATAAATGCACTCGTAATTGTTTACTCAGCTCTTTTTATTGAACTGGTTAATTTTATCTTGATTCCCAGTTCCAATTTGTGAAATCAGTTTTAGATGATTACAAGGTTTGAAAAATGCAAACCACATTTTTTTGGAAAAAGAAATTATTTTTTGGTCTCATGCGTCGTATGTATTATAATATTCTTTTACACAAAAGATTATTAATTACCCACAATAATTGAACTGTCTTACAAAAATGCCTACATCAGGCCCTCATCACTCCATCAGTATTCTCCGTAAATGCCTCTGAAAAAGGATGGCTATTATGTTCCCTTGTACGCTGGTAAATGTGCCGGAGTAATGAAATACTACTAATATAAAACCTATTACAGACTCCTGCTAAATCTTGACTGACAAATAGTGGTGGAGGGAAGGGCCTGGCTCCGGGGGGTGCATTGGTGGACTCAGACTTGAGGGAGCTGGAGCCAAGTGAGGACCAGCTCTGAGCTGACTGTAGCGTGTGCATTTATTCAACATACTTTTAGAGCCCAGGAGTAGATTCCTGTGCATTTTCTTTCCTGATGTCCAGTAGTGAATGCAGAGAAGCTAGTTCCTTGTTCTCTTGGACAAATAAGGTGATGTGAGTTTTAAGTACTACATCTTCTTGACAACACCTAGAGTATATATATGTGCAGCAGTGAGTTATGGTGGCTTATCAGAGTTGCATTATTCTGGGGAGAAGGACATGCAGAGACTAAATGGTCTCTTGTGACATTTCCAGCTACAGGAGGCTCGAGCTTCGACCTCTTGCAAGGGTTTGTTTTCTAAAATGCAAACAAAGGGACCTGATGGAGTTGGAAACTGGGTGATGCCGTTTGGAACGGGCTCACAAATCTCGTTGTGGCACAGTGAATTGGTGTATGGCATTAGCTTTCCACGGTACAACTTACCTCGGATAGCACTGCAATACCCATCTGAATCTAGCGATAAGTAGCTTCATTATATTGTTTGCATTTGCTTAAAAAGAAAACCTTTCCCCTTCTAGCCACAGATTAGGCAATAGAAAGACCAATTTGCAGAGCTTGTAAATGCCACTTGTTAATCATATGCAGTACAATTATTAATTTTTTTTCCTCTCCCCCCTCGGATGTATTAAGTCAACTTTTTAGCTTTTTTATGTAATTGAAATTTGCCCTTTTGTTACCTGGGCATGAATTATTTTTGAAATGTTGTCATTACCCGCCCTGCTGTGAGGTTTATCTCTTCTGTTCATCCTAATTAAATAAAACATACTGTTGTTCGCTGGTCTCTTGTTGAAGTGAATTACCTGCCTGAAGGCGCGAGCTGGTGTCGGGCTCGCTTGTTGTTGCAGCAGCAGCCGTTGACTAACACATTTACTTTTAGATTTTCATTTCAAAGGGCTCAGTTTGTGCAGTGTGACAGGTGAATGGTGAATGCTTTACAGGACTTTCAAGAGCTGAACAAACAGTAAAGAACTTATTGCTACCGCAGCGGAGTGGCAAGTACAAATGTAAGGCAGCCTTTGTGGCAGAGTAGTGTTTCCTTTGCTGGATAAAGGCCACTCAGGAGACCTGAAGGGCTCGCTTGGGTATGCTGGGGGTGAAATAATCTCAGTCGTGATCTCATTTAAACCCACCCTACCTGCTTGTTCTCCAGGGCAATTTCTAGTGGGGTTGATCTCGTCTCTCTTTGTAGCATCACCCGCAGCCGTGTTCTCCTTGAGTCTGGCACTGATAACGAAGGCTGCTTCAGAAGTGTAACAGTTGGAGTTTCTTTACGCAGAAGTTATTTCTAGTTCATATTGGAGAATGTAAACAATGCATTCAGGTTTTAAAGTGAAGCAGAGGGAAGGGTCCCTGTTTGTAGAGAAACAGTTTGTTAAAGTCTCTGATAGCACTGCAGAAAATGTCTTGCTCACTAGTGAAATCCTGTTATGAGTAAAAGTACAAGAGTTAACAAGTCGCTGTGCTCCAGTCTCTGTTGGCTCTGTTAGGCTCTGGAGGTTTGGTCAAATGTGGCCTAATTCTGCTTTCCAAATATTAAAAAAAATTACACAGAGGGCAAAAAGACAAGTTCTTAATATGCATATCCTGGGAAAATCCTAAACCAGTATTTTTACCCCCTCCAGTCCCAAGGCTAATCAAAATTCCTTTGTTTCCACATCTACCATTAAAATATATGCCTCCCTTGGTTGCCTGCTGACTGTACAAGTTTAACCACTCAATCGATTGGACTCACAAAAGCTGTTACTGGGTTTACACAGTATTTGCCTACAGGTAATTTAGAGTTGGGGTGAGGGTCCAGGCAACCTCCAACAGGACTGGTACTTAAATTTGCAGCTCTGCTTATTTCTTGATGATCCTCACCTGAACCTCATGGAGATTTTTCTGGGTTACCACTGAGGCAGATTAGCCAAGCCCCACCTGGTGATTGCTGGAACTTGCTTCACATGGTGGGCAATGAAGATACCGTTAATAAAGGTAGATTCACCTTGCCCCTTGAAAAGAGGGTGTTTGGTGCAATGCAGAGATGAAGTTGGTTACAGGGTGAGCATCCAGGACCCATTTTCGCTGTCTTTAGAGTGAGTACAATTTTTCCCCTTGATAGTAGTTGGAGCTGGGTTGTATGTTACAGTTAAAGTCTAAATTCTCTAAATCTGCTGGAGAACTAATGCTGTTAATTGAGATTCCTGTTGATGTTGGAGGAGTGTGAGTAGCCCTAGGCTTGTAGCAGCTGCAGGGTGAAGCCTAGGTATTGTTTTTGTGGTAGTGTTTCTGATTGGTCTTGGTGAGGATTGGATTTTATTCTCACTTCTTGCACTGCAATTGAAAGAGCAAAAGAAGCAAAGAGATTTGGTGGGAATGGTCATTTGGCATCTAATGCTGTAGAGAGCATCTCCTCCTTTTTCTATTGGTTCTCTGCTGCTGGGGAATTTCTAGGAGAGCACTGGAAAGGTTCAAGGTGCAGAAGATGCAGTAGGGCTGTGGGAGCTCCTCAATGGCACTGCAGGAAACCCAAGAGACCTGGGTTGTGTTTAACATCTGTTAATGTAAGCAGGTACAGATTTACATGAGATAAATTGTCTGTGATTCTGCATCCTTTCAATCTCCTGTCCCTGAAACTGGAAAACTAAAAGGAAACAGAGAAAACACATGGTGTAAGGATCAACTTCATACTTTGGGAAGCAGAAATTTTAAACAGAGAGAGAAATAAAATAGGGAAACTGGGAAATATGTTGCTGGCATTTGAGTATGGAGGGTGCCTGATGATATGATGCCAAGTTTTGGCATGGAAGTTGACTTACCTTATTATTTTTAACTTTAAAGACTAAGAGAAGGAGCTATCTGAAAAATGACTCCAGCTCCATGGAAAAGGACATGATTAAGCATAAGCAGAAAAGAAAACACTACATATGCAAACCACTTAAACAGAATAGTTTTTCTACTCTTACTAGACAGTGACAGGGCTTTTTCTGTCTGAAGGAGTGCATTTGTTGTGGTTTATAGTTGTTTTGTTTAACATAGAGAAATTTGAGAACAGGTGTGGTTGCAGTCATTAATTTTTGAAGTTTCAACTATTTTATGATCATGGCAGCACCTAAACTTGGCTTGTTAGGACTCCTAATTGTTCAGGGTTTTGGAGGGAAAAGGAGGTCACAGTGGTAACTGGAAAAAGTAAGCTTTCAACACTTATGTGAATGCACACAAATACATATAGTATATGCCATATGTGCATGTGTAAATGAAAGAGAAGGCCTAGAGGAATAGGTAATGTCTTTTGTTGGGCCAACTAACGTGGTTGCAAAGCGCAAGGGAGTTTTTCTGATGCACAAGCCTGCCTGCTGCTCTGGAAAAAGCAGCAGTGTTCTGGCTGTTTTGCTTGATAGGTAAATGTAGCTTTGTTTTAATTTACTTATTCAAGCTCTTACTAAGATTTCTGTTGCTTCATTAGATTACTCACAAGTTAAGATATACTGAATTACATAGTAATGCCAAGCTTGTATATTATTTATTGTTGAATTCTGTGGATGCATTTCAGTCGGGTAATTTGCTCGTGGCCTCCTTTATTTCTAGGAAAATGGCATGCCTTGCCCTTCATAATTTCTTTGCTTCTACTGACCAGACTGTTCCCCCAGAGGGCATGTGGGATGTGGCAGAGTATTGAAAAATACTGGGATGGAGAAGTAGAGGAGGACTGTGTGTGAATTGCATGTTATTTATGTTTATGCTAGATTTATATGGCAAAAATGGTGTTTCTGGCAGTGATACTTTGTGGGGAACGTAGTAGGTAACTCCGGGTGACAAAGTTGTAGCCTTGAAAAGATTCTTTTTAAACATAAAGAAGTACTTTTGTCTAATTCTGAGCATACTTGAGGAGTATGATACAATATATTATGAACCATTTTATAATGAAACTGAGTGCTTGTCTTAATATCTTGTACTGAGTCTTGCCTGGTGCTTTTGTGAGTCCACTGATCTGATCCCCTTAATTTCAAGGGTGTTTTCTTTCATAATTTCTTTCCTGCTTGATAACAGATAAGTGAGATTTGTTTTAGAACTCCCATTTGGTTTATTTTGTTTACTATTTTTGTCTTTAAACAAATGCTTAACAGAGAGCTTCTGTTTTCATTCTCTTCAATATAAGTGAATTCATTAATAAGCCTGAACTTCAAGGTGGGGGTCTGGAAAAAAAAAAAAAAAAAAAACAAAACACCAATCAAAACACCCCTGAGAGATGCTTGGCAGAGAGAGCCGTGGTGTGCCTGGTCTGCGGCGCTCTGAGGGGTGCTGTGGAGCAGGAGCTGCTGGGCCCTGCCTGCAGAGCTGCCAGGCTGCACAGCCGGGTGTCCCTGTGTCCCTGGCTGCGGCGGGAGCTGCTGCTCTGAGCCCTGGGGGGACAACCCCCCCTGCCATCGGCAGGATGGTGCTGCTTCCCTGGTGGGAATGTGGGTGTCCTGCAGGCAGATCTCCCACGAGTGGGGGTTTGCTGGCTACTCTGACATGATTCTCCCAAAGACCGAGTGCACGTTTTCATAAAGAGGTGTCTGAGCTATGATTTTTTTTTTTCCTTCTTGCCAGTGGGTCTGTATTCGAAATGTGGCTCCAAAGAAAATACATAGAAAAATGAGCTTTTAATTTGTCACCTGCTGCTGTACCACCCTGTCCTCCTTGAGATGCCAAGTTGTAAATGAGGTTTTTGTATCCCCACACACGGCCATCCAAGAAATGTTCTGTGCATCGTAGCAGTCAGTGGCACAGCTGAAGACATCAGACTGGTGGCTTAAAACCTGCTGTTGTCTGATTGGTGTGAGCAAAGCCAACGTTGTGCAAAACCTGAGCAAACAAAAAGGCAGGTAGAGAAATTGTTGTCATCAGTGGCTTGGGAGGTCCTGGCTACCTCCAGAGTTGGGGCTGCCCAAACCTTTCTGTCCCGCAATGTTGAGGAAAAAAAACAAACACAAAACTGTTTCTTTGTGCTATCTCTGAGTACTGTTGGAAAACTCCCTTTAAATGAATCTTTAAAAAATTCAATATTAGTTCTGCAGATTTTATTTTGGAAAGTAGTGTCTTGTCTGGTTGCACGTCCTCCTGTGTCTACCACATGCGTGCTTGCCTGAGCACCGAGGACAGCAGTTGTGCTGGGTGTCAAATGCTTCCCTCCCAGCAAACCTCAAACCACCTAATAAAGACTTATCTTGAGATAGACTCCAAGAACTTGATTTTTAATTTATGGACATATGATGATGGTTTGAAGGAAAAATAGCCCAACTGCAGGACTGGCAAGGGAAACTGTCTGTTTCCAGTGCCCCTGTACTCAGGAGAGCAGCTGACCAGTTGCAGTGGCCCTGGCCAGGCAGAGGCAGATGCCCTTTGGTAGGGTATTGGAGTGCTTGTATTGATTAGGGAGCTGAAAATTTAATAGTAATAGGAAATAAACTTGTCTGACGTGATGGTGTCATATAGCATAACTCACCTTGTGGCACTGTCTGCCTTCTCTTTTCTTACTCATCTCTGTAGTCTATGAAAATGTCAGTGGAGCCCCTCCAGCAGCTTTCTTCCCTTCCCACAGCATTTTTCCTACCATGCAGTTTGGGAGCTTGAGAGTGTTTTTCTTTGAGGGAATACTTGCAGGTAGATCTCCTCCCCAAGTTGAAGCCTCTTTACTGGTTTCTTCCTCCTCCGAATCTTTGCTGGTTTTGTTCCTTGCAGTTACAGAGAGCTTAACCACAACCCTGGTTGTGCCTGCAGGGAAGGAAGCAGGCAGGGGAGGATGGAGCAGGACATGGCCTGGCTGCAGGGTGGTGAGCTTGGAGTCAAGCTTCAGCCGCTGCTCAGCTCATGGTGGGACCTGTTGAGGCAGTGGCAGGGAGGAGATGTGTTGGAATCTCCCTCTGTCTTGGGAAGCTGAAGGTTGTTTGTGTTCTTATTAGAGAGAATTTATTTGCTCGTCTGTCTTTCTTATTGTCTACTGCTGGCTTGACTCAATTTTCTTTTATTGGCACATCCCAACAGGTTTGTTTTCTTCTGAACATTTTCTTAATTTGATATCGCCATGTTGGAAAAACGCATTCCACTCCCTGGCTTAAATGCAGTCCCCAAATTGGAGTGTGTTAAACCCACTGCTCTGGAAGAGAGCATAGAGATGAATTCTGGTTGGTTCGAGGCTGCCATTACCTTACGCTCACAGGGAAACTGTTCTTGCTTCCTGGCTGCCTGGCATAGTTCCTCACCATGAGGTGGGGGCTGATCTGATGGGGTTAGCTCCCCCTCTGTTTCTGGCTCCTTGTCCTGCTCCCTACCTAGCAAAGGACGTTTGGGAGCTGATTTTACCCACTAGCCCATCAGAGAAGTAACCCTGTAGCTCTCTGGTGGCCAGGTACAGGTCTGGTGTGTGTTGGTGCAAGGCAGGGCAGTCCTTCATGGCAGTGTCTGAGTGTCACTGGTTTGGGTCAAACCTTTCTGAAAAGAACCTCAGCTGGGGACGCTGGACTGTGGCCCCTGATGTGGAAAATGGTTGTGCACCTGTATGTGCAGTGGGCTGATGGGCAGGTCACTAACCCCCTGAAGATGTGGCCAAGAAATGACGGCTGTTGAAGCAAATGCTCAGATCTGTAGTGAAGCACAGGATACAAAACCACACGAGCACAGCCTGAAGAAGTTCACGAAGTGATGAAGCACAGACTCAAGTTGTACAACTGCTTACTGCTCTCTGCTATTCTCAGGAGAATTGTGTCGCTGTGGAGTGCTCCATGCTGTCCCACTGCAGTGGCTGGATGCTGTTCCTTGTCCCTCTCTGGATGGGACTCCCAGCCAAGCAGGGAGCTGTGCTTTGAAAGCAATGCAAAGCAGAGAGGAAGAGGGAGGGAGCTTGTCCTGTGAGGAAGAGGGGAGACACCCAGAGCTTGGAGTTTGGTTGGCATCTTCCACCAGCACAGGAGTGGTGAAAGTTGTGGCAGCAGCCCTGTGTGAGGCAGCATTGCTGGAGAACAATTTTCTCCTCTATTTTAACTTAGTAGAAATAATGCCACTAAGAAATTAGGTTACGTATCTCAAGGGAAAGGGAGATTTGTTATTCTGCTTTTAGCTTACACCATAGGCTGTGTCACCGTGGGGCCCGCTCCACCAAGTGGGTGCTCCTGCTAATCCTGGCACTTAAATGCCAGCTGGTCCTTTGGCAGAGGCTGGTCTGTCTCCTGTGCTTGGATGACAGGAGATATGATGGTAAATCCCAGCTCTTTTGGCTACTTTATACTGTCTGTTTTCTTATGGGCAAATTTTGGCTGTGGTTGACTCACATAGCACCGTGTGCCACGCCGTCCTGCCTGGGCTGGCTCATGATCCTGGGCTTGTAATGTCGCAGTGACTTTGCAAAGGACAAAGCCTGTGCTGCCCAAATCACCCAGTGTCCTTGGGCCCACCCAGCTGGTGGCCAGCCTGGCCTTTAGTGTTGCAGTGATGCCTTGTGCTTGTTTGTGTTCGTAGATTATTTCTGAAGTGGCAAATTTTGATGGCTTTCCTTGCTAGGAAGGGATTTTTTTTTTTTTCCTCCCCCTTGTTTGCTTATTTTTAGGCACATGAAGTAAAAGAATTGGCTGTTTGCCAGGAAGAAAAACCAACAAACAAAACCCCCAAAGCAACCACAACATTGTACCTTTCCTTGCTTTTAAAAAACATTTCCTTGTAAGTGTAACTAATGATGTGGGTTTTTAGTAGAAGCTTGTGATTCAATGTTAAACCAACAGCACATCAAAGAATAAAATAGGCAGGTTTCTTGTGTGTTCCTATTTATTATTACTCTTGTTCAGATTTGGGAAAACATTGTGGTGTGAAAATATGAAGACAAGTTGTTTTGTATGAAGGAATACAGGAGAGTGAGATCTTTTAACTCTGCATGCTTGTGCAGTAACATTGGTTGGGCTGCAGTTTGGGCTCACAAACAATCTTATTTATAACATTTAAAGCCTTTTTTTTTTTTTTAAAGTATTTCTGTCTCTCTCTTTCTTTTTCAATACCTAACATATATTGTCTGTTCTGCTGTTAACTCCCCGATGCAGAATTCCTAAGTTTGGGCTAATAGAAAATTTGGAGGATTCTTCATTATCTGAACCTCTTGAGAAATACCAAATATGTTCCAGTAATTGTGGTGTAGTACAACAGGGAGTCACACTGGCAGTTTGTTGGAAAGGGTTTTTCCTGTAGTTATGAAAACCATACAACTATTAAAATCCCCAAAACTGGAACCGTTGGGATTACTCATATACTTACAGTTAAGCGCATGCCTAAAGGTAGATATATTCAGCTTGCCATTTTTGACTGGCATTTGATTCCTAGCTGGAGAATATGAGAAAAAACCCAAACCATTCCTCGATCTCTTCAGTCGTGTGCAGCGTTTTCGTTCTGTGCTTACACGCCGCAGCACGCTGGGCTGTGGTTCCCCACAGAAGCACCTGGGTTTGCTATAGAGCAAATTATTGATAATAAAGAATGAAAAGTTTTCAAAATAGTATGGTACTCCAGGCTGTTAGAAGAGACTCAGATTTCTCCCCTCCTGCCTTCTCTTCTGCCTCTGCCATGGCTCCTGGAATAATAATCATGTGTCGCTTAATTTTTTTCCTCTCCCCCCTCTCTCTCAATATTTTCTGTCTTGGTTGTATGCAAAGAGGATATAACATTTGTCCCTTGTAGACTATAGTGAACTTATTAAATACTGGGAGATGCTGGATAGGTAAAAGCAAAATGTAACACCAGTATTATAGTTCAGATCGTAATATTTGGGTTTGCTTTGTGGTTGTTTCATTCTCTCCTATTATAGAAGATATTTTTCCTCTTAATTCTGTTCTCTAAAACGGAAAGTGATGCTTGCTTTCTAGCTGCAGTATTGGGACTTTTTTCCTTGATGGGCAATCTATAACTGAGAAGGTGCTGGTTGCCCTGCCCTTCTGTTCACGGGGCAGCAATAGTACCAGCTCGCTGTATTTCTTAGTTTCTCTCATGAAAACTTTCTTGGATGAAATATTTCATATCTTGTATATGACTTTCTCTTGGAAAGCACTGGCATGTGCCTGTAAGTGTACTGATATATCATCCTACGGAGTTCATTAGCAGATCTATTCTTATTAAACAAAATGCCTTTTACGTCTATGAAACTGCCTAAACAATTTGCTTTGAGGCAAAACCTGGAAATACGAAGGTTGTGGAGTGTAACTAATGAAAAAAATGGTTTTTGTTGCGCTTCTTTAAAGGAGATTCATTTGCACAAGTATCAATATGTGGGGGAATTTAATTTTAAAAACAGCCCCAGCCACTTTGTAGAAAAATATAATGCAGTACATAAACTCATTTTAGACACTACTTATTCTACTGTGTCCCATTAGTTGATGTTTACACAGCGCTTTGAAAATGTAAAGCGCTATATAAGTGCTTATTATTACTACATTATTATTATTCTCCCTCTTGAAAAAAGACCCTCTAGGGAGAGGGAGACTTGCTTTGCATTTCTTCTGTAGTGCAGATCCCACAAGAAATATACCCGCTTGTTTTGGTTTGTACATTCTTCCCTGCCCACTTCCATGCTTTTGGAAAAAAAGTACTGTGTTTTAGAGATTACAGAGCTTTTATTTAGTTTATGCTGGGTAGCTACAGCAATGAGAACATTATTTGAAGGCATATAAAAATCTTAAAATAGCTTTTTATTCCACTCTGTGCAATAAAATGAATCACTGCCCTGGTCGCAGCCCCTGTAGTTCATGGGTGCAGGGACCCCTTGCCCAGCCTGGGCACTGAGGGAGAAGCAGGGGTGGGTGATGATGCCCTTTGCTGGGGTCCTCTTGGATGTTCCCTCTACCAGTGTGGGCCCAAGGACAAAACTGCTGAGTGAAGGGAGTGTAGGGACAGTGCCAACAAAGCCTGAGAAGAATTTCCTTCCTATAGAGAGGAAGCTCTACAAGTTTTTCTGCAGTATCAGAACTATTGTTTTCCCTTGTAAAGAAAAAACTGTCTTCTCCTCTACACTCCTTTAACAGCAGCCGGGATCGCAACAGGAGAAGAAGATTTCAGTTTAAGTTATTTTAACCCTCTGTATTCCTTGAATCCCTCTAATGAGAATGGCTTTTATTGGGTGATATTAACCATTTGCATCCTGAAATTTGAGAGCAGTTCCATACTGTGGTGGAGACTGTAATCATGGCTGATGAAATTTGGAGTGGTTTTTGCCCAGGTGCCCCTAGACCAGCACTGTCATAAACTCAGGAAGCAGTAACCATAAGCCTCCTTTAAATGCAGTGATGAACATTCCACTCTCTTCTACTTGTACCTTTGTTGCACTGTCCTCAGGTCCCTGCCTGACCTCATGCTGGGTTCCCCACAGTGCAGCAGCTCCACTTCCAGTGTTCCCAGCGTTCCCAGCCCATCATTTCTGTCAGCTGCGTTTTGGGAAAAGGTACAGAGGAAAGGGAAAGAGGCCTTGAAAATGCACAGGATGGGGGCATCTGAAGATATTGTATATTACAGAGCATAGTCTGACTTAGGTTTAACACTGGATTTGGCCCTTGGTTACATCACCACACATGGCCACTAAATAATGAGGTCACATGGAGCATTTCAGCCTGGTTTACAGCAGAAATGGGGTTTTATGCATTTACCCTTTGCTGGTGCTCCAGTCTGAGTGTCATCAGCCACTGGTGTCATCAAGCAGTGGTAGGGGTTGCTGGTTAATGGTGGTAGCTGTGGTCTCAAACCTCTGCGAACAGCAGCAGGGTGAAAGAAGGAGGGAAAGCCCCCAAATCAGATGGGAAGGATTCAACAGATGCTGAACAGCCTCATGCAGGCAAGTGCTTGCAGTGCAGGAGAGGCTGCAGCACGTGGGAGTGGGGATGTGGTGACTGGTTGGGTCAGTCCTGGTTATGTTCAGAGCTCCCTTTCCTTTATCCACTTGAAGTGATAAATAGTTCAGCTGTGACTGACAACAGTTCCAGGAGTTGTCTAAATTAAAGCTGAAGTGTAAGTGTGGTCTGATAAGTTAAACCCACGTATTGTGTTAGTCCTTTATAATGGGTTTATCAGCCTTGTCACTGCAGGTCACGTGCTTTGATTTCAGAGAGGAAAGCATTAGGCTGCAGGGAAGTGGGATGGGATGGGGCTGGCATTGGCTGGGGAGAGCAAGGGATGGAGAAGCACATTGTCCCTTAGGCTGCATCCCCCTGAAGTTGCCAGTCCTGAAATAACTGCCCAGGAAATTGGCCATGGGCAAATTTTGCTGTGCTCAGTGCCCAGGGAGTTGTTGGTGTTGAGAAGGTGGTGAGATGGACTGGCACAGCCTAGCATCCCTCTCTACTTCGTTCCTTTCTGAATAGCAATTTGGGAGTCAAAAATGTAAATTTTTTGGGCACTCTGGATTGTTTGACTGATTGCAGATGAATGCTCAGAGACTGAGCCTGGGGCAGCAGTAGGTGTATGGACTTGATACAGTTAAAAAGGATAAAAAAATTGCCACAACTTCTCTTGCCTCTTTCAGTTCATGCCTGACAAGTTTGTAGAAACCTTGTTAGTGAGAGCAGACTTGTAACTGAAACCTGACTGCAGGTGATGCCCAGCTCAACCCTTGAATGATGGAGGGCACTTCCCATACCCCACAGAACTCTCAGTGTAGCTGGAAAAACTCCAGAGAGATCAAATTTACCTGCCATGGCTTAGTAAAGGTAGCTACCTGCTAGGGAAGTGAAAGCCATCAGACCGGCATGCTCACCAGGTTTCCTTGACAGAGCTCATCCCTTCCCCTCTGGGTGTCATTTTCTACTTGTGTTTTAATGACAAACATAGAAATGACAAAACAGAAATGAAGGTGGCAGACATCGCCCTCATTGTGGCAGAAATCACGAGGGTTATAGAGTTGGGGCTCAGCGTCAGGGAAGCCCAGTGGGATGGGGTGGCAGTCACTGGTTCCTCGGTGTCCGCACACCTCCTCAAGGACAGGGGATGTCCCAGTCTCCCTTCACGCACACCAAGTACACCCTAAACACAACCCGGCACAAAGATACTCCAGAAATACAACCGGTTTGTGTAAGGGCAAGGGAAAACGAGCAAATGCCCCGCAGAAAATTCAGCGCAGCTGCCCACTCCGGCCCTGAGCCCTGGCCGCGGCCGGGCACACGCGGCCGTGCCCCGGGGCCGTCGGGCAGCGGGCTGGCTCCCGGGCGGTCCCCCGCGGTGTGCGGCACGAACAGCCCGGGGCCGGGCAGATGGCTCCCTCCCGGCCGCGGGGCCCCGCTCTTCTGGGAGCGAGCCCCGCTGAGACTGCAACAACAGCAACCCGGGAGCCGGGCAGATGGTCTACTGGCGGCCGCCAGGATAATTGCATCAGCTGGTTCCTCCTGCAGCCAGCGGAGCCTCCTATTTGTACCGCTCTGAAATGATCCTGATTTTTTTCTTCTTCTTCTTTTTTCCCCTCCTTCTCTGCCTTGTTTAAATTTATGTAATTTTTGTGAGGGGTGGGGTGAGGCCGGGGGGCGGCCATCTGCCGGAGGTGGTGATGGTGGGGTCCCTCCGGCAGCCGTGCACAGGCAGACACCTGACCGGGCGAGGGGACTGCTGTGGCCTCCTGCTCCTGCACCGCCTGTCGCTCAGGGCTTGAATGAGGCTGCAAAGAGAAGAGCTGGACCAGCACGACCCTTTCCAGCCTTGGTGCACTGCAGTCTCAGTCCTTGTGCAATACGCCTGCCAGCCTCCACCTAAATTGCTCCACATACCCGTGCTGCCGCTCCCTGGAGCACACCAGCCCGAGGTCTGAATACTGCAGCAAACCCCCTCGGGTCCCGTCTCGCTGCCTCCCCCTCCCTGGGTCGGCACCTCGGCGCTGCTGCGGCAGAAGGGCTGCCGAGATGTCCGCTGGCGGTTGCTGGGGCGGCTGTGCAGCCCTGCTCGCCTGCCACCCTCGCTCCTCCTTTTGGGCTCTTGTTACACAGACAAAAGATCTGCCTGTTCCTGTCGGGGTCTCTTCTATTTACAGGGATTGCTGACAGGTGTGGGCTCTGCTGACTTTTTAAGCCGCAAAATATTTATGGAGGGTAGGCAGAGGGCCCCTGGAGATGGCTGATGGCCCTCTGGTTGGTTCCCAAGTGCCTCGGTGCTCCTGTGCATCTTGCTCTGGGTTCAGTGGGGAAGGGGCCAGGAACGATGAAGTGGCACCTGCTGTTTGCTCTGGTTTTAGCTCTCAGCATGGCACAGGTAGTTGCAGTAGAGCTGATCTCAAGTTGCTGCTGACCCAGAGGTCCTGTAATCCCTAATAGTAGCAGGATTAGATTTTTGTCCCGCCAAGTCCTCCTTTCCTTTCTCTTTTTATTTTTTTTTCCCCTCTGCAATACTTTATGCCCCAGCTGACATACATTCTGCCTCCTGCCTTGACCTTTGCCTCGCTGCTACAGCTCCAAGGAAAGACTTGCCCTTCTTTTGGGAGAAGCTTGTCAACCTGGCCCTCCCCTCTGTGCTGTCTTCCCTGTGCCTTTGTCCTTTTTAGTGCACAAGGTTGATTTTTGCTGCTCTGAGACTCTTTGTGGCCCCCTGCTCTCTTTAGGCAGACAAGGTCCCTCACCTCGCTTCCTGGGTGCACAACTGATTTCTGTGATGGTAATTTTAGGACTTTGGGTTGTATCCATTTATCAGACTTTTCTACTGGCATTTAATCTGCAAAACTTTCGAAGTTCAGCTGGCTGCAGTGTGTAACACTGCTAGTCCTGAGAGTCCCACTACAGTTTCAAAGTGGTATGGGATGTGTGGATGCACTAGATGTTCTTACAGCACTGGGCAAAGTCCATCTTTACCATTGGAGAGGGACTGGCCAAACTCTACAGCTTCAGCTACTGCAGCACTGTGCTGGATTTGATTGGCAGTGTGATGATACCAATATGAAAATGCTACCTATGTTGCCTAATTCTGTTAAAGTCCTTTATCTGCCATAAGCTCCAAATATGCAGTTGCTGGTGTTTAACTGAAACTTTGCAAATCTCCTGTTGAGCTCTTCAGGATCAGTTCTTGTGTAGTCTTATTTTTTTCTTTAGAGTCTGTAGGTGTGCATAATTATATGTACTTTTAAAAGCTCTAACTATGCCCCATTTAAACTTAGGCAAACATATTTGTGAGTCCAATTAAATGACTGGAGAAGAAAATGATCAAAAAATGAAACGAGGGAAATGTGCATTTAACCAGATAAAGCTTGCAAGCCAAGCAAAATGTTGTACTAGGCCAACAAATGGGTTATTCAAGCAAAGTTCTACCAAGACAAACAAAGGAGAGTCAAGGGTAAGTGAGTTTTGAAGCAATACAGGATGTGACCCTCTCAAGTTCAGTTACCAAGATTGCACAGGTTGAGAGGATAGGACCCTGATAAAAGCAGTGTGAACTGAATTCTTTCAAGTACCACCCCCAAAATTCAGTATGGGATCTGAACCACTGCACTTATTTACTTCAGTATTGCAAAAGAAGTCAGCAACAATGAAGCTGGCACAGCTTTTCAAGAGGGAGGGATGTGTTATTGTACGCTCTGGAAGGCACAGGGCAGGGTGTTTTCTCCTTTGGCCACCCCTGCCCAGTTCTGGGGAGGCCTGTGCCCCTCAGGCATGAGTGGTTCCTGCTCACCTGTGCCCTTGCAGTGCTGGCACCTTGTGCCCAGGAGAGATGCAGAGGGAGCAGCACCTGGAGCAGTGTCTGGCCCTGAGCTGTCCCTGGGACAGAGCACCAAGCGGGTGTTGTGGCAGCACACAGGGGTTCAGAGTAGAAGCACAGATGCAGTCACAGGCTTAACACCATAACTGCATTTCAAGGAACTGATTCTACTGCACTGAATTTAATTCCCGTCTCCATCAAAGTTAAGAGCAAAACTCGGAAGTAACTGGATTGGGCCCAGTGTGCTCACAACCCCTCTGCTGCTAATCAAAAGCAATACTCTGTTGCTAATTTGAGAAGAATTTTTTTATTTTTTTAAGTAGTTTAAAACAAGAGGAAACTGTCACATCCTGAGTGACATCCTGTGTGCTACAGCAGTGTTCTTGCTGCTCAGTGATCAGACTTTTAGCCAAGGGAATGAAATCCAATCCATGTAAAAATTCATTTTCTTTGTGGAAATCTTGTACTATTGCACAAGCTATTTTCTGATGGCAAAATGCAAATCTAAAATCTATATCCAAGTGAACAAAAAGATATTAATTAAATTAGCTGTCTGGAGGAAATTCAGAGGACACTGAGTTATTGGTTTGATTTTAGTAAATTCGTTTTAATATGCAAGATTACGTTTTTAATACTTGAAATTATCACAGTGTTTTCACAGTGCAGTTAATTATTTCTCAAATTGTATTTTATTCAAGGCTGCTCATTTGGTATCCACCACTGCCCGAGTGCTGACGTGCTCTCTGCTGTTCAGAGTGCCCTCGACTCGCAGGAGCTGTGCTGCCTGGGCCGTCCAACCCTGCCAAGCACCTCTGAGTGCTGCTAATTCTGATTTACCTTTTTTGGCTTGGTGTTGTTCCTGGAGGGTTTGGACAAATGCCTGCTCTGCCAGCATTGCTGCTGCCTGACCAGGGGTAGGGAGTTCAAGATGGAGCCGTGGCAGGAGCCCTGAGCATCTTCTAGGGGATGGCAGAAAAATCCTGTCCTGTTCCTTCCTCCTAGCTGGGGGATTTTTTTTTGTTTTGCATCTGCTGTGCCCAGCTTCCGTGGCTTGGGGAGATGGGACCTCTGGTTCCCAAAGTGGCCAGAGGGGAAGAAAGTCAACAGTTTTGGTCCCCTGTCTACCTGCAAGGGCAGTGGGGCTGGCAGGGTGGCTGGCCAGGTGGGCAGTGGCACGTGATGCCTTCTATCTTGGTACATCCTGGGGGGAAAATCTGCTCAGCAACCTCGTTTACTCGTTCCCACATGGTGTCAGTGGCCAAGTGACAGAGAGGGAACAAAATGGGAGTTTTTGTATCTTGGCAAAGTGCTATGGAACCTACCAAGTGTGCCCTGCCTGCACACCAAGCACTTTCCCAGAGCCAGGGAGTTCAGCTTGTCCTGTGCCTGTCCCACACCGTTGCTGGACATAAAGCAGGGAGGACCTTGGGATTTACTTCCCTAACATGAGTCAGCATGTGAAGCCAAAGGTGTTGATTTAAACAACACTGACCTAAAAAGAGCAAGTCTTAATAAATGTATGTTTTACCACTACTGTGTTTTACCCCTTAGTTTCCTCGGTGCTGCTGGAGCCCAGTGCTCTGGCTTTGGCTGTGACACTTGTGTGACCATGGGCCCATGGGTGGCCTTCAGCATCTCCGAGTGAACTCTGCCTGTGGAAGGAGTGGCAACAGCTAAAATTAATTCAGCTCTGCCCACGGCATCAAGGGATGATTTACTCCCATCTTCAGTATTTGGAAGTCAAACTTAATGAAGATAGACTCCTCTCCTTAGCTAATTTATCAGCTTTTAAACCTCGGTATATCTCTTAAGGCATGTATTTGCATCATTGCTGGAAAGTTGGCACTACAGTTAATTTTTCTGTTTCATACTCGACATTAAACTGCTACATGCCTTAAAACACCTGGAGAACACAAATCAGTCTTGTAGAAATATGCTTAATAACACTGTTTATTGAGATAAAAAGAGCAGTAAAAGGGAAGAGGAAGACACTGCCCTTTTGGGTACCGATACCCATGTTAATATGAATGTGGATGAGTGCGTGTTATCCCACAAGAAACAGTGCTGTGTATCAGCTGGGGTAGAGGCACAGTTAGGTTTGTTACACTCTAGCATGAGAAGGGAGGATGGTGAGCAGTCCTGCTACCTGGTGGCTGTTCCCTGGCACCTCTGCCCGCGTCAGGCAGGGTCATAGGGCTGCTCCTGCCTGGCACTGCAGTGCTGTGCTCTCCTTCCAGCAGTTTGGCTTCAGCACAGCAAGGGCTGCCTGCTGGGCAGAGGGGGCTTCTTTAAGGTTGCAAACATGGCTGTTTGTAGTTTTGGGTACTTTGGTACTTGTTTATTATTGATTGCTTTTTGTCAAGTTAAAAGCGTAAATGTTTAGCAACCATAGGGTGGGGAATCACTTGAAACACTGTTGCAAGTCTTGAATGGCAATACTTTTGGTTTTGAAGCCTTCTGTTGTCAAAGCAAGACAGTGTAGAAAAAATTATCTGCCCCAGGTGACTCTCCTGCCTTGTCATGGTGAAACACAAAATCCCAGCTGTAAATTGGGGTGAAAATGATTCTTTGGCAATTTTCAACCTCTGCCTTGCAGGACACAGAGTATCCATCATCCATTGCTTTGAAAAAACAGACTGTAGACAGGAACTGACTTCAAGTTTTTAAAAGTATTAGTTGACAGTGTAAAACCTGATTGCCAAATAAAAAACTTCAAATAGATCCCCAAATCAGATGCTCTCTGTTTAAAAAAAAAAAAAAAAAGAGGTACCCATCTGCATATGAATCTGTGATATCTCCTAGAGCAAACATGTCTGTAAGTACATCCTATTTCTAAGTGCCTGGTTGCAGAGACCACTGAGGTGACATAAATAAGAAAAAGAATAGTCTCCACGGTAGCACAAGAAATATCCATGTTTGGGATAAATTTAGCTGTTTTCTGAAGATACCATGAAAATATACAGTGAAAGCTGTGACATCTAATAGCAATTCACCCTTCCGTGCATGCGTATTCACTGTGGCTCATGAACATCTTTGTTCTTTTCTCACCTTGTGCTGGACACACAGACAAATGCCATGAGTGTTGCCCACAAGTGATAACATCCCATGGGCGTGGGTAGAGGAAGGGATGCTATGAAGGACACGTCTTTCTTGGGTTTGTGTGTTTAAATGTAGAGCACCACCAAGATTCTCTCCACAAGTTCAGTTGCTCTCACTTGTGGTCCTCCCTCATAGTGCAGCCACTGTGCTGTGGATAAGTGAGGCTGGGTGATCAGAAAGTGTATTTACAGCCAGCGTTTCCTGTTCTTGTCAAATACGCAAATGTTAGATGTAATGAAATGAGAAATAACTTTTATTAAGAACTGACTAGGCCTGCAGAAACAGAAGGCCTTCAGAATTAAGATCACGATAAAACGTGAACAATGGAGAGACTATTGTACTGGGGCTTTTTTAATTCTTCTTTTTCTTAAGAGTTGAATCTCTTGTTATACTGAGTAACTCTCTCAGCATTGTGTTTGCTGCTGTCCTCTGCTCACTGGGATCCCCGGTAGGACCCCCTCCTGCAGAGGAGCTGTGTGCCCCCAGGTAGCAGGAATCAGCAATGTGTCCTGTGGGGCAGTGGCAGTCGGGGCACCTCACCTGCAGTCCCTACACCCTCTGCTCCAGAGGCCTCCACAGGCAGGAGGTCAGCACCCACCATCAGGCAAAGAGGAGAAGGTCTGCAGTGGTTTTGTGCTTCCTCCTCCTCTTAGGAAAAACTGAAATCAGCCTAATGAGAGTGGGCAACCAGGAGCTGCTTCTGGGAAGCAGTGGGAGGATCCAGACTGGTAAATGATTTCAACAAGATAAACACATCACTTTCTATCAGTCTCTGCTCATTTGGGAGCAGGCCCATCTTTTCTTCCTTCAGTTAAGCTCAATTAAGTGTAGAGAGACAAGATCTGTGTTTTTCTTCTTAAAAGTTACAGAATAAAAATTAGGCAAATAGGTAAGCTTTTATTTTTCCTGTCTGCCCTTTGGGACGTTCTCAGAAAACTTTAGTAATAGATGTGTAAGCTGCTTTCCAAGTTGCTGGTAAATGATTTTACTTTTCCAGCTCTCAGATCTTATTAAATTTGAATTTTTATTCTCATTTCATTCCATAAAAGTGCAAAAGACTACTTTGAAACCATACGCTTTCTGGCATTGGAAATAAATTATTTCCAATCCCTATTAGGTTAAAAATAAAATAATCTGACTTACATATGTGAATTGGACTCCAAGGTTTAGGAAAACATAAAGTGGCAGGAGGCGATGGCATAAATTGTTGGAGACTAATTCCATGATATGTATTTAAAGTTAAATATTTTGTGAGCATGTGGATCCTATAGCTTGATCAAAGCTGTACATTATACTCTGCTGAATGAAGAGTTAGTGTTAATAGCTGGGGTAAAACATATTTCTAGCTTTGCTTTTTTTCAACACTCAAGTAAAAATTCTCCTAATGTTTTATTACAACAAGAGTTGTATGATATTTTTCCTTTCTCGTTAAATTTCTGTGCTGTTTCCGCCCTCTCCCCCAGTGGCAATGTTGAATCTTGTTTTATAAGGGAAGGATCATTACGTGTAATCAAGCAATTTAAACAAACGATCTCTTAGCTCAAGGAGACATAGACTATAATATAAACTCGCTGAAATGAAAAGCTGCTGTTCCAAACCATTGCGCTGTATTTTTGACTTATTAAAAGCTCTCTCATTTTGGTTTTGAAAATGTCTTGGCTGCCAGAAGTTTGGGGTTTTTCACTGGTCCTTAACCTGTTGGCTGGTGCTTTTGATGGCAGCACAACAGTGAGGGAGGTATTAATCTGTCTTGGTTCCAGTTAAAGAGTCAATGACGTTAACTTACTGTCTTTGAATAATGCGATACTACAACCCCAGCTATGTTAGCATGCTGCAGCTCGTGATACTTCAGAAGGTGTTATTGCCTACAAAGCCACTCGTGGGTGGTTATTTTCAAGTACACAAGGCATGTGGAAGGGTGGTCTTGTGCTGCTGCTAAAGCAAAAGGGTTTTTTGAAAGCTATCCACTTAAGTTATAGAGTTAGTAGGTTGTTTTTTTTTTTTTTTTTTTTTTTTGCATCTACCTGTTGTTTGACAGGAGAAAAAACAAGTGTTTGGCAAAAATGTAGCCAACTTCAGTCGCTCATTCCTGCATTTGTTCATGGGGCTGACTGCAGTGGGACATCCAAGAAAGGGGGAGCTGGGAGTGAGCTGATCTACCTCCTGCTAGCCCTGGAGTTGCTTTCCAAATTCCCTTCCCCTCTCGGTCCTTTCAGAGTGCAGGTCACATTTCTGAGGGTACTCAGTAAGCATTAGGGCTGTACATCATTACCCTACTGCCTCTTTTATGATGTCATTAGTTCCACGTAAATAAGTGATGAGTCTGGTTAGAAGAGAAGGCTTCACTCCAAAATTCCACTGACTCAAATAGCCCAGAAACAGACTTTTTAAAGCAATCTCCAGGTTCAGCTGAGTGGGTGGAAGTGTGGTATTTTAGGAGGCTGATTTGTGGTCTTGAACAGAATTTATCATTTGTGCACAGATGTGAAAAAGAATAAATTCTTTTATTCAACAATGCATTAACTTATTTAAAATGCAAGTGTGTTCAGATTTTTTTTGAATGAATATCTGTTGATCGTTATTTTAAAAGAGGAGATTTTTTTCAAGGTTTAAGGAATTGAAGCAAGTGTCAGCTTGTTTAGTTCTTCTGTACTCTAAAAAGATGAACAAAAATGTCCAGGCTTGAGCACAATATCTGCTGCAGTTCCTGCTTCAATAGGAGCTACTCACATGCCCTATTTTTGAAAGTTGGTTAGTAATTCTCTTTGCCAAGAAAATAAAACATGACTTCTAAAATAGGACTTAAGATGCTGTATAATGTTAAATACCTTAAGGTCTCAAGCTGTCTGGTCTCATATGTTGGAGCTGTTGGTGAGCAGACATGGAGGCTGTGCTACCACCGTGACCAGTCAGAAATACCAAGACATCCCACCTTGTTGTTGTTGTGTGTTGAAGTGGGAAGTGTGCAAGTGCAATGTTGCTCATATTTTCCTAGTTTATCTGAAAAGATGTGGAAGAACATACCCTGTTCCCCTGGATTTGAATCCAAGGGATGATTTTAGTAGTCTGCAGGGAAATCCAGACTGAGATGTGCTCAGGATTGTCCACCCAGAGCCAGCTGTGGCAAAGAGCTCACCACTGAGGTACCAGCATTAACCAGTGTACAAGGAAGAGCTGGAGATGAGGGGCATGGTCAAGCCTCCCTGAGTGTAGTAGAACTGCAGTAACTATTGCGTGTATTTAGAAGAAACTTTTGTGCCTGCTGCTTCCTAGACAGACTATCACAAAACCTTATCTTAACAAAAAAGAATGATTTCACAATTTTAGACAGATTAATGCACGATGGAGGAGAAAGGATGTCTGCACCTTTATTGATTACAGGGTTGGCTTTCTGATCAATAGAGAAAGTTTTATGTACACTTGAGTGACGTTCACCTTAACAGCCCATCCTTGAAACCAGTCAGCACTAATCCAAACTGATGGTTTCCCAGAACACTGGAGTGTCCGTAACTGGTGCAGGAGGGATGTGGGCGGTCGATCCCCTCTCTGCTGTGTTGCTGCTTAGGCAGTTCCTCTGTCAGTGTGACTCAGAGTGGTTTCTGTACCGCTGTGTGCGTGGCCAAAGCAGGACTGCATTGTGAAGCATAAGCATGGACCAAGCACGAACACAGCTTTTATTTACCACAGGAGTTCCATCAGATTATGTAATTCTATCAGGAAATCAAGAAAAGGACAGCAAACCCTCATCAACAGGGAAAAATACAAGTGTAGATAGGAAATGTATTCAGATGTCATAAAAATCTGTAGAGGAAATCTGCTTCCCTGACCCACTGGCTACAGATGAAATTTGCCTGGGAAAAAAACATTAGTTCAGCTAAGTAACCCTGTTTGTCTTGACTGTAAATTAATTATCTGAGTATTTTTCATAGTGATTAGATTGGAAGTTCTTTGTTTTGAAAGGTAGGTGCTTTTGTGCATTTTTTTTTCTATCTCTCTTTGGAAGCAGGGCTATTTTCCTTCTTCTTTTGAGTCCCACTCATGTAGTCCACTGACATTTAAATACAAAACTTGATCCAAGCTGCATTTCTGTAAGTAAATTTCTGCTTGAGCCGTGTGTGGAAATACCCACACCCCATTTCCCAGCCTTAGAAGCACTTGTAGGAGACAGAGCTTAGGGTTTTGGCAGTCTTCCTCCCGACAGAAGAGGTGAAATCAAAACAAGCAAATAACTCTGACAAGGAAATGTTGCAGAACACAAAGCCCTGACAGGAGCACTTGTCGAAGAGAAGCAGACACAATACAATTTGCCTCCAAGAAAATATGGTTTGAACTAATGTTATTCCTCATAGTCTCTGCCCACAGGATAGGGATTTTGGCAGCTCTGGAAGGCAGAGCAGGCTGGTGGCCTTACAAAGGGGAATGAGGGTGTTTGCTTGTGCCCTCTTTTTTTCTACAGATGCACTTGGAATCGCTGTCTCAAGCATTGCATTTAAATTGAGCCTTTCCTTTCCATGTCACAGCTGCACATTTGGCTGGTTCATTCCCTCCTGGCTCCCAAATTCTTGTAGAAATTGGTACTACCTCATAGTGCTCACTGATGCCTCTTCTGCACAGAGGCTGAAGAAGTCCCATCCCCCGTAGGTGCTGCAGACACGTGCACTGACACGACACCTGCACACCACCGAAGGTGCTCCTACACAGGCCTGTGGGCAGTGGGCATCTGCAGAAGGGACACGACCATGCAGTGAAACCAGCTAAAAGCCTCCACAGTAGCCTGGAAAACTCTTGTGGGCTCCTGGAGGAGAGCTTAGCTCAGGCTTCAGCTTAGTTTTGCTTTGGTTGCATCATGCCTGAATATTCACTCTTGGTGGAGAGCAAGATAAGTACGTGTCCCTTCAGCATTTTATGAAACAAAGTAATGCAGATATCTATAAGTGAGACATGACATGAAGCGTACAGATAGTAAGTTTGGAATAGTTCTGGGAGTTAAGAATTTACATGTCTTTATTAATTATTAGATGTTATTAGTGAGTGACTAAGGAACTGGGAAGCTCTAAGCGTTCTTTTGAAGTAGTGTACCCAAATTAGGCTAAATAAATAAATAAATCGAAAAATGTTGGGGAATGTCTGCTCTAATGAATTTTCTAAATACACAAATCACACTTATTAAATCAGTGGATCTTTTAACTGTAAAAATATTATTACTGTTACACTGGGGAAATCCATTCAGAATTATAAAATATTTGGAAACTCTTTCTATGTTTCATTTCAGTGGAAGTGTTGTAGGTTTAATAGGAATAAAAAGAAAAAAGTATGCTTTGGGATAAAGTTTTAAAAGCCTGCTTTCTCCCTTTCTTTGTGTGTGTGCCAATTTTCAATAAGAACTGTGTTCCCCTTTTAGTCTTGTTTAAAATAAACTACATGTATAACAAGATGTCGAAATTTACTTATGGTATGTTAGCACTAAGGACAGGTTGTTAAGGGGTCATAAAAAATATTAGTTTCCACTTTATGGTGGTCGAGTTGGTTTTTCTGCAAATTAAATTTGATGCTATGAAGGGCTCTATGTGATACATGCAACTTTCTCTCCCTTATCGTAATTTCTTTCACCTTAATGCAGCCAACAAAGTCTGTCTTTCTAGTAGAAAGAATCTCAGCTGGAGAATTTCCCTCAACCTGTGCAATAAAATTCATCAGTAGAAGAGTGTGGGGCATTCACTCATGTGGATCAAAAGGAAGAGGCGGGATTCTCCATGTACTAGCTTTATACCTGCTTTTATTTACCCTTTTATCTATAGTTCACTTTACAGTGTTTAGTTTATACCATTTGCACGCTCCTTCATCAAAATATTTAGGCTCGTGTACAAATAAGATAGACTTTACTATTAGTATTTAAGAAGCAGTACGGAAGAGTATATTGTTTTATTATTAAAATACAATTTATGAACCAGAAATGATCAGAGATGCAAATTTATACTTTGCACATTTTTTTTCTCTTAATAAGAATATGTATATTTTCATCTGGGGAGAAAGCAGCATTAAAATGAGCGAGCCTGGGGAGTATTGCCACACACACAGGCACACACACGCATACGCTTGCATACACAAAAGAGCCACAGTGAGCTGTTTGCTTGAGAAAAAAACTCCTCCAAATGCCTGTCGAAACCCCACTTGCTCAGGAAAGCTGGAGCTGTTGGGCCATCGAGGGCCTGATGCCCTGTGATGGCCCAGGACAGCAGCAAAGAGGGTGCACTGACAGCCTGGTGTACTTAGCATTGGAAAACTTGGTCTTTCAGAGGAGGGAGGGAGGGAAATAACTCCACTCACCAGATGGGTTTTTCCAGGCCCACATAGCTCTAATTAAAATGGCCGGTCAGGAAAAGACTCCTCTCTTTTCCTTTTCCTGTGCTACCTATGCTGCAAACATACTTGACCAGTGAAACCATTTCCAAGTTTGAAGGATTTGCAGTAAAAAAAGTGGTGTGGTTTTTTTTTTTTTTTTAGGCTGAGGTGTAGAAATCTGGTCAAAGACTTTTTTTTTTTTTTTTTTTTTTCAGCTGTGATTTGTAGCCCTGGGTGCTGAATGGGGTGTTTGTGGAGGGGAGTGTGATGCTAAACTAAGGGTTTGGTACAGCAGCTCTGCTCCCACTGGAGCTCACTGCAGCTGGGACCAGGGCTTTAGGCATAATGTAGTAAAACCTGCTTTGAAGAATTACGAAGTTAGAGACTTAAACTTGTGTAAGAGTAGAGTTGGTTGTGTGCTTTACCATTTCATCAGTGACCCTCGAGGTAGCTGCTGCTGTTCAAGTAATTTTTTATTCTTTTTATCACAATTGCAAGTGTGAATTTTTCACGGGCATTGAACTCTCTACCTCGAACCTAAGTCTGGAAATTGGGGTCTCCCCGTCATCTGGAACAGCTCAGATCATGTGAAATGGGAGATACAGCATCTGCTTCTGTTGGGTCTGGATGAAATCAATAGTGGTAAAGTAGCTATGAAGTGGGACTTGATTTATGGTGATGATGAGATGAGCTGGAGAGGACTGCATCCTGACGGCAGCGCCTTGCTGCAGGAAAGGAAAAGGCTACTTACGGTCCATGGCAGCAAGGTCTGGAGAGCTGTGGCTTTTGGTCTGACCATATCAGGTGGGACAGTACTGTTTTTTGTGAGTTTTTTATTACAGAACTGCAGTTGGTCGATGGATTTGACTAAGCAGAGCTCAGAAGGGTGATGCCCAGTAGGAGCAATGAGGAGCAGCCTGCAGTCTAAGGAAGGGTATACTCAGTTTGCTGGTGCACCTAAATCTGATGTGCTTTACCAGACCAAGAGGTAGTGTAAGGAGTTAGGCCCCACTGCCTGTCTGCTGATCTTAGTTACCTATTTCCCTTCTTCCTTGGTTTGGTTCCTGTTTCCATATAAAAGTTTATGTAGATTATTTTCAGAACATTTACCTTCTTTGTGTCATTAGTCTGTGTTAAATGTTAACCTTTCAGCATGCTGATTAGCTGCCTCAAGAAAGAGCCAGCACATGTAAATGATTTTATTAGGTGTCTGCTTATAGAGAAACTTTATAGCCCTAATGTAAAAATAGTGTTCTTCCCCCTCATTCTTTTTTTTTTTCTTCCCCAGAGAAGCAAAGCCTGCAATAAATCTGACTTGGTGAGACCCTGCATTCTCTGTGCAGAGCCCAACGTTTGAATTTCATGGTGCTTTGACTTCATTCTTAAACTTAATTTCATTGCAGCCGTTTCTTTTTGTTCAAGAACAATAAAGGCCTTCCTGGCATGGCTTTGGCCTGTGCCATCCCTTCAGCTGAACTCTGCCATGTGCAGGTTACTTCTGCCAGCTGCAGGTCTGATGTCTTCCAACACACAGCCCTGTGTTCCACATCTTTGCAAATACTGTCTTGCGTGATGCCTGGGATTTGTGTGCCTTTGCACCCGAGGTATCTGTGCTCAGAAGTGCATAGAGGGTAGTGGAGCTTTCATGAGTACAACTTCTAAACCTGAAGTTTCCAGGAAGGTGTAAGATATTGCAAGTATTTCAGTAACAGCTTTGGTCATTGTACTTGCTGACCCACCTCTGGCCTGTTACTTCCATCACCATCATCTTGGTTTTGAGTAACTTCAGCTTGCTTTTGGCATTTTTAGCAGAGCAAGGAATCATTTCACAACTTGCAAATTTGGCTCATGGAATCAAAGTCCTGGCCATGAATTGTAGGTGTGTTAATCTCCCGTTTCTCTACTTGCCTTTCTTCGGTTTGTTAGGGTTTCAACACGTACATGATTCTGTCATCCAGCAGCATTCCAAATGGAGCAAGAATATTTAAACCCTTGGTTGCTGAAGTAAAATACATGACTTCATGAGCAATGTGGGGAATGCTGGATTCACCTGTTTTGTTTCACTTGAGCTTTAAAGTGCCTGTTTACTCATAGTAGATCTATTTTTGAAAGAAGGTGCAGACACTCTGGTGACAGTTGCCTTAGAAATGCATAGAACAATACAGAGAGGAGTGAACCCACAGGCAGCCAGTGCTACTGTTCCCTGTCCCTGTCCATGGGTGCAGGGTGACCAGCTCCTCATCAGCGGGATGGGTTGCTTGAGCTGCGTGGGGTGCACCCCACCAGTCTCATGGCCAGGCATAAAAAGCAGATGAAACATCTAAATTGCTTAACATTTTGCAGATCAAACACCATGTATTTCAGTTATAAGGAAAAGAAAAAAAATCCACCCTGCTCTTTGGGGATTAACATTCAATGACAAACTGTAAGAACCATCTGTAAGAGTATTGATCCCAAATCTATCGTGGGGTGTCTGCAGGCCCAGTTTTAAAAACTACAAGCTTAACATATTGCATGTATAAGATGCTGATCTTGAGAGCAACCTGAAACATCGACTGCATTTTATTACACCTAACGCTTGTATTTATTTACATAATAGATTTGGATGGGAACTATCTGTCTCCAGTCAAGTATGTGAATTAAAAACACAAAAACTAAATATGAGCACTGGGAATAAATATGCCGTGGCTTGTGAGTCAGGTGTGCGGTCCGTGGGAAGGGCTGTGATTAGCCATTATGTATGTCCTGCAGTCTTTCTCCTCTTACCAAGATGAGATTTTTATTTACAAGGCTGCCTTTCTGTAGCTGCAGTTACATTAAGTTTTGCTGTAGCGTTGGAAGAGGCAGGCCCGTTAGCTGCACACAGATTTACTGTGCGAGTTTAAGCTAATGGATACTTATCAGGCAGGCTGTATTTGGTGATCGTCCATCATTTGCTCATTAAACAGTGTATCTAAGTGATTCTCATTTCCTCCCTGCCATGTCTGGAAAGGAGGAAACTAGACACATTACGATGGAATATTAATGTCCTGGAGGATTTAGCCACCCATAATTAGATCTCCTTTGCATAAACCTGCTAGTGCTACCTTATTTTGTTGTTTGTCTTGTTCTCCTTAATCACCTTCACATCTTCTTCTGTTCCTAACGATCTTTTTTTCAGTTTCCCTTTGTAATTCTGTCCCATTTGTCTCATCCTTCTTCCTTTTTTCTTTTATTTTTTCTTCCTTTTTTCTTTTTTTTTCTTTTCCCTGACCTAGTGAGCACAGCAGTCTGGGTTTCCCCACTCCTCCCTCCTTCACACAAAAAGGCTGACTTTGCCAGCAAAACCCACAGTCTCTGCCAAACCCTATTACTGACTTTGGAGAAAAGCAGCTAGAGAACTTGTGCAAATTTAGGCTCTGAACTAGCTAAATAAGCCATGTCAGTAAACCCTCTTGTCTTATTCCCTGGCCTGCTGGCTCATGAAAGGACTAATATATAACGGTCCTTTTTAAGGTGGAAAAAACCCTTCCTGGCCAAGGGCCACCGATGGCTGGATCAGCTGTGTGCTCAGGAGAGAACAGGGAGGTGGCTCTGGAGCTGCGAGCGATTGTGCCAAGGACCATGCACTGTTCCCATGGGGGATCCCGGGGTTAGGGCATGGGTGAGGAATATGCCACCACCTCTCTGGGGATGCCCTGGTGTCCCTGTGCTCCTTACTACCAACCACCAGGGAAAAATATGGCAAAGTATTCCCAGAGCTAAGTGGAAGTGATCACGCAAACAAGCAAAATGCCTTGTAAACAGGGAGAAACCTGACAGGAATCCTCCTGCAAAGTTGATTTTCCAAAGGGAGTAAATTGGCTCAAGTGGCTGGTGTAAAGCACACCCAGCTGCTTCTGCCAGATCCCTTTTTGCTCCCCTGAATGTCAATGCAAAGGCACCGGTGGGATTTCCCTTTCCTTTTAGCTGCAAGGTACTGTAAATGCATCGGGATACACTCACAGGAACCTATTCTCAGCAGACTGGCAAAGCCCCTCGAAACTTCCTATTTTCCTGCTGATTGTGAAGGTTTCCCTCTGCACAGCGGCGGGAGAAAGCCCCAGCTGCTGACAAAGAGGGGCAGCCTGGTTCCCGGAGGACGGCGAGCCCTGGCTCGGGGCCGGCTCTGCGCCCTGCGGCGCTCCCGGGCAGCGGCTGCAGCTCTGCCGCAGCGGCGCTGCATTTAAAAACAAACGGGGACGTTTCCCTGACTGCTCCTTCCCTCCTTCGGCAGGTTTTTGTGTTCAGCAGACTTTTGTCTCACCGATATTAAGAGGTGGAGAATCTGACAGGGAACATCTGAGCAGGAGAGTGGGAAAGCCTTACAACCAAAGTGGGAGGTGATCTGAACAGAAGGGTTTAGCTGGCTTCTGCTCGAAGTAGCCATTTCCAAACCTTTACCACTGCTAGCTGTGGTAGCAGTTCCCTGTGCTCTCTGGGTAGCAGGCTGAGTGGAGCAGAGGTATTCTCCTCTTTCAGTTTGAGGAAGGAGCCTATCTGCACCTCTCCAAAGAACAGACTGTAGATGTGCGGGAAAATTCCAGGCTATTTAAGTGTACAGGCTGTTAATACCCTTTGTGCTCCTGCCATGACAAGCTGCTGGAAACTATTTTACAATCCTCGGCCCACAAAGTTTGAGCATCCTCAGCTCCCTTTGACTTGGTGGAAAGAGAAACTGCTCTGCATTTTGCGGGATTAAGAGCACTGTATCAAATCCCAGGCTGCCAGTGCTGTGGGATGAGCCACGGCAGATGAATGGCAGTCGGATGGGGCTGTTCTGTGTCCTGCACTGATTTGGGAGTGTGTAATTTCATGTGATGGGAGGGACGGAGCAAAGGCTGGGTAGGACAGTGCAGAGATGTGTGTCTGAAAAGTGGCAAAGGAGCCTGAAGATTATGAAGATCACAGAGCTCCTGTGTGTGAGTACCTACAGCTAGGGCAGGGAGAAGATGTGATTAATGTGTGACTGGCTTACAATGCGGATTGGTGCTGGAGTATTTCTCTGGAGGGAAAGCTGTGAGTCTTGACATGTACATTACAGCTAATACACAGGCATCGGTGAGATTTCCCCAGCTTTATCTGAGAGCTTTCTGTCACCAACAAAGCCTGACAAAATCCTCCAAAAGTGGCACCAGCGTTTTGTGCACTCAAACTATTTTGTACCTGGTGTTTTCAAAGGTTGCTGGCAGGTGAGGGAATGACCCCGATCCCAAATGCAGCACTTGGTAACAACCTCGATTCAGGAAGGTTCCCCCATTAGCCGGGGAACTTGCTTGTAAACCATTGGATTTCTTAGTAGTTTGTCACACTGTCACAGTTCCTGACGTTTTAGTTAGCATACTATGGCATTTTCATATTATGGGAAGTGTTAAACTGGTCCTTGTGGTCCTTGAAGCCTGTGTAATAGGATAAGGGAGCATACACATGCCATCTGAATTACTGAGGGGCTGTTGCTCACTTGTAAAGCTTGATTGCATCTAGAAATCAACATTTGGTGCAGAAGCATCTTACTTTGATAAGGTTAACTTCTTTCCAGGGAGTGATAAAGTGTTAAATAAGCACTGTGACTGTGAATGGAGTTCAGGTAATGGTAGCCCCATAAATAGATGTTCCCACTCTTAGGGGAATGGATTCTGAATCCTTTCAGAAGTTTCTCTGAGCACAAAGAACTCAAATCTTTGAGCCTGCAGCACTCGTGACCTAGCAATTAAATAAGCCTCCTTGGAGAACATCTGAGACGAGCGGGCAAAATGCAAATATTTGGCGTGTGCAGGAGTGCTGTATTGTGATGTTGCCATTGCCCACAGTTCTTCCCCATATCAGCCCATTTCTTGATCTGGCTTGTATTTGGGCATAGATCTTCTCCAGGCATGACAGCAACGAGTCCTCCTGTGCTGGGCCAGAACGGGCAGTGGAGGCAGACCTGTCCTCCCCCTGTCAGCAATGACCTCCCTGCACCAGGCCTCGGATGGGCAGTGCACAAACTTAATGATCTTTTGACTTGACTAAGAATAAAAATTTCTATGCTGCCAGAACAAGCCTATTCACAAGTCAAACCCAGCTTTCCTGAAGGGTTTCAGCTTCATCGATGCCCTCAGGTTTCACTGAAGACACAGCCGTTATAGCAAGCATGCTCTTGGGTGAGTTTCCTATAACTATCTCGTAATCATCGCCCTGAAGGATGCAGCAAAAAAAGTGTCTCTTTTTTACTTGCAGAATTTTATCTCTGTGTGCTGGCAAATACTATGGATTGTTTACAAAAGAGAAGGAAAAAAGTTAATGCTTTAAAAACAGAAATATAGTGCTTTGAGTGTTGCTATCAAGGCTTAGTACTTGACTTTGAAACTGTTTCTTGCCCATTTTTTTTTTTTCTAATAAACTACACAGTGAATTTGGCACCAAGACCCATGCCTACCCTCTCTGTTGGTGCAGTGTGTTCCACTTTGGGTCATTGTGCCAGTGACACATGGAGCAGAGTAGGTCCAAACTTCTGTCCTCTTACTAATTTGTCTCTGTACTACTGAAGAAGTAAAAATACTCATTTCCAAAGCATTTTAAACTTGTTATTTCATGGCTTAATGTACAGGTACACTATGTAATTTGGGCAAAATGAGGTGAGTTTGTAAAGGAAAATTGGAAGAATCCAACAAAAACCCACGTGAAGTGCACATGTGAACATCTGATCCAAAGCTTAACATCAGTGATTTTGTGTATTCATTTTCAATACCGAGTATGAAATGCCTCCAAAATTTCATGAAATGCAGTGCCTTTACTGTTTTGTCACTAGGACTCCCATAAAGTAGTTAGAATTGATACAAGATCTCTGGTTGCTTTTAAAATTGCGGTTCTCAGTCTTGAATGGTGCTGCTGTTTCCTGTGGGAATTTTCCTAAGCTGCAGAGTGTTTCAGGCACGTGGGTGGCTCCTGTCCATGCTGAACATCAGCTCTGTGGACTTGTGTGTTCATACATTCAGAGCGATTAACTAGCACAGGTGGAAGTGTCTAGTTCTTGACTTCGGTAGTTACAAGTGTGTCTGGTGTGTCTCAGAAAACATATTTTCCTGCTAATGAAATGGGAATTATTTTACACTGCAGTGTATTTTAGGAGTGATTGTGTTGAATGCTTTGTACCTCTTCAGTGGCTCTTTTTGCCCAGTGTCACAACTTAAGTAACAGCATCCAAGAAGTGAATGTTAAGACACACTGTTCACTTGAGCCAATCTAGGTTTCAAGAAAGATGACAAAAATATTAAGAAACTGAAAAATCAATTTAAGTGAATTACTCCCTGGCTAATTTTGTGGACTATGGGTGGTTTTGACTCGGTTCTCAGTAGTGAGACCTGGAAATCCCTTCACAACTGTAGCAGCAAATTCAGTTTTGGACCCACCCTGCCCTCCTAGGGAGGGCTGGCCAAGCTCTCAGGCTGTTCCCAATGGGTCTGTCCCCAGATGGGGGTCTGTGGAACTCCTCTGCTCTCCATGCACAACATCTCCAACCAGCCCAGGAAAGCTCCTTCTGCTTCCCTGTGAGTCCAGCAACAGACATGTGCAACTGAGAGCAAATTTTATCTGCAGATGCTTGGTGTCGAAGTTGACTTTGGGAGGAAGAAACTGATTCTAATTTCCTGCTGACTTCTGGGGCTTCTGCTCATTGCCGAGGCTGAGATAAAGTCAGCAGTGACGTCACTTCAAATGCTGGCTCCTTAAATAATAATTTATATCCAGAAGATTAAGGCTGCCACAGAGGAACCTCTCAGCTCTTGGTTTTATGCCCATTATGGAGAGGGAGCAGAAGCACATGGGGTTAAGTGTCTCCCTACGATTACATTTGGTGTCGGTGACAAAGCCTGGTCATCTATTTTTTTGCTTCACCCTCACAGACACCCTTCCCCTCCAAGCCTCTGGAGCTTCTTAATCTCATGGGTGTCTAGTCACAATCTTTCAACCTTTTTTTCCTGGATGTGGCTGCTTTTGCTCCTTGTTTCTCTGTGCCCACAGCCTGGCTTGGTTGGGTGGATGGACGGGCAGGCGGGGATCAAGTGCTTGGGTCAGTTGATACAACCATTCCTCTTGGAGTAGACTTGGCTGTTGCATTTTCTTACACTTTATCCTATGAAAGATGACAATTGCTTAAAAGAATTAAAGAAATTAAAAATGAAAAAAGCAAAGGGAAGGGTGGTAGCAGTGATGTGAGCAGCAGCTGTGGGGCAATGTGACTGTGTCTAAGCTCCATCCCACCGGCCTCCTCTTTCCACTGGGATGCAGCACTGTCAGCTCTGTGGTGGGTCTGTGCAAATAGAGGGGGAGAACCTGAAACCATGACTGCAATAATATAAAGTGAATTTCAGTGCCGTCGTCTTCACGTATATGTTCTCTGTCCCCTTTTCAGTCATTAGGGAGCAAAGCAAATTAATGCCAACAGAGGCTGATTCAAACCTTTGCCCTCATTTAAGGGATTCCAAAAACCGTGGTTTTGTTACGTGCTGGAGCCAGCTGCCCTACAGCAGCTCAAGGACTGGAGCAGTCTACAGTGTTTAACCAACACGAAAGTCAGTGTGTTGCTAAAATAGTCAATGACCAGTGCTCATCCCATATACTGCTCCTTGACTAGGACTGAATTTATTGCCTTTATGTATTTTTAGCAGACTGGTTTCTTTTTTTTTGTTTCTTTCCAAGATAAAATGTAAAGAAATAAAAAAACCCTCAGCATAAAAGTAATAATGCAGAAAACTCTCTAAGCAAACCAACCAAAAAGCAGTCAAGGATAAAATAAAATTAAAACATTCCACTTGTCTGTTTTGAGTAAAGTACATGAATTTCTAACCTAACTTATTTAGTTGTGGAGCAGAAACCTCCCAAATGTATATAGATTTTGATGTTAAAACCAGACATGCATTTGTGTTTGAGCAAAATGGTATTTAGGATAACTATGTCCAGAGGTTTTCTATTACCAAGTGGGTAAAAAATGGAATCAAGATGGTGGTTCAGAGAACACAAAATGGTAGGTGAGCCCCTTGGAGGGAGGGAGCACGTGTGAGCCAAGGCAGCTCTGCCCTCGTCAGGGAATAGGACTGATAATGCCTTCAATAAGCCTGTAGCTTTGCCTCTTGTTTTTCCTCTGTCATTCTGGAATTTAATATTATGTGACACGGCCTCTATGCTAACATAGACTTTCAAAAAAAGTATAACCATGTCTCAAGAATGATTTCTCCAATGAGAGGGCTGAATTCCATGTTCCTCCATTAGTAAACATGCAGACTAAGAGAACCGGAGCTGTGCCCTTCTGTGGATTTATGGTTTGAACATAAAATTACATTTGTCAAGGTATTGCCTATGTAAATTATATTCTCTGTTCCTAATGCCCTATGATGTTAGCACTAACATCAAACTGATAGATAAGCTTACAGGATGCCAGAATTCCAGACTGTATTGGGGGGAAAAAAAAAAAAAAAGAGACGAAAGCATAAAATGAAGACTCTTGTGATGCAAATGTAAATACTCAGTTCATGTAATTGCTGGAGCAGGTTCCAGGCCTGAGCATGTAGGGTGATATTTGGTCAACAGGGGCTGTGCTTGTGGCTTTGCAACATGGTTTGGATTTCAGTTGCAGAATTCAATAGGATGTGTATTTGAATCCAGCATAATGTAGATAAAATGGTGAGAGATTGTTCAGTGCATGGAGTAAAAACTTTTAATCAGAGAATAAAGATCTGTGATTTAAATTTGTTTGGTGACAGAATGGTGATGATGACCAAGTTTTGCAATTCCAAAGAAGAATTTGTGCATTTACCACTTGCAAATGGCCAGGCTGACATTAGAAAAATTGCCACTGATTTCAGTATCAGCAGGATCAGACACTTTCTTACCTGTCTTGCTGTTGGCTGTTCTCTTAGTTATTTTCAAGAATGTAAGAATCAAATAATATTTTATAATTCTTAACAGTCTGAAGGTTTTAGCTACATTACTTGCAAGTACTGAGCACCTGGCTCAGACAGCTTTCACACCAACAAACCTTAAAAGCAGTTATTTGTGACTGCCATATCACAGAATGTGGTTGTAGATCATTATAGTATTTTTTAACTCAGAAAAAACCTGAAAATATCACTAGTTTTTTGAATATGGGTGATATGTTAGTATGTTAGGATGAGGTAAGTCATGCAACTTTTCCTTCACAGGATAGTTCTTTACTATGATCTTTTGAAACATACATTTCAAAAACAACCTCTACATTTTGCAATGGTATTTTTGCACATGCAAGTTGTTTTGAATGTACAAACTTTCAAATCTGAGTACTTAGCAGTTAATGGTATTTAAACCTCTATTAAAATTTCCTGTGAATGTACTGTTAACTGTTCAAGACAAAACTGCAAACATCAATCCCATATTTAGGTTAAAAAGTAGGGAAAATCTCTTCACTAAATTTCCATCTTATGAATTATTTTATAGAAAGCAGTGAGTTCTTTTTTAGCAGAGCAGAAGTCTGTTTTAATACTTAATGTCATAGTGGACCTAGTTTTCTGATGACTTTGCTTTCCAGTTGCTTTGTTTTAGCAATCACAACTTATTTTTTTTCTTTTTCAGTTGAAGAGGGTGAATCTTCAGATTTTGCTTTGACCTGGGACTCGTCAGTGACTCAATCAGGTAAATATTTTAGGTTCTTCTGATTGCAAAAACTGCCAGAAAGCTGCCAGGCTTTTTACAGGAACTGTATTTTGTATGTCACATTCCTGTCTCAAATCCAAGACTACCCACTGCAACACAATTTTTATATCAGTTCCATATGGTCAATAAAATCTATTACACACAGAGACTAATATACTCTTATCCTCCAGAGAGCCATTCTTTCTTCTTGTGGGCACACTGAAACGGGTTGTGATTTCTCCAGTATAACCACTTTGAAGTTTTCTGCAATGGGCACTGTTACACATTCATTCCAATCTAATTACATAAAAGCTGCTTTAATAGGAATTTTAAACCTCGGTCTCAACTGGAATGTGTGTATTTCTCCTCTCCAAGGAAATTGGAAAGCACTGTCAGGGCTGGAGAATAAAAGTGGTACATTGCCATGGTAGAAAGACAAAATTTGAATGAACTTTTGGTCTGCTTGACAGTAATATCACTTAAACATGTGTCTGGGGCTTGTTCATCTGTGTTACATCGATAATTTGAATAAAAAGAATCTCAAGAAACCGAACAGGATAAATCAAGTTTCTCTGTGTAATATGTGCTGATAACATAAATGTGAAGTTACATGTCAGAATAGTTTGTACTCAAAGTAACTAGCTACATCTCAGTCCCTGTTTGTGCCCTGTGTAAAGATATTTTACTGTCTTTAACATTTATGAGATTCCCAGAATATTTCTGACTCTGAAGCCAGTAAGTCTATTTCTGTGCTCTCTCCACATTGGACTGTGCAATGGTATTCTCTTAAAAGCTCACCAGCAACGTGAAAACAGCTCAGTAACTGAACAGTAGTATGAGAATTAACAATGGTGCTGCATTCCTGGCTAGATGGGTTTTTATAAAAGAGTCACGGGGAGACTGGCTCACAGGAGAGGCTTTCTTACTGAAGTGAGCATCTAGCTGGTCTCGAAGGCACAAACTGCCTTTGTGTGGCATTTCGTGGCATTTCACTTCGTACCGGCTGCGCTCTCAGTTGCACTGGGTGCATCTTCTCTGGGTGCCACGGCTGTTCGAAGGGTTTGTGTTTTCGCTGGTCTTTGATAGCAAATATTGCTGCTGCTGCTGCAAACCCCCGGCTGCTGTGTCGAAGGCCCCTTTGTGCCTGGAGCTAACGGTGCATGAAAAGAGCGCTCGCCAGCTCTCTTGCTTGACCTTCGTCTCAAGCAGCAGTGGAGTGGAGTTACCGGTGTTATCTATCACAAGTCTTGAACTGTATTAAAGTCAAAATAGGCTGAGGTTCAAAACAGTAACAAAAAAAATAATTTCTCTGCAGAGCAGGAGTAATTTTGGATTTCTGTTGGTATTGGTGACTATGCCTTAAGTAAAAGACTGCAAAAGGCTTTTTCCAAATTAGTTTGAGTCTCCATTTTTCTTCATTTGCTCCCACAATGACAGCTCTCATTCAAGATGCTGGATGTGGGATAAAATGTATTGTATGCATGATCTATGGCAGCTTAAGGAAAATGTGTGCTAATTGGGGGATTTTCCTCTTAATGCATTTAGTAGCTACAGATGTCAATCTTGTATGTGTATAAAGATGCAATACAGTATCCTATCAAGACAGGACACGGTGCAGGGGAGAGGCTGCAGGCTGGAATATGATTGAGGAACTACACAGAAAAAGCTTGAAAAGCCAGAGTCCATGGTGGTGTGGCTGTGTGGAGTCCCTGGCTCTTGTGTGGTGCCTCCACAGCTATATTCAGTAACTGAAACCAGTCCCTCAGTCCCAGTGTGCGAGACTTTCATTATGTTCTTTTATGATCTTCCTGTTTGCATTAGCTCCAGTAGTGTGATGTTGAAGTTCAATAAAGGGTGAAAAAACACGCTTCAATTTCTTGTTTCATGCCCCTTCCTTCCCTGGTCCAAAATGACAAAATTGCCTCCCCTTCCTTGACCCCCCCCCAACAGAAAAAAAAACCCAACAAACCCAACAAATAACGAAACCCAAAAGGCCAAACCTGGGACTTGTTAACTCTGAAACATTTGCCAGATGTTTCAAATTAACATATTTCTCTCCCTTCTTCTCCTGTATGTGTTTGTACATCTCTGTGTGTGTGCAAACACATACAAAATGACTTCTGAAAAATGCTGTTGGCAGTCTGCACAGCTGCTGTGGGCTGGGGCAGGGGCAGTCCCAGGATTGGGTGGTATGTAGGGACAGCAAGAGCAGGTAGACTGTAAACTTTAAACTTTTAAAAAATATATATGTATATCAGCAAAATATTTACATAGGTGCATCTGTGGGAAAAACAAAGAGCTTTTGCAGCTGTATTTATTTTGTTCATCTAACCAGTGGAACCTATACTGGATTTTTTTTTATGAGTACCAGTTGAGTGTGCAGCCATGGGTCTTGTCCAGGTAGCTGTGACAGCCGCCTGTCCTTGGTGTTTGTTGGTGTAGGGCATGATGTGCCAAACACTGGGGCCCAGGTTCTGCGTCTCGTGGCGGGGTTTCTCTGCTCCTGGTGTGTACTGAAGGTGTGTGGTCCCTGCATCCATGACTGGACTGTGGCTCTGGGCTGCTCACGGGAGCTGCTTAGTGCAGCTCGTGGAAATTTGGCAGTGGAAACAATGGCAACAGAAATCCTGTGCTCAGATGGGTCTGTTCAGTGTTGGCTTAGTGCAGGACACCGTCCTTCTTCCTATGGCAGAGTGTGTGCACAAACTGCCGTTTGCTCTGGTGGAACTGCTTGTTCCTGGTACAACCTGCAAAGGCCAAACGCTTTGAAGGAATCCAACCCTTGGTGGAGCTGCACTGAGGAATTTATTCCAACACTTTAAATACAACTAGAAATAGTTTTATTACTTTTTTTCTTAATAACCACAACTTAAAGGCTGTACATAATAACCTAGAGAATAAAGAAAACATAGAAGAGGCTGCCCTTGCACCAGGGTGAATAATCTGGGTATCCACCAGTACTGTTTAACAATGGGCATATAGCGAATTTCCTTCCTCTTCAGGTCTTGTAAACATTTTTTCCTTAATGTAAAAGGAAGGAAAAAAAAGCTTTTCCTTTCCTCTTGTGATCAGAGGATTTAGCTTGCAGTCAAATAGCACGTCCAGTAGTGTTTTGCTGTGTAAGAGGCAAGAGCCTCTTCTGTTCCAGAGAAGGAGTATAGCTGAGTTCTTCTTCCCCCTGCCTTCCCCCTTAACAGCACGTGCAGCCCTTGCAGCCTGTCTGTCCTACTCTGAAAGTGTCAGAGGGGGGGTGGACTGGGCAGGGCTGTCGGGGGGCCAGGCAAGCGCCCGCCTCTGCTTTGCAAAAGGGTTTTTGGCTGCTTTGAGGCCACAAGGAAAATAACATTCAGTACTTGCAAAGCAAGGGTCTGGTCAGACAATGCTGCGTTGCTGTTGCAATACATCACAAGGGTATTATCTTGAGGAGTAACAAGGGACATTTTAAAGAAGTAAAAAGTCTTACCAAATATATAGAGAATTTAAGGCATTTTAAAGACCTATGAAAGCATTTTATATGGGGGTTGCTGGGGAGTTTCTCATTAGCCTGACTGTGAGGCCCCAGGGAACCTTGGCTGAATTGTCTGGGGCAAACAGAGCAGATTCTGTCTTCTCCTTAGGAGCCTGCAGACCTAAAAGCCTAATTTTTTGTGTCTGCTTTTGAGGTAACTGAAGGTATCTTGTTTTTCTGTGCAGATACATGTTACAGTACTGATCAGGAAAGAGTTTGGGAAATAGGGAACTGTGAATCGTGGCCTGAGTGCTGAGGACAAATGACTGACTAAGTCTCTGTGCAGATGTGTTTACAGAGCATGGGGGGTTCTTTGCAGTGTTTGAGACAGGAAGGGCCCCTCCAACACGGTGCCCAACCATCCCTTAGCACACAATATTAGTGTAATTCAATTATAACATTCCAGAAATCATAAAAATAAATTACAGGTTGGTATTCTCTGCTTTTCCCATTAGCTCCAAATTTCCTGTCCCTGCCACCAAGCTTGCTGCAGCAGCTGGGCACACGTGTGAGGGACATGTTAACACAGCACAGCATGGGAAAAAAACCCCCACAGCATTTTAGGACACAGATACTTGATGTTTTCCCATTAAGATTTCTCCCCCTATGCTTGTTTTACATAGTACACTACATTAGGATTTTTAATTGTCTTCTGCAGTTTGTTTTAAAGTTTCCTTCCTTCCGGGAGGAAAAAAAGAAAAGGGGAAGCAGCAGCTTTTCAGAAATGAACCACAAAATAAAGGAAAACCATCCTGTGGTCAATCCTTTCCCCCTCTCTTCCATGTTGCATGGCATCTCCCAGCTATATAAATCAAAATTTTCACTCGGTATCTCCAGAGGAGGAACATCTTGACACAGTTTTGAGACTTATTTTTTCCTCAGGGCTTCCAGAGCCCATGCTGGGGTGTTTTTAATGCCGTCTCTGCTGCTCAGGGCTCTCCCTGCTTGTTCCCTCCTGGCTGTTCCCTGTGTCGTCCTCCACTGTTGGTCTTCTGATCCTGGTGCTGCCTTATCTGCTCCACGAGTGTTGAGAGTTTTTGTTCTCCTCTAACTTTTTTGTAGAGTTGGGTTTAATTTTGACTTCCAAAGGAGCAGAAAGGATGAGAAAGCTGGGGTCTCATGAAGCAAACAGAGACTTGCTGCTGTGCGAGTATTCACGAGTTAACTTTTCCCTGTTTTCTGTTTATCGAGATAAGCTACAGAAAATGTGTTCTCCTTCCTCACCTTTCCCCTTTGGGAGGCCTGTTTTGGCTACACAGTTTGTTGTCCCCTCAGCCTTCCTCCAGCACCCTGGGCTTGCATGATCCACTGCCTGGAGCCCACCAAGACCACCATCCTCAGAGGGCCCCAGGGCTGTCCCTGCCCTCTGCCCACGTCTCCCTGGCAGCTCCCACACAGCCCTGCTGGTCCTGCTCCAGCCACTGGGCATGGGCTGTGTCAGGAGCAAGTCAGGGAGTTCTGAATGAGAGAGACTCCATAGACACCAAGCTCTTTTCCTCTATTTATACACATATTGTATTTTATCTCATTTGATTTCTAAATGCAGAATGCTGAAAAAACCCTCCCAAACATTCACAACGTGAAACTTCTGGGATCTGAGCTGCAGAGCACTGAAAAGGTCCGTCACAATTCAGGGAGCATTAGAAACATGTTATCTTGCAAGTACTCTGAAATTATCTGTCCTGAGTGCCTTCACTAGCTCAGACATCTTCTAAAAACTGATTTAATTAGACAGTCAATATGAGAAGGTTCTGATTACAGTGCATAAGGATTTCCAAAGGAATAAACCTTTGAACTTAGCAAAGAACTTGAGAAACTTTGGTAACTTCCTTAGTTGAGTATTTTTTCGATAAACTGTGAGATGTTTGATCTCACCTTGGTTAGCTTTCTTACACTGGTTTTAAAAACAGCGTCCTTGTCTCTGCATGGACCTGCAGGATGCAGCCCAGTCAGTATAGTTGGAGGCTAAATATCTGCTTTGGAAGCATACAAAACCCAAATACATGCAAACTAGGAAAAAAAGATAGGGAAGTTTGCAGCTCTGGTTGCTGCATTCCTCATTTATTCTAATTTGAATAAATTTTATTTTCCTTGGTAATGTGTAAATTTTTATAATGTTACATTTTAATGTATCCTTTTAGAAGAGAAAATTAAAAAATAATTCCTATCCTTTTCATAAAACTTAATTGTAAACACCAACCTTTTGCTTTTAAATACTAATTTTATGCAGATATATATATATATGTTTAAGGAAGTACTTTTGATAGTGTTTTCTCAAACAGGAGGTGAAGTGATAGAAAGTGCAGGATAACGTGGTGGTGGATGAACATCCAAGACAGATGTAAGGTTTTTTTGAAGGTGGGTAGTGCAGAAAGAAACAATACGAGTAGTTATAAACCCTTCCCAGATTACTCTGCTTGTAGGGGCTCAGGACACAACTCTGCATCTGCAGCCATGAGGGCCTCCTGTGAGCAGCTCCCAGCACTGGTGGGACGTGGGATGTGCTGCTGCAGGAGGAAGCTGTTGGCTGGAGTGAAAGGGGTCCCCAAAGTCCAAATGACATCCCGCAGCTGTAGCACCTTCAGGGAAAGGAGGAGTGTAAAGGGAGGTTCCTGGTGGCGTGCGGCGCAGCACCAGCCGACACGTGTGCCTGTCATGGAACAGCCGCCCCGCGAATCCGCCGCGGCGTCTCCGGGGGTGCGGCACCGTAGGTGTTCCCCTCTTGTTTGGGGAGGGAATCTCCGGCAAGAAGGAGCAATCTTCAGATGTGAACACAGCATGGGTGTCAGTATTTAAATTAGAAGCACACACCTGTGTATTACGGCGTTTCCTAGAAAATACTTACTATTAAAAATGTTAATTGGGAAAATTATAGCGACAGCACAGAGGAGGAGAATTAATTTCCATGGTGAAAGAGGTGAGGAAAGAGAAGCTCATTTCAAAGTGAGCTATCGAGTGCTCCCCCTACCCCATCACCCCCTTGTTCCCTGGCTTCTTAAAGACAATGTATGCCGCAAAGCTGGTCTGTTGGAAGGAAGCTGAGCAAGTGTGGTTGGTGTTCCTGAGCTTCACAGTGCCTAAAGCAGCGCTCCTTATTGCTACAAACAACATCTGTAAAGGAGAGGATTCCTGCAGGCTGCAGGATCACAGCCCCTGCCTGGCCATGATGGCAAGGGGCTGTGGACTGGTGTGCACTGGGATGCCAGCAGTGCATCAGGATTAGTAATGGACAGCAATGTTTCAGTAAATCTGGGAGTGTCTCTGGAGTGATCAGGGTAATCTCATCTGAAGTCTTGTAAGCTTGATGTAATGTATCTGGTGGTGTGGGGCTGCTTTGGATTTGGGGATGTTCCCATAGGGTCCTGTGGCAGGGACATCCACCACCAACATGGGTGGTTGCATACTGATGTATCCTTCTGGGGCAGGCAAGGGACATCCTCCACAGGTTTGTGTCCCTGTCTTGCCAGTGTTTTTCTCCCTGAGACAAGTGTGCTTTTTATTTAAAGGTGTGCCTGTTGGCACTTTTATGTGTTGGGAGACTCTAATGCTGTGTTTCATTTCCTTGCATTGACTGAAGGCACTTTCATGGGTGGGCCCTCAGGTGCAGCCTTCCTGGCTCTCTATCCCTTATTTGCACCCAGGTCTCTTCCAGGTATGAACATCTTGGTGAAGGATGCTGCCATTGAGCTGAGGGAGCATCTTCCATCTTCTTCATGCTCCTACTCTCCCTTCCTGTGTTTCTTTCAGTGGTGCTACCTTGTTCTCCCGTGCTGCCCAAGTGGAGGGCTGTGATTAGATGAACATCTTCTATGTTTTTAGGTAAAAGTTATATCTGTTGTTTACGATAGCCTTCAGGGGCACAACTAGCACTAATGGGCACAGGAGATGCTAGGCTGAACATCAGGAAACATTTCCTGGTAGTGGGATCTAATAGCCTGGTATTATCTCCCATCACTTCAGGCATTTACAAACTGGACTGAACAAAGTGCTTGAAAATACACTGTAGGAATGGTCTTACATTAGCAGAGGGATGGATAAGATCACCTGATAAATCCTTCTCATCTTTAATTTATCCAATTCTGCTGCACTCTGGATTTGCTAATCTCCTGCAGATTTGAGGACAGAAACACACAGAATGGTCAGGCAAATTGTGCTTTCTAGAGCTTATTTCAGCAAATATTTTTATGTAGGATTTCAAAGCACTTAGCAAATGCTAATTCAGCCTCCCAACCTAGTAAGAAGTCTTCCTTGTGCCCCATATCCATACTACTTTGTCTTTGCATCATGCAGTGTGTGCTGTCTGCAGGTTGACCTTCCCAAAGGGTTCTGGTGTCAGAACTGATGGGCACTTGCCAGCCCATCTTGCTTTGAGTCATTTCTGCAGGTCAGTGGCTTTGCTTTTCCAAGTCTGCCTTGTCTGGCTGGTAGGAGTGAGGGAAGCTGAAACCATGCTGCTGTAGGGAGCCATTGCAGTGGGTTTTACCTTTGTGAAAGCAGGCAGCTGAAGAGTTGAAGGAAAGTCTCCTGGTGAACAATTTCTTTGGTTTTCACAGAAACTTGTTCTCCTTTGACTGGTTTATACTTTGCAGTTGTAACTGGTAGCTCAAAGCTCCCAGCCTGAATAAATGTAGAACAGGAATAGCAGAATATATTACATTGGCCTGTTGCTTAAACAAGAAAAATCAATAAAATATAATGCCACAGTGGTGGATCCCCAGTAATCATTCATCCTGAGAAAAAAACAAATTGTGCCAGTCGTGAGAATGGGATTTTATAAACAAGGTTGTAAAAGAAGAAAACAAATGGAATAAACAAGCTCCACTGCTTTGCATTCTGGGTTGCATAAGGACATTGATATGAAACTCTGCAGTGAAAAACTACATGAAATTTATGATGCTTTGCCCAAATAATCTTTGCTTATTCAGTATGGGAAACTAGAATCATTTGGGTTGGAAGGGACCTCTAGTGGGTCTTGCTCAACATTGACCTGACTTGTAAAAGTTCTGTAACCATTACCACTGCATTTTTGGTTAAATTGTCTTGACCTGTTAAGCTTATCATGGACCAAAGGTACAAATATTGTTACTCTAGTATAAGAATGTGTAGCAAACAGAAATTAAGGCCAAACACTAATAAGAAAAAAAAAAAGATTTTTAAAAAGTTAATACAGCCTAAGTTTCCCAAAGTAGAAGATACATTAGCCTTTCTGTCATTTATTGTCCAAAGTAGCCTTTTTCCAGTCTCACTACAAGGAATTACAATGTCATTGTCAAAATAAACCAAGCTCGTCTCATAATCTTGTATTTGTTGTGTATAAATTCAAATGAGAAAACTGCTAAGTGGGACCATTTATAATGAGATTTGAGATACCCTATAGCTCTCACTTGGAGACAAGTGACCTTTGTCTTCTTTGGGGCTGAGTACAGCGAGATGAAGATTTAATAGATGTGTGTGGAGACCTGGCAGTAGATTGGGGTGTGCGTGGAAGAGGCGCTCAGTGTGCCTTGCTCTACATATTTTTGAATTCCTCACACTTGGGACTGGAGTGCCTGTCTGTTGGTGTGTGTTTCTGGCCGTGCCTCCTTCCTCCCTTGGATGGCTTTGGCGTTCGTTAGTAGAAATTATTAGACAGTCACAAAACACTAAAGAGAAAGGAAAAACCCCATGCACTTTGCTTGGAAACAGTCTGTGTTGCATAAAGCTCTGACAAGATCAAGCCTCTAATTAAATTATCTGGCACGTGGACAATTTTGTTCTGAGATCTGCTGAGCTAATGTGTAGCCATTAGCTCATACAGCCACCAAATCAGAAGTACCAAAGAGACAATTTACATAGGGCCACAGCGTGTTTTAAAAAATTCTGGTGAGTTGTGAAGCCTGTAATGTTAATTGCCAGTTAGCACATTGTAATTGCTGTAATTATTTGCAAGTAAAATGATGTAAGGGACTTAACATTGTACTTTCCTTAACACTTCACATGTTGGTGATCCACTAAATCTCCCCCTTAGAATTTTGCTGGTTATTTTAAGAGCTTGACAGCCACTTGGTGAAGTCTGATCTCATCCACAAGCTTCCAATTCTGCCTGTTGGCTTTAATGCTGAGTGGTGGCTCTCTAAAGTCTTTATGAAAAAAAAATAAAAGGCAATAAAATAATAAATGCAAATGTCTGCTGCTGACCAGTGAGAGCATATCCAGCCCTGCAGCCGGCCGTGCTGGAGCCCAGCTGGGAGAGAGCCCTCAGCACAAATTGCCAAGCCTATTGCCTCCCACCGCCACGCCGCGGAAGTGGGCCAAAAGCTCCTCCGTATGGGATTAAAGGGATGTGTAATAGATTAAAGATCAAAAATGTTAATTAAGAAATGGTCTTTTCTAATAAGATGCCTTCAAGGGCATGGTACCAAAAATGAGGCAATATCTCATTTTGGCAACAGCGCAGGGTTGTAATGAAGCTGGAGCGGGGGGGCAAGGGGAGAAGGAAGGGACGCCTCCTGTTCAAGGCAACTCCTTCAGAAGGGGTAAATCAATTAGCAGCAAAAATGTAAACATGTAAGTCAGAATGACAGTACTCTGAACGCTGCTGAACAACGTGTGGATTTAGATGTACGTGTTTTAGCTTGGCATCTCCTTGAGGATAAGTTGTCAGTTTGCGACTGACAAGGAGTCCTTCAGCCTACTGGTGCTTCAGCATCAGCCTGGTAATTTGGCTGACAATAACCTGGAAGCTTTGATGCATTTGAATTGAATCCATGCAATATATGTTCCTGATGTAATGGTCTGGATATGGAAAGTTCAGCACCTTTGTTGCTGGATTGAAATTTGTAGGTGTAATGTTTGGGTAAAGGGTTATTTCTCTCCAGAAAAGGGGAGAGCCACAACTCTCAGCTCTTGTATTCCAGGCTCCTGCAGCAGTGGAATTTTATGTTTTACAAATAAACTGATATGCAAGTGTCACTTACGTGTTTCAAACCCAAAAGGTGTTTTGAGAGCTGTGAAATTTTATTGCATCATTATAGCTAAAGAAAACATGCTTTTTCTTGAACTTGAGCGTTCTAGTCAGTGGGTTCACTGTTACGTTTTCTTAGTAAACTCATCAAAACTCCAGAAGAAAAACTCAGATGTTTAACAGTGCTTCTTCCTTGTGATGGAATGATGGGATTTCATATCCCACTTCATCCCACAGTTTCCCCTCTAAATGCCCTAACGCTGCAAGCTGCAGCATTTCTGAAGCAAGTTATTTGCCAGCATAAAATGGAGGGACCCTGTCGGCAAATTTCTTCCCTATTGGTTGGAAGCTTTTGCTTGGATAAAGAAAACCACTGGCATGGTGAGATCTCTGTGTATGTGTTTTAAGACTCTGACTGTTGTTTGAACCAAAGCCAGAGAGAATTTTCGATTTGAGAGAAATACGGTGGGAAGGCACTTGCTGGTTGCGTGCCTTTGTGTGTGTGGTGAGCTGGGGCTGGCTGAAGCACGCTGGCAGAAGAAGTCCTCTAACAGTAGTGTGAAATTTAGGTTTGTTGCTTTATCTGTATATTTTATTTTCATCTGTTATGTGAATCTTTAAAGAGTGAAAGACAACCGCTCTGGGCTACCTGCTCTGCTGCAGCCCCCAAACAAAGCTGGGGTGCGGAGCTCAGCGTCCAGGTTCTTTTGGAAGAAGGAGTGATGGTTTTCCCTGGGTCTCATGTAATTGAGAGGCTTTTTGGACTCCTTGAGCTGGGCGTGGTGTGAACTCATGCTTAGTGGTTTTATTTAGCTTGGCCGAGGGCTATAGGCCACTTAAATGACACTAAATTCCTGTGCCCTGATTTTGTCAGACAAGTGAACACAAGTGGAAGTAGTGGTTGTTTCCATCCGCAGAAGAAAATCAAAATAACTATTTCTTATCCAAATACTGAAATCAGATGTTTTCATGGTTCATAAATGTATCATTTTGATGGACTGATTAGTTCCATCTTGACTTGGTTTCACTCGTGGTTCTTGTTAAAAGAAATGTGTAACTTGGACTTGAATTAGCCTTCTCCCAAGAAGGGCTATGTCAAGCCAATCTTGCTGACACATCCAGGAAATATAACTAGCAACAGAAAGATCAGTGTCTTTTCTTTATTATGAAGTTTGCTTACAAGTCTCCAAGATGCTTTTCTGAATTGAAGTTTTCCTCTTCAAAATTTTGACAATATTAAAAAAAGATGTCAGTAGTCTGTCCTTCTTTCAGTGACAATAGGGAAGATTTCAATTTTACATGTTGATTTAATCAAATATTTGCAGAAAAATGGTCAGTTTGTAATCCTGTCATTACTTTGTACTGAATGTGTGTCTCATATTGAAACTGAGAAAACTTGGGCTTAAACTTTGATAGCAGCTCATGCTGCACTCTCTGTGTTTAGCACACTAGTCCAGATGACCATTTATCCTGATAAATGAATGAGAAATGTTCTGTGTAAGAAGCATTTGGCTTCTCTTCCTTGATTGTATTAAACAAAGTACATATATTGCCAAATTTCCACAGTAACATCCAGGAAACATATACAAAATCAACAAGCAAAGCAAAACTGAGAGCAGAATTTAGTCAATAATTTTATGAAAAAAAGGTTGTGCAGTAAAAATGTACCTTTTCTGATCAAAGTAAATTTCAGGCAAAAATCTTGCACAAGTTTGTAACAGCCAGATTGGTAAAACATTTTTCTGGACAGGATGTTGCAGAAATCCACATTTTTTTCTTCCTATGCTGTGTGTGCAGATAACTGCAGTGTTGAAGACATGAGGAATATCACTTCTGCAAGTGCTTCTTGCATCTCAGGTTTTGTGTTGATATGAAAAAGCATAGGTGCTTCTGTATAACAGAACTAAATTATGTTCCATTTTCCACCTCTGTTTCCGAAAAGTGGTGCTCAGTGTTCAAGGTGTTGTGTGTGTGAAATTAAAATAAGAATTGGTGTTGCTCTTTCTGCAAAATGCTTTTAAAAACTGGTGGCTTTTTAGGGCATTTTTTATGTAATGAGGTTGTAAACCTGTTGTATTTTAAATGTCTTTCTGAGTTGCAAACAAACCCACAGCTACACCACAGGCACTGGAAGCGTAGCAGAGCCATCGGTGAATTATTAAATGAGAAGACACATCGTAAGAGTTAAGTGATTTTTAGCTTGATCCTGTAATGAAATATTTTAAAACTGTATCTGGTTATTGAACGCTGTGGCCAGACGGCATAGCTGGCCCAGGATGTAGGAAGTGGAAGTGCTTTAAAAATAGATCCCTAGCTGTGGTAGCTGCAAATCCAGTGGAAGGGTCTGAAGCAAACCCCTAACCCCTTTTTCCATACCCACCACGGGGCTGGGAGTGCAGTGGCCGTGCCTGCCTGAGCCATGGGGTTTGGCTGTTGAAAAAGCCATTTAGTAGGAATGAAGTTGTCAGTTGTGCATTTTCCTGCTAGTCAGCAGCTAAAACACAAACTCATAACTTAAGGAAAAAGATTGAGAGTGCCCCTCCCCACTCTCAAAGAAGCGTGCCTTCTAAAAATGGGTGATTTTGTTATAGTTACTACTTTTTACCTTGGCAAAGTACACAGGGAATGGGGCTGCTAAAGAGCGCATCAAGTAAATTAGGGTTAATTAGAAGTTCTCCCAAATAGCTGGTGCTTCATCAGCAACAAAGCAGCATGTAAATAAATCTAATTTCTCTCCAAATAAACTCTTCACGAGCTTAATTACAACAGCAACAATATCTCCCCCCACACCCCCCCTTTTTCATTAGTGGGAGCGGCTCATTATGAGCTGTATCTGGTGAGGGCTGTCATGAGCAGTCCAGAGTTGGCTCTTTCACAGGTGTCCTTTGGGGCTGAGGAAGAAGTGGAGGAACTTTTAGCGTACTTGGAAGAGCCCAATTAAGGTAGTTCATGAGAAATTTGAGAAGCAGAAAGCACCAATGAAAAAAAACCAACAAACCATCTCCATATTCTAGAGAGACTTGAGTCCATTACATAAAGAAGTTCCACTATTTGGCTTATTGGCCTTCTTAATTTCTTTGCCTTTATTATTCAGTTGCCAGCAAAAACCTGAACTTCAGGTTTTATCTGTCCTTTTAATTTATTTTTTATTTTTGCCATCCATCATCCTCACGGTAGATCTGAGGGCTCTGCCAGCTCCTGGTGCTGTTACCGCACTGCTGTCTCCTGCTCCGACACCAGGGACCTGCCGAATGAGAGGAGGGGCTGAGGGAGACCAGACTTTAAAGTCATTTTAGCTTTAAGTCTTTTAAATGTCTTTTCGCACTTTCTTTACCACATAGGGCTAGAAGAAAAAATGCAGGAAGATGTTAGGAGAAAAAGTGTTATCACTGCTAAAAGGATCACCACACTGGAGGACTGGTGCAGCTCACTGTTTATTCCAGGGATAAATAGCTGAAAACCTCTACCCAGAAATTATTTATCACAGGGGAAGTGCAGTCCTGGGTTCTGGCTGCAGCTGGGTGCAGGAGTGCTCTGCTGAGGGCTCATTCAGAGGGATTAACTTATTACATTTGGTGCTTGATTCACTGTCCTCTGTGATTTTTTTTTTTACATTTTTTTTTTATTCCTAATTCTGTTGAAGCCAATGCATTCCTTATTACACAGTGTCACGTTTCAGCCGATCCTAAATTAATAAATGAGCAGCAGCAGAATAGCATGCAGCACAATTCTAACAGCATGAGCTGCACAGAAGTATATTTCACTTAGCTCCAATTTAAATACTCTGCTTTGCTCGATTTAATTATGTGAAATTACTGAATTAATGGCTTTGTCAAGTGAAACGTGTAGGACTTCAGAGTTTGGTATTAAGGAAAGAAATTGGAAAGGAAATCTGAGGTACATTATTTTTTTGCATGTGGGCTTGCTTTAAAAGCATACAGAAATTTAACTGAGCCTGCAGCCCAAAATCACATCGTGTTTTAAACCCAGAAAAGAGAGAACAAGCAGAAAGTGGCAGGAAACTTTCTGAGTCACCCCTTGTGGGCCTGTGCTGCTCCCCTGGGTGGGTGTGCTGGACAGGAGTGGTGTGTGTTTGTGCAGCAGGAGTTGGCCACGGGCATGCAGGAGGGAAGACTTTCTGCAGAGTCTGATGCTTGTTTAATAGCTTGGCCACCTGTTAAATTCCCTTTCCTGTGCTGCATAATATGACTTTCTTATCTCTTTTCTGGTTGAGAATCTTGTTATAAGAAGTTGCCTTTTTTCACATTCATTAACTGAATTCTTTTGCTGTGGTCCGAATCCTGCGCCAGGACCCTGTGCCCAGCCTGCTGCTGGTTGTGCAGCTCGTGCATAACAAGACCTGAGGGCACTGTTTCTGAAAGCTTGTAAAGCCCTACTCTTCTGAAGCCATTTGGACACCTAGGTGCCTAAATCTCATTAATTTCCAATTTCTTGGGGTTTTACTGTAGTACATTGCCACTTATGGGGGTATTTGGCTCTTAAATCACTTGGGCTACCTGCACATGTCCCTCCCAGCTCTAGCTTTAGGAGTGTAAAGGTGCTGTTTTCCCAATTTCTGCTGACATTGCTGGCAGTGCCCAGCTTGGAAGGCTCTCACAGAGCAGAGGTGTGTGTCTCTGCCAGTAGTAACTGGTTGCAGAGACACCTGAACATACATTTGGGAAAATTCAGCTTTTTCCTCAGGTGCATTCGAAGCACCTTTTTTCCAGAGCAAACCAGATTTGTAGAGAAAAAGTCAGTGAGGTTTTTTTCCCAGGATGATGTTTGGTATTTGATCAGGCCATAACAACCACAACTAGGCTGTGGTTCAGATCCAACCCTTTATACCCTGGGTATCAATAGCAGTTTTACCCGAGAAGCCTAAATCCACAAACCCGGCCCCACAGAAGCCTCTCAGGTCTTTAATCACAGTTTTGAAGACTTCCAGGCACAGTTATTGCAGAAGCTGGTCCCTTTCATGCTCCTTCAGCTGCACATTTGTCATTCCCGATGGAAAACGATCCAGGCAGGTTCTGAGCAAACCAAGACCCATGAGAAGGTCAGTGAAATAATTATTGCTTTCTCTAATTTGCCTACATGTATTTTTCTTCCTGCCCGAGTATGTTTTTTTGCTCTTGTTCCATCTTTTGCCTCTGTATCAGTTCCACCCCTTGGTTCCTGAAGGTTTGCAGAGTGCTCTGGCTCTTACCTTCTCAGTTCTAATGTTCTGGAGTTTCTACACATGTAAAAAGAGCAACGTAAATGCTACGTGGAGGATCCTGTCAGTTTGTGTTGTGAAAAGCATTCCTCTTCAGCATAATTTTTAAACAAATCCATATTCCAAGCATGGGAAAAGTGCATTTTGAACAGAAATGTATTCAGGGACCTAAGAGAGTAATTTGGATGGAGCTCTTGCTCTGCTTACATCTCGCTCCTGTGTGCATACGCTGCGGTTGCACACCGAGGATGAGAATCTTCTGGGACCAGAACTTCCCTGCAGAAAGGACAATTCAAAGTCCTGGACCTTATGTAGGAACGATAAAGGAACCTGCATTTTGAAATGGGCAAAGGGGTTTCAAACATCAAAATACATAGTTGCATTTGCAACTTATGGTAAATTACATCATCTACAATTTTTCTCTCTTTGAAAATCCACAGGTTTATTTTAATAAAGAGTTCCAGCAGCTGCTATTCTGAGCAGAACCAGTCAATAACTTATTTTTGCATTGGATATGCAGCTGCAATAACAAGCCACATGTGAATTTTATTAAGCCTTCTGAATTTTCTGTCTGTTCAGGGAGCTATAGATTTAAGTTTTACAGATATCTGGCTTTCCCTTGAAGTAAAAGAAAAAGGCAAATAACCAAAAAATCCACCAAAAAAAAAATCATTCACACCATTTCCTTAAAAGAAAGGAAAGGTTTTGTCATGCCTATGGATTAAAATGTGATTAAGACGTCCTGTGTTAGCTGTGAGTGGAATTCCATGGAACTGCTGGAAACAGGACACTTGTCTTCAGCAGAGACTTGAAAAACAGTAAGTTGAGCTTTATTAAGATATGAATATACCTAAATAAAATTAAAGTGCCATTTTTTTCGGAAAATTTACATTTATTTGAGTACAATGGTCAGTATTATTTAGCAGTTGCACGTGAAAGTGAAAAGCACATTTTATGAAGAAGTGCCCTTCACTTTGAAGTTAGTACTTGCTGCATCCTAATTTCCTTGTGTAAATAAATGAATTTTGTATCTAAAATATGGGCATCTAAAATGGGGTTTAGATCTGGTTTGATTTGAACCTTATTATTCAAACCAAAGGTGGCAGTTACTCCACTCCCATTCAGATGCACCTTAAGAATCTGGAAGTGGAAAGCAGCACCTTTTTTTCCAGAGGCAGATAATCCACTACATGACAATCACACGCTTTGACTGAGTGGATGAGAGTTTTCTGCAGATGATTGTGGAGCAGTTGGGGTGGCTGTGTGCAAAGACATTATTTGATGTGAATGCCACAGAGATACACAGAGCAGATCTATAGGGTTTTGAGCCTGTCCTTTCCAAGGAGGAGGCCCCAGTGCAGGAGGGTGCTGCTCTCCTTGCAGCCCTGCTGGGGGGTGGAGTGTCTGCCCCAGTGGGCAGAGGGAGGGCACCCTGAGGAGGGACTGAGATCAATAACTGGGCAGTGTCCTGCAGTAATGGAACACTTTGGCACACTCTGGACAGTTCTGATCTCTGCCTTTCGTTGCATTCTCTAAAATTCACTTACAGTGCTTTCTGTGTCAGGGAAGTGCTTACATCCCGTATTTACACCCTTAAACCAGCTGCCAAACACTGAAGAGCTGATAAACACTATGTGCTGTTAACACTATAAAGTACAATCCCACTGCTGCTTGCATGCAAATAAATAATAATAACTTAGCTGTTTGTCTGCTTTTCAGTGTATAAGTGCATTTGTCACGTAACATAGTAACATCTAAATCATTTTAGTAAGAGCACTAGAAAGGCTGAAACATTACGATTAAGAGGAAGTTTTACTGTTTGGTGGTGCTTTTGTGATTTCCTTACTTGATTTTTTAAAAACCACTTTTAAAGTGGTGTGATGTTTAATCACTATTGCTGGGTTTCACTTTTTAAAAATTTTCCACTGAGTTATCTTGCCTTCCTCAGGACTGAGGGATTGGCCTGCAGGCTGGAAGTTACTGTCAAATATTCACTAAATCTTTTCTTGTACTCATTACAGACACAGATTTCTTTTTAATGTGCTTGGTCAGTTTTGAGGCCACTTTTTTTGTTACTACCCATAAATCAGTAGCAAGTATTTTTATTGTTGTCAGTGAAAGGTTAATAGAAGCCCATAATTTTCAGACATATCTCTTTTGATCAACTGCTCAGAAATTTCCTTAGAAAGGGGGTGTAAATTGTTCCACACCGAAAACTGGAGACTGTGTCCAATTTGTGCATAAATTGAAATTGTCTTTCTAATAGACTCTGTGGAAGGTGTGGGGTTGCCTTCAAGGTAATGACTTAAAGATAAACTGACCCTTGATGAGGGAGCTGGAGTTTCAATTTAATGCGTTTCTGCAGTTTTCCTTTGCCTTCAGTGCCTTCAAATTCCACACAAATAATTCCTTCATAACAAGTGCCTTTTCAGAAGATGTATGCTGCTGACAGTTAATATAAAATTATTGCCCCTGAATGCATTTTTGTAATTACTTTCCAGAGAACTGTCTTTGTGTTAGAAGACATTTCACACTTTAGTAACATAAGTGTTTGGGGAGAACATGAGTAATAATTACAAGCAGTCTTTCAGTGAAAATAAACCTAAAAATTATAAAAAAAAGCTAATGCTAAAGTTGGTTAGAGACAGTGAGGAATTTATTTAGCACATTATGCCTGTCTGTATATTTTCCAAGTTTAATAACCCTTCAGTAACTAAACTTTAAAAAAAAGCAATAAAGAACAGAGAAACTGCTTTCTAATTTTTAAGCAATAATGAAACTGAAAACTGATTAAAAGTGACATACTACTAGAGACAGAATAAAGAAACTTAATCTGAATGCTCCTATAGGAGATTTCTGCTATAATGGAAAATGAAATGGCTCACAGTTTGATCAATAAAAAAATTAACAGCATTTAATAAAAGGCTTCTGTAGTATGTCAACTAAAGGATACTGTGAAAGTCTTGATCCAAGAAAACCAGGGTTGTAGGGTGAGCTTGTGTATGTGAGTGTGATATGGTCGACTGAGCAAAGCTGATGGGTTTCAGGTCAGATGCTGGATAGTAAATAGTTACACAGGTTTAGAGAGCTTGGGGCCAGGGCTGTCTGTATAAATAGACATCGTCCTGGTAGTTATTACACACACCCAAGCAGCGAGGCTGGATTTCCATGGAGGCAAAGAGGGTGAAGCCTTGCTTTCACTGGAGAAAACAGGGCAATTATACCATACACATGTATCTATAAATATATGTATGGTATATCTCTGTGCCATATCGAGACAGCTATGTATAGATCTAGGTGGGCTCAAGTGACAGCAGAGCTCTGCAAGGCAAGAAGTTATGTGTGTTACCCACTCTGTGTGTGATGTCTGTGACTGTCCTACAGCATAAGAAGGTGCAGGAGCTGCCAGTCCTCTTCCCCACGTTCCTGCCAGCTTCCATGCCTTTAAACTCCAGGTAGACTCTTGAGGTGTTCTTAAACTGCTGCTAATTTGAGCAAACTGTGTCCTATCAGTGAAGGAAGGTGAACATTTTGCCTGTGAAATGCTGGTGTAGTGAGCTAACACGAGGATGCTGAGGGGAGGCAGCTGTGGGGCGTGCAGGGCTGTCACAAACAATTCTGTGGTGGTGCTGGCAGGAGCAGCACGGTGCAGGCACCAGTTATTACTGAGTGTGCTTGGAGCCCCTTTCTCTAAGAGCATGTGTGCCAGTAGATGTAGAAGGAGGTGCAGTACCCTAGCAAAATAGTTCTTTGCTAAGCTAAAGAAGAATGCTGAGAACTGCCTACTTACTTAGAAATCAATATGATTTAGTACATACTGGTGTGTAATAAGGCTCTGTTGTGAAATGTTATCACGTGTGCTTCCTAAAGTCTCTGACTTCTGTTTATTGTGTTGTTAATGTACTTCACACAAAATAGTATTACTGGTATAGTCCGTGATTTATCCTGTGGGTTATTATCCAGAGAGATACCTAGCACTGAGCACTCTCCCTCTTCCCTTGCCTTTCCAAAAGAAGCTCTTGTAGCCACCATTGCTGCTTGTCAGTGGAGTCTGCTGTCAGAGCCAGACAAATGACAGCTTGGAGAGGCTGCAGCGGCCATAGCCCTAGGAGGGCACGAGGAGGTAACAATATGCAATTTTCATGGTTCAAGGGTAGCCTTATCCTACTGTTCTTCATTACAGTACTGCAGTGAGATCAATTTTATTAAGTTGTAAGTCTTAGGAGGCCAACACCATTAACTACATGCTGGATCAAATAATTTTTTTGGTATTATGATTGTTTTTTTCCTCTTGTTGGGGGAAGGCAAAATCTGATGCATAGATCTCTTCATCCTGAGAGAAGCATTGCATGGTGACTGAGTGTCAGGAGGATTGTGTGCCTGTATTTCACTCACTCTGCCCTCTCATGTACTGGTGTTTCATGCATTGGCCTTTTTGGCTCTTTGTTTTTCAGCTAGGCACCTTTTTTCTTTACCCCATGTGGTTTGACACTATGAGAAAGTGGTGTGCTGCACTGCTTGATAGAGCACCAAACCTGCTTGCTTTTGATGCATGTAGTGATGATTCGATGTGTGGAATGAGCTGCCTTTGATACCTGGTCCTGGTCCTGCAGCTGGGATGCAATCCACGCTCTCTGACCTGGTTTGCTCGGCTGGAGCAGGTTGTTGGCAGCTTTGTATGGGTACAGGCACACAGGTTACAGCAGATCCCAGGAGGGCCCTGGCCCATTGAGAGGTAGCACCTGTGTTCAAAATGCAAGTGTTTAAAACAGACTTTTTTTGAAATGTTAAAGAGCCACAGAATGGGGGTACCCAGCAAAGGCATGACTTTTCATCCTATGGGAAGATTTCAGCTGAAGTTTGTTTGTGTTTTAATTACTGGAACACTTGTGGCTTTTTTTGCATCTGTTCATTCTTCTTTGACCACAAGTATAGAGAACTTTGGACTCTCTTTCTGTGTGACAGTGCTAAAGAACAACACTAAAATGTAACAAACCACATAAAAGTAGAGACCTCCCCCACACTGTTTTGGCATTTGACACTGAGCGAAACATTTACTAATGAACGTTTAGATTAGGCTTTTCCTTTAAGTCATTTGTCTCTTTTGTTCTCACTTCCTAATTATAGATGAAATTTCCTTTCCTTTTGTCTTGCCGGGGAGCTGAGCAGCAGCCCCGGGGCAGGAAGGCTGCACCCCTGGGCGGACGCACCCTGGGCGGGCACCTCGGGGCTCTGCCGGGCCCCAGGGGGGTGGCAGCTGTGTGCCAGCACCCGTCATTCCTCCATCAATCAGCTCGTTTTTCTTCAGTGTCATTTACTTTTATCACTTGTCCTGCATCTCGGGAAAATTCCTAGGAATTACCCGAAGCTCTCTGTGAGGCCTTTGATTTGTTTTTGTTTGGACCAGGGCAAGGAATGAGGTGATGCCACTTTCCTCTTCAGTTTTATCTTTTGCTTCCAGCTGTCAGACCTGTGCATGTGTGTGCACATGCTCATGTGATACTTTGCATAGCATAACTTTGCAGCCATTGCTCTGCATGGCAAAGTTGCTGGAATAGGAATTGCTGCCCAGCACTGCATCAGTGGATGCCTGCTGAAAAGAAGCAACTCTTGATGTGCTTCTGTAACCAGAAGTATTTAAAGCCAGGCATAACCTTGCACTAAATAGTAGAACAACCAAAGAACGATCCTAGATTTCAAATAAATTCCAGCTTTTTGAAGTCCTCAGGCTTAAAAAAAAAAGTTAAAGAACATTTACTGGCACGAAGACAGAATGGCTTGCCTGCCCTGTATTTTACCGATAAAATAAAAAGTTTAAAGTGCCCAAATTTGATTCCACAGCTGAAAAAATAAGCTAAGAATTTGGTTTCTTTTTTAATTTCTCTGGCCCATGTGTTGCATGGTGTTACCCATTTCTAAGTGTCTCAGTGGAAACTGTAGGTAGGCATCAGGATCACTTCCAGTGAAGGTCTGACCTTTTGTTTCGGTCCTGCATCACTACCTGAAGCCCCCAAAGCAGTTTGCTGTGGCTGGGCTGTCACTGTGGTCCTGGGCTGAGACTCTGCCACGTTGAGCTCCAAGCACACAATCCCAGCCTGGTGGTGGGGCCGTATATCCCAAGCTGACTGAAGCAAGTGGAAATTTGCTCTTTCTTGTTTCAGTGAGGCCCGAGCTGAACATGGTACATGTAATCTGTTTTCAAATATTTGGCTTTAGGAGCGCGTTGTTCCTGTAACAGAGCTGTTTTGAACACAGCTCAGAAGGCATTTCTACTGACTGCAACTTTCAAACTGGGCCTTTGGGAATTCACTTTTCCAGCTTTGCCAAGTTTGCCACATTCCTTGGACCACCAGGTCAGGCAGGAACACTCCCAGTTCTTGCTATGTCTCCTTTGAAATAGCAACTTTCTAGAGCGTAAGATGGCTCGTACAGAAAAACCAAGAGTCATTAACAACATTAACTGTAGCGGCAATTAGAATAACATATTCTTGACTGTTGGCCAGATTGTTTAGGTCATAGGGTAAAATATTCTTCTTGTGCAAAGCCCTGCAGGCCTTCCACTGTGCTGCAGGGGGAAGAAAAAGAAAAGGAAAAAAAATATTAGAAAAACAAAAAAGCCCCCCAACGCCATTCCTACATTTTGGGTAGTGAGGTGTACTTTCAAGGCTGATCTCTCAAATCTCATAAAAGAAAAGTGTTTGAACCATCATTAGATGTGGCAGGTTCATTTAAAAACTAATAATAACACTTTTGTGAAATCCGAGGTCCTGTTTTACGCCCTTCTTAGAACTGATCAGTGATCGTTTATCCTGAAACTTGGTGCCAGCAGCTCCCTTCTGCTGGTGTTTGCTGTACCCTTGCTCTCTGCCAGTGGTGGGTGGGAGCCATGTGCCCGTGGTGCTGTGCTGCCTCCACCGTGGTGTTCCATACACAAATTCTTCACAGTTGGTAAACTGTGATTATCTGGCAATCTAGATAAAAACTACTTACTATTAAGTTCACTAAAATCCAAGGCTTAAAAATGCAATCTAAAAAATTAGCTGTGTCAGTAAATACATGGATCTGTGCTTGTTGCTACAAGACAGCCACTGATGTTTGGAGACTGCAGAAGGTGCTGCTGGTTCTGGCAACTAAGGAGCCCTTTTGCAGGGTAGTGCACAGACAAGTCCCCTCAGAGCCAGGCTCAGCTCCAAAACCACCCCTGCTCCTGATGCCAGCAGCCCCTTGGCCCCCTGTGGTGACCCAAACCCTTCCAGCAGCGTGCTCGTGCCCATCCTGCCTGGCTGCACCGTGGTAGGGTGCTCCTGCAGTTCCTGCCAGCAGGAAAATCGCAGGTTAAATTTGTGAACTCCGACAGCAAAGCTCCTCAGAAATGAGTTCCTGAGGAATGCTCATGGCCTGCTGTCCTCATCAGGGAAACTGAGCTCATCGTGGGAGCAGCTGGGCTGCATTTGAAGCTTTTCCTTGCTGGATGGACCACCCATTCCCATCAGTGCCCTGGTGCTTGCTGGTTGTTTTGCTCCCCTGGGCAAGGAGCTAGTGTCTCCCCAGGGCCGTCCGCACCCTGCATACCCCACTGGCAGCTTGTGGTCAAAACAGTGGAGACAAAGGTCAAAAAACCAGGAAACACCACAGATTTTTCTCATCAGTGTTTGGTATTCACAAGGCAAGCACCAAGAGTACAGCTCATCAGCGGAATCTGAAGACCACGTTGTTTGAAGGACAGTAACAGTAAGGTGTGGCAGACATGTAAAATTTCTTCAACTCACCGAAAACAAAAAAAAAAAATCTCATTGTAAAACTATGTTGCATTTGTTAAATAATTTCTGCAAGCTTCACTCTTGTGTTATTTGACATAAAACTCTGTCAGGCAATGACACTTTTGAGAAGTTGCCTAGAGGATCATATTTCCCATTCAACAGGGAATTAAAAAATGTTTCTGGAATTTTGCTTTGCAGTCGGGAATCTATTTTCTTATCTCACATTGTACAATTTATTTTTCCTAAAGCAGTGTGCTAAATTATTTGTTATTGTTGGACTCAGTCGAGCAGCTTTATCCCTGGTGTAGTCACAAAGTATTGGAGTAAACCCAAGGATGAATTTGTCACAGCGTACTCACCAGATCAGCTGGTCTTTGGGTTAACTCTCAAAAGACAGAATTTCAGCTGAAAATATTAGTGAAGGTCCCTTAAAGCTCCCCCAAGTTGCCTCAAAGCTTTCTTCTTCAGGCTGTGGCAAAGTCAGTTCAGAAGTGCTTCCCTGAGGTCTTTGTCAGGGCGGCATGGAAGCAAGTGCCAGTTCTTTGGGTTAGATTTATCTACTCGGACTACTTTTATAGGTTCCTGTCTTACAAAATTGGAGAGTTGATATTCTGATTTATTAACGATCAAGTCTGCAGGACATATAGGCTTTAAAAAGATTGAATGAGCTAAAATGTTTGTGATTGCAGTCTGGGATGAGAGACTGGATGGTGTGCCAAGTAAATATGACACAATGTAAGTGATAATTTGAATATGTACATTAAATGATGTGTGAAATAAAGCAAAGCTAGCATAGCTCTAAATGTGACTTATTGTTTGGTGAAGTTAATAGTATAAAGAGAACCAGAATCATTGTTTTTTTCATTACAATACATTTTTATTTAAGGAAGAGTCTATAAAGCATGAGATTCAGCTAGTGGCATTTTATTGAATAAACATAGTAGAGATGATGACTTACAATATGGAGTGCTTAGTGAGTGATACTTTTTATAACCAAATCCTTAAATTCATTACTGCTGTGTAAGTGGCATATCTGATTTGTTAAGACGAATATTATGTCTAGCTCTTAATGGAAATTTCGTAGTAGAAAGGTATGTATAATTTAACAGTAAAAGAATCTGAAAATGTGCAGATCAGTTAACTGCTAAGAGGGATGCTGAGACACACCACAAGCAGGCACTGATTTTTAATATTTCCATTGCAATTTGAAGGGTACGTCATGTTACAAGTGCTCCATGGAAAACTGCAGAGTGTTTTACAGCGGTTGATTTATGTTACCATTCGCAGAGCAGAAGATGGTATGAAATGTGTTCTGGCTGGATAGTGGTAGCAGAGCTCTACTAATGTGTGTGTCTGAATTGCAGTGCTTGTGGTAACCAGTTTTTGTCTTTAATAAATTTTATTTTCAGCTTTGTTTCATGTTCGCAGTGTTGGTTGTCCTTAATCTTTTTGGTGCTGATCTAATTTTAGAAACAATTCATCTCTCTGTGTGCTGGTGTTTTGTTAATGGCTTAAAGCCCAAACGCATCCCAAACCAAAAGGTGGCATGTCCCTCTTGCCTGGCTGAGAGCAGCTCCTGGGCTTTGGGGGGTCAGCCCCCAAAACAAAACAGTGAGGATCTCTTCTGCTGGAAGAGCCTGTGGTTCTGTCTCACTTTGCTGGATGACTTCCCAAATATTTCTGTCATACCAACAGGGTTGTATTAAGAGTGTGAGTTCTCATGGATGCAGGTGAAATAGTGCAGGTGTAGCACCCATGGCTGTATCTCTGTGCTGGGGGCACATGTGTGCAGAAGAGGCGGAGGCATCTCCATTTCAGCCGGTTGCCAAAGCCTGGTCAGCATCTCTGGCGTGTCTAATGGATGCTTTCCCTGCTGAGAGGGCAGCAGGGACTTAGAAGGGCCTTTTCATCTCTGCTGCCTCTCTGGAGAGCCCAAGCGAGGGTTGTCCTCAGTTCTGCGTGGAGCCATTGGGCGTGACTGGCTTCAGGCACATCTGAGTCCACTGTGGCCAAGGGGGTGTCCTGGAGGCAGGAGGATGTGGCTGCAAACCCATCCCTCATGACAGGCCACTGAGGTCATGTTGAGGGGGGGCTGCCTGTGACCAGCTGCCCCTGCCACCCACCCCATGGCCAGTGAAGAGCTGGCTGCCCCATGTGTGGAGCTGCCTCCTGGACAGCCTCGGGGTGCTTGGCCCCCCACCCTGGGGTATTTCTGGAGCTGCCAGAGAGCTCAGTCTCCCTGTGCACCAGTGCACATAAAAACTTGGCAGGGGGTGGCAAAGGCGTATGTGCTAGCCCACGTTCCGGTCACAGACCAAGATAAAAAAATATCTGAGAGACCTGAAGGTCAGATGCAATGTGTCTGCTCTCAGCTAGGTCAGCACAACGTGAGGCTCATCTGCCCAACCAAGTGCCTCTCGTTAGTTCAGCAGGACCTCTCACGTCCTGGGGTACATGTGTGCTTTGGGACCTTCAGCTAGAGCACTTTTTTTCTTGTTGTTACTAATATTGGGGCTTGGAGGCGGTGGGAAGAGGAGAGCATTGAGAATTAAAATTCAGCACATGCCTTTTCTTTGCGGGCTGTAATTAATCTTGCCAATTTTTAAAGCTTTGAGAATCTGGTTAAGTGATAAAACACTAACAACTTTATATGACAGAGAGTTAGAGGCTCCCGCTACACACCCACCAGAGAAGATTAGAAGAGAGTGTTTGCAGGATTCGCACTAAGCAGCAGAGAATACAGTTGAGAATTGTTGCACCACATGGTATAAAGACCACATTAATATAATGAAAGGTGTCGAGAATAATGTGAGAGCGGCTGTAATTAAATGTATCTTAATAAGTGCAACATGCTTCTTAAAGCTCTTATTTTTCAGACCTCTCAAACTTAGAGGATGTTCTTGCTGTTGGCAGGTGGCCTGGGAGGAGAGCTGGAGAGTGAAGCGAAGGACAGCCGGGCCCTGGAAGAGAGGAACAGTGTGACGAGCCAGGAAGAGAGAAATGAGGAAGATGAAGACATGGAGGATGAGTCAATTTACACCTGCGATAACTGTCAGCAGGACTTCGATTCACTGGCAGACCTGACTGAACACAGGGCACACAACTGTCCTGGAGGTAATGTTAAACTAGCTTTACAGTTCTGACAGGTGGTTAGCTGGGTAATTGGACATAGCAACAGCTTGAGGCCTCAAGTGAGATTAAAGAATTAATAATGTAATTTTACAGTTAATGTAATTTTATTGTGGTGCCTTGGGTAGCCTTTGTTCACTCCTTTAATAAAATTAAAATAAAAGCAACAGCTTTCCAATTGGAATCTGTCAGTAATTACGTTAGACAAAAATGTTGTGAGGTTTTTTTAATGCTAAAAGTTTCAGGCAGGTATTTTTCCCTCTCTCTACAAATGCAGGAAGATTAAAAAAGTTAAATGACTGAAGTGTGCAAAACTCCCAGGAAGAAAGGCCTCTGAACCCCATAAAAGAACATGACAATTTCTGAGATTAAAATTCATAGTGCGAGTTTTGTAATCCCACCCTAAAAATACACCGTTCTCCCTAGGTTATTATTACATTGCCTTTTGAATTTTATGGAAGTGAGGATGGCATCAGCCTACGCTGATCTTGATTTTACTTTCTGTAAAGTAAGAGCAAGCTCAGAGCACCGGTGTGAACAATTGCAACATATCTTGCTTTTCCACGGCTGCCGTCGCGTGGCCGGTGGTAGCAGCAGGTATTCTGCAGAGCACGCTAAGCCGATTTACGGGGGTAGTAAAAAGCTTTGCAGATTTTACCAAAGATTAAATAAAATCTTAGGAGGGGGAGCGCAGAGTATGTTCATATGTATTTAAATTAGAGACTCTCATCCTTCACCTTCCCGTACTGGAATGCTCTGCCATCACTTTATCCTCCACACTCGTCTAACGTATTTTTAGGCAGTTGCTGTTATGGCAGACGGGTATGTCGAGGCTGGCAGAAGGCAGGAGGGTTAATTTCTCCTCTGGCGCAGCACCCATCCTCTTTCCCCTGAGTGCATATTCCTCCTGGCCACTAAATTTGTTTTGTAATTAGTCCATGTTTTCTGCTCTCCTTTTTGGGCGTAAGTAAAATGATGCTCAGCCAAGAAAAAACATGTGAAATGGAGTGCAGCAAGGAAGGGAGGGTGAGTCAGGTGGGGGCTTCGGCTTGGCTTGACTCCCACCCCAAGAGCATCCTCCGTTGTCACTCTGGTTTGCAGAGCAGAGGACCCCCTGCTCTCACTCCCATCTGCTTTCTGGGAGGAAGGACAGAGGGATGTTGGGGCTTTTCCCCAGCCTGCAGTTGGGTAGGGATTGCAGTCTTAAGCCCGCCCCCAGGGCTGCTTGCTCTGCACTCTCATTTAAACCCCACACAGGCTGCAAACTTGAAAGTGCGTAAAATTGAAAGGCTACTTCTTGCGGGGTGATTTCTCAACCAGCTGACAGCCACGGCACTGGCCTGAGACTTCTGCAAATGGCACTCTGCTGCAGGGTAGGAAGCAAGAAAATGCCATTTTCTATTCAGAAAAACCCTTGTTTTCCAAACTTGAAGGTGAAGTGCATAGCCCATGTGGACACTGGTCCTTTCCAAAGGAGCAGCCACAGGGACAAGTTGTTCCTGAAGCCATCCCTCATGGGAAGCAGGACAGGCAGGATCCCAGCAGGGCAGGTGGGTGGCACGTCCCCAGCAGCTGTCCCTGGGAGCTGCTGCTGTGTCTCTGCAGTCGTGCTGGTACAGCTGCTCACTGTGCTGGGGGAGCCCCACCAAAGGATCTTTTTAGCCCAGGTGTCTGCTTGGGCCTGGCTGACTGTGTGACCCCCCAGGCAGCTGTAATGGCCCCACTGCGGGAGTGGAGCAGGGCAGAGGGGAGCGGGCACTGCTGGGGGGACCCCAGAGGAGGAACATAAGGTTATGACAGGTGACCAGCAGCACTATGAAAAGGAGTAGTTTTTTTCCTGAGGCAAATCTGAATTAAAATGTATCAACCTAGGGATTCTATTCATATCAATACAGTCAGTGTTTTCACACTTCAGTTTTTACTTATCCTCAATGTAGTATTCTGTTGATGAGATTAAGAAAAAAGAAATTATATTTTGGGGGATTTATCTAAATAATTTGTTAGTATTCTCATTGCTGGTTTTGATTGCAAGTAGCATAATTTCATCTTCTTTTACTGTCTTCACATGTGCTGATGATTTACAAAGACATTTTGTCACAAAAAGGCACCGTATCTGGCATTATCTGCATATACATGAAATAAGTACTAATTATTTCCATGTGAGGATATCCTTGTTCCAGAACAAGAGTGTCTGTTTTCTACTTAGTTTAATCCATGTCCTGAAGTGATTTAAAGTAAATAGTTGCACTCATATGTTTTGGAATGAGAATGTTTCCATGAAGGCAATCTGGAATATTGCTTGATATTCACAAACCTTACCTTGAGGAAATAACAACCAGTTTGTGTGATAGCCATGAGAATTTTCATGGAAATCATGGGAAATGCATGTCTTTGTTCAGTTCATCTGAAGAGACTTGCATCACCTGGGTGAAAATCTAAGATTGCATTAGGAAGTGTGCCATATTTAAAGATTTTACCCCACAAAATGAGCTCTTTGCCTGTGTCCTTAGTTACCCTGCATTCCTTTTGCCTATAATGCCTGCCTGACACACCTGAGGTTGTAAAGCAGTGCCTGACCTCTTGGCAAACTAGATTTTCATGTCTTAATCTGAAGCAGGGCTTTCAGTCGTGTCTACATGGGTCCAGATCAATACAGGTAATATTTGTAGCGATAATATCACCAGACTGATAAGACAACATAACTAATGACTTCCTTTGGGATACTGAAGTTAGGAAAGTATTGTAGCTCAGGAGTGTTGCAGGATTACAAGAGATCACTCCAAAAGAATAGGATAAACCATCTATTTCACTGGAATCCCTTAGAAATTCATTACAGTGCGCTGAAGTTATAATACAGTTTGAACGCAGCTGCTTTGACATGTAAGGAGGTAACAAACAGCCATTTCCCCCCTTGCTTTTTCATGTATTTCAGACTTGTTTCTTTGAGGACAAAACACTGCTGAAATCTAGACATCTCTGGTAGCATAAGTGCATGGCATTCCTTTTGATGTCAGTGTAGTAGAGATGTTCTCCTTCTGACAGAATTAGGTGCCTTTTATACCTTTTTCTCATGACTGATGTCTGTGATTGCAGGTTGTAGGTTTCCAGTGTCTAGAGGGATCTGAAAAAGGTCTAAATGGGGGCAGCTTGTACCGAAAGAACATCACATTTCCTTACTGGCTCATGTCTTCCCTTGTCTCCCAGCTTGCCCCCACAAATGAGCTCTCCTGCAGCAGTCCTGGAAACAGTGCCTTAAACAGCTAAAGATCTTGAGAAAATACACTGAGAATAAATAAAAACACCTAGTGTATACACTGGATGTGTTAAGCTTTTAAAATTAATGTAAAACTCACTGGTATCCCATATCCCCTTAACTAGAGAGGACCAAGTAATTGCATCGGCATCATGTTCAGGGTTTTTTATGCATGTTTTTGCATGCTGCTGTTACAGTGTAGGTGTTGTAGCATGATGCTATCTTACAGCATTAGTGACAAGAGTAAAGAATTACATGTGGATGTACAGCTTACTGTGTCCTACAACCAGCACCAGAGGCTGCAACCATTCTGCAGTGTATCATTGTCTGGTGTCTGATGCCAGGTGGTTTGTTGTCTGATAAAAAAGTGGCTAAAAAGCTACAAGATTTGTCATTTTGCTTGTGTGTTTTAATCCACCTGCATTAGTCTGGGTTTACCTCCAGTATTTTATTGTGTTATTTTTGCTTCCTCCGCCCCTTTCCTCCCATGGATCAGAATAGCCTCATGTAAGCTTGTTCCCTCAGTTTCTCAAGTGAATGTAGAATGTTTTAAAGCAAATTAGTGCATCAATGAAGCAGACAGAAGTAGGTTTTGGCGGGGTCTCTGAGCATTTCATGAGGTCCTCTTCTGTTGTTGATAACTTTACAGGTTGTCTGTTTCAAACAGCAGCAGAGCTATATATGGATATTGCCAGCTTGGAAGCGGCTGATTTTTCTAAACTACTGTACGGTAGGAACTAGTTTATAATTAAAGTCTTGCAGTTGCTCCTTTTAAATGCCCTGTAACTTGTACACTAGGCTTACGTTTGAAACGAGGTATTGTAACTGTTTCGTGCTAGTGTATAATTTTGCATTTTCTTATATTTCACCTGCTACAAGAATTATAATTGCCATGCAACCGTATATGCAGGATGCTTATCCAGAAAACCATATACGGTAGCTTGTCAACAAGTGATGATGTCTTATGAATGTTTTCGTCAGGTGGCACTTTGTACTTTCCACTGACAAAGAGAGACATCTTACATACATTTTCAAAATTAGCCCTTCCCCAAAATTGTAATCTTTGGTTGCACCTGATTGGCAAGTCAGAGATTTCCTCTCTTTTTGCTGCTGCTGTTGTTGCATCTTTAAATTAATCAATTACTGATTGTCCTCCACAAAAGAAACTGAAATACAGTTGTGAAAAAGCAGTGTGGAAACTTAATTATACACCTAGTTTATACAGCTGTGTCTCTAATGACCTACTGGCCCTAATTACTGTGTTGTGGCTCAGTCTGAGTGCTCTTGTCCTTGCCAGAATTCTGCTCCTTTCTCTTAACCTGACTAGTGTTTCAAGCTTAAAAAAATAACAAGTTTCCTTTTTTTGTTCTTTTCTACATTGTCGTGCTGAAATGCAGTTTCCCTGCTTTCCAGAGGTCATAGCAGTGTTTTAAAATTGGCACCAGAAAAGCTCAGTAATATAACAAACTGTAAAAACATGGATTTTCCCTGGAGTCCTCAGTTCTTGCTGTCTAGATCTGAAAATGGGCACCAGGGCAGTGTTTTTATTGTCAATCACTCGGAGGGCTCCAAGCGCAGGCTCCTGCCCTGAGTTTGTCCTGGACGTCCCCTCTCCGGGTGTAGGGGCAGCACAGGGATTCCAAGAGCTCTTGGGAGGGATCGTGGGCACTTGGATGTGCCCAGGTGCTGCATATGTCTCCCTGGGGTCAGTTTTTGTGCCCATCAGTGCTGAGAGCTCTGAAACCCCAGATTATTGTAGGGGTTCACTTGGCTGGGTAGTCTGGGTGGTCTGACTGCTGTCAAGCATCACAGGTGATGCTTGAGTTTACCTGGAGGTTCCCAACCAGCCTTTTTCCAGGACTTCTGCTTGCACGTGCCAGAAAATCAGTGTGCTGATAAGGAGCTGTGCTGACTGGCTTTCTGTGCAGGCAGTCAGTGAAATACATATTTATGGTGTAGAACACAAAGCACATCCCCACATCTGAATTTGTTTCTGGAGTCAAACAGAAGCACAGCTGCAAATTTAATGTCAGGGTGGGTGTGTGTTACCCTTGCCCGTGCAGAGGTTTTGCAGCACATCCTGTGCAGTGTCTGCTGAGGCACCAGCGCTGGCTCTGCCCCCTGAGTGGGGGCTGCCAGCAAAGGTGCTTTAGTGTAGCCTTTCGTGTACTGCATACGTTTGACAAAGTTGTGCAAAGTGTTATGCTTCCTAACAGCACTGCTTACCCGGCACATCGGAGGGTCATCCGGCAGGTGAAGGTAGGTGAGACCCCTGGGCTGCTCCGCTCTGGCCAGGGCGCGCAGCCTCACCCTCAGCCCCTTGGCACGGGGAGCCATCAGCAGGGCTGAGCCTCAGCAGTTGTTTGTCGGGCTCTCTTGGATTTTACAGGCGTGCCAGTGCCTGTAAGGATTTGTGGTGGGGGGACACGTGAATTTCAAACAATGCTCGCTCGCCATAAACACCCAGCTCGGGGGGTGCTTTGTGTCCTCGTGGAGGGTCTCCCCGCGCGGGGCCCGCGGTGAGCCCACAGCAGATCTGCGGCCACACGGGAGCTGGCGCACGGAGCTGGGCGGTGTGCTCACTGATAAGAGTGTGCCAGTGCGCCAGGCGCCATCCCCTGCCAATCGCCACGGCCACCTTTGTGCCGGCTCCCCCCGGGACAGCGGCAAGGGAGGCAGCACCAGGCACTGCGCGTGCAGATAGGAGCGCTGCCAGCGCGGCTGCGGGCGGCTTGGTTGCATGTTACCAAAACCTCTGGCAGGAGGGAGGTAATGAGCTCTCTCCACCCCTTTCTCAGCCCCCTCGTAGCCAGCAGTCACTGTGGACGGCCCAGCTATGCATTCTGAGGCTGCACAGACATTTCGTAACAATGATGATGTCTTTCCTCAAGCAGCATATGTTTTTCACACAGGAAGAACATTTTCCTGTCATTTTTAAACATATGGCCCAGTGAGGAGCTGAGGATGACAAGTTAGCCTGCTTGTATTGGCAAGGGACTGTTTCATTCTTGCTACTTTAATTGAGTTCTTTTATCTGCTTTTATCTAGTTCAAAAAGTAGTCTGCAAAGTAAGCACAGGTATGCATGGAAATGAATAAAAGAGAAAGTGGGTGCATGTCTTAAATGAGGCCTCTTAAAGGAAACGTTGTCATTTGGTAGTCTTGTACAGGTTGGCCCCTGGTTGTCTGCAAAGCCAGTCTCACCTCCTCATACATTGATGCATCATAAATTAAGAGATGCACAGACACTGAACCACCCCAAATGCTGTGAAACAGAAGACAGTGCTGGGTGCTGGCCAATGTGAGAGACCCCCTGCGTGAAGCAGGACCTGTGTTTGGCAGCTGGAGCCCATCCAGATCCCCCTGCAGCACCCCAGGCCTCAAGGCAGCGCTTCTGTGGCACCAGGGGTGCTGGAGCTCCACCTCCCCTTCTCCTGCTTCAGATTTCTGTTTGCAAAGGGTAATCCATCACCATATTACAGCAGAAGGAGCATTGTGGGGATCTACATGGGGCATTGTTTATTGGCATTATAGAAATCTAAATAAGTAATAATTTTTTTTTTTTTTAAAGAAGAGGGAAGGGTTGCAATGGAATGGCTCCTTCCCAGGCTGGAGCCTGCCAAGTGCTGCAAGGGCAGCTGTGCCTACAGGAGGAAGGATCCCTATTGCCATAAGCAGGTCCCAGCATTCAGGGGGTTTTAGACAAAACCCAGTATATGAAACTCAGAACTGCAGTGAGGGGACCCAGGACTACAACAGATGCGTGCTTGTTATGAAGTAGCCTTTAATAAAGCCTTAGATAGTCCAGTGGAGGATGTACTGAGGTTGTCCTGTCTCAGATGAAGAAGAGCATAGATTATTCGTGGTTACAATGCTGCTGAAGGGCACGCATTGCCTTCCTGTGGTCTGTTGAGGGACGAGACTGTTGGCCCTATCAACAGCCTTTGCGGATTCAGAGCTGTTGAGGTCCTCAGCCTGCAGATGTGAATAGTGAACAAGAGGTGCACTCTGTACTTTTTTTCCTGATTCCTTCCCCTATCCTTCGCTGACCATTGAGTAAGTAGTCTTCATATCAGGATGGCTGTACCGAGCCAGCCTGATGGTCCCATAGTGCCATTTCTCCAGAACGTTTTTCTAGATGTCAGCAAACTTATCTGGGCACTTTGTGGTGCTTTTTATTTAAATTATTCAGACAGTCTTTTTCCATGAATTTCCATTTTGAAGTGCATTTAGCATTTTCTGTGGTGGGGACACAGAGCTCAGCTATGCACTGGAGAAAAGTACCTCCTTTTGTTCACTTCAGTTTTTTCACCTGCTTTCATTTAATACTCTCTGGTTCTTCTGATGGAGGAGAAAGTGAGTGATTGCTCCTTTTCCATATTCTCCACCCCCTCATGCCTGAGCAGACTTCTTTTGCTGCTCCCTTCACTGTCTCCAAATCCCTCTTTGCAGTCCTTTTACAGATACCTCCTGTGCCTTGATCCAGAGCAAGAGACAGGCGCATGGTGAAGTGCGGCTGATGGGAGAGCGTGGGGTCAGCTACCTCCTCCATCACTCGTGCCAGAGAGGTGGTCACGTTTGTGTGTCTGTCCTGGCTCCTGAGCAGCAGGCGAGGGACAGTACTTGTCCTGGTGTGAAGACCTGGCAGACAGAAAGATGGTGTCTGGCCATGTAGGGGAAAAACAATTAAGACTTCAATGTTTATTAAGAAAAAAGCAACCAGCAGTGCATTTCAAGCACTCATCACACAACATAATTTTGCTGTTGGAAGTAGTGGGATTAAACAAGTCTTTCTACTGTTGATTTCTTTGAATTTGTAGAATATAAATGGTGTTTTTTAAAAATCAATTAAAATGAAGGAATTATGTGTACATACATTGTCAAGAATTCCTATCTTTCATTTATTTTTTTTTTAAACAAGCTCTAGAAAAAAAATCCCCACAGAAGTTCTGTAGTGCATATTTGAATGCTTTTGTTGTAGCCTCATTAAACTTGGCTTGTCTGCAGATACAGCTGGCATGTTATTAACTGTGCTCCAGGCTTGGGGAAGCCAGAAAGCAGCCTCCACCCCCTGGTGCCGGCTGGCTTTAGGGAAACGTGCCAGCATGGGTTGGTCCTCTTCAGCTGGCTGGCTTTGGGAGCGCTCGCTGGAGCATCTCCGCATGGCCTCTGGGTCCGGGAGCCCAGGGCTCAGCCTGCCTCGAGTGCCACCCGAGGGAGGGCTGCGTGGTGTCCCCCGTGCCGGCCGGCAGCCCCTGCGGCACAGCGGTGCCCCGTGAGCAGGATGGATCCACCAAGGTACGTGTCCTCCCCTGGACAGCCCCACCCGGGTGCTGTGCTCTCCGTGGGCGTCTCACGCCTTTCTTTACCATGGGCTGGCAAGAAGCAAAGTAGTGACCGTCTGCCAAACAGTTTCTCTGTTCTGAACAAAACTGCGTACTGGACTCAACCAGTCAAATAAATTGAAAAAGGGAAATATTTTCCCTGCACCTGCTGGAGAGGCTGTTGCTCTCCAAGCCGGGTTTGCACATCAGAGGACCTCCACCAGAGGTCTAAGCAGCTTCTGACTTTCTTGAAAGCTTTGGCAACAAGTATGTATGTTCTGAATGCCGTTTCATTTAAATAATCTTAATAGGTGCTTTTAATAGTAGGGTGAATTTTAAAAATAGACTTCATAATTTCATATTCAATTGAAAATTGTTGAAAATATACTCAGTAGAAATTTAAGTTGAATTACATGTCTTAACTACAGGTAATGTCATTCAAATGTCTTGCTTATTACAAGAAGCTTTCATTGTCTTAACTAATGAAAAAATTGATTTGGTGTTTTCAAGGCACTTAGTCTGTTCACGTTAAATACTTCCTAGGGCATTTGAGCACTTTGTAGTTTTTAAACATTTAGACTAGCACCCTCTTCCTGACACAAGGAATTCTTATTTTTTCATGGAATGAAGATGTTGTCACTGTAATTTGGCTTAAGTTTTGCCTCCTACTGAAAGGGGTACTCCTTCCTCCTGTCTCCTGCCTTATGCTGGTACAAGGTTTGTGTTGTCTTTGGTAGCTGACATTGCTGACAGTTAAAAGGATTGATTTTTAGTCTGTGCAGCTCCCAGATCTGGCGCCCTATGGAGCTGCACAAGCCTCATGTCGACATGAGGGGGACAAGAGGTCAGGGTTTGGGGGGATAATTCAAGACATCCCCCTTAACAGCCTGAGTTATTTTGGATGAAAATTACTGTAACTGCACCAATTTGCTTAATGACATGCATGCAATTGGTAGAGGAGCCAAAGTCTTTAATCCAGGTGCGTTTTGTTGCTGGTGATACCTGTAACCATGGGGGTGAACTTCCTCTTGAAAGCACCATTTTGTTGGCTTGTGGGTCCATCTCTTCCTTAAGTTTCCGTGAAAATCTTTCTCAGCATAATGGTGAAAGACTTTCTGGGTCCTCTTTTTGTTGCTACTCAATTACTGTTAGGCTTGCTGAGGAGGACATAAGGAAAGGCTGAAGAAGCCCATTGCTTTTCTCTTCTCCAGGGAATCTGTTACATTAAACATTTGAATAGATTTTTGAACATAATTCCCAGTCATTTCCTCTACAGTGAACTCAGTTCACTCATGCAGACTTTGTACTTAATGATATCTCTTAAAATAAATGAGATTTGATATAATTTATACTAAATGGTCATTTTAGAAATCTACATCTGCTAATTATTCATTAGAAAATTTGGAAAGACAAAAGTAGAATAAATTCCCTTTATAAACTTGCAGTCTATAGAAATATAAATACACACACCTGTGTTTATTTTCTTTGAGCAACACTGAATGCCGGTAATTTACTGGACTCCAAGAGTAGTTCAAGCAGGTTTGAAGTACATTGTTCAATATGCATTGATCAGCCATAACAACCAACCAATCCAAAACCAGCCAAAATTCAAGATGCATCTAGGGCAGTTATTCAACATGTATGGTAGTACTCAGTTTGTGGTCTATCTCTGCATCATATGGGATTATTCTTTTGTGACTTCTGGCTGTGTGCTTGGGATGACTGCTCTCTGCCCTTCCCTCTCCCTTTTGCCTGTGCATGTGTCCCTGTGGTGCCTCCTCCAGGCTTTTTCCTTGCTCCTTTCTGGACTGCCACCATTTTACATCTTGCTCTCAGCAGTCCTCTCCCCAACGCTGTGCTGGCATTTGCCCTTTCCCGGCCCCGCACGTAACTGAGTCACTTCACAGTTTATACATTTAAGTTACACCTTACTGGGTTACTGGTTTCTCCTTTACTCTCAGCTGCAGTTGCTCTCTTGTCCATTGTCCCAGAGCTGGCTCTTCCTTGGAGCTCTGTACACATGCAGAGCCTTCATTGAACCATCCCGAGGGGACCAGCAAGGGCAGATCTCCTCGGGGTGCCGTGAAAAATCAAGCTGCTCCATGTGCTGCCTTGGAAGGCAATCTCAGCTAGGTTCAGATGAACTAAAGACATGTGCTAGTCAAATCTTTGTTCTAAAACCTAGAAAATTATTTGATTTGCATTCAGACCGCATTCAGATCCAACCTGGATAGCTGCTTGATCTCACCTTACAACCCTTCTCTGTTCCTTCCTCTCTTACAGACACTTGTCGTGGTTTGTTCTACAAGAGCTGTTTCGTGTAGGAATTGTTTTCCAAGGTGTTTCAGTGTTATCAAGTGTAACTGGGTTTGATTTTGACCAGAACCTCTGGTACATATAAATAAAGCAAATAGTAGTCCTTGCTTTTTATGGAGGATAAACTGTTATCTTTAGGAGGCAGTCACAATGCTGTTGCACTCCTCAGAGAAATAAGACAAATTCAACCCAAAATATAACACAAAAGGAAATTAAAGTGAGTAGGATTTTCTTGTTTCACCTTAAGTGAGAGAATACTGAGTTTTCCTTTTGCCAGAAAACTGGAAATGGGAGGGAAGATGCTTTCTCTCAATAATTAAGTATGCATATACATATCTGTGGTGTACAAAATACCTCATTTTCTGTTCAGTTTTGAAGACCTGACTGGCTAAGATTGTATTGAAATCATCATTACTTTGGGGGAGCATCAACCTTAATTAAAAGAGAAATGAGGAGAGCCAGTCCTTACAGCAAGTTGGGGAGAGTGATTTTTTGTGAGTGGTAGTGGAGCTGGGAAAAGTGCACTCTGAGTTAGCAAAACTGTCTTGCTTTTCCAGGGGCTGCCACAGCAATTGCCCGTGCATGTCCGGATCACCGAGTGACAGGAGAGAGAGCCTGGCCACTCCAAGAAGGGACGAGATGGAGGGAGGGAAGGAGGATAGGGAGAAAAAACAATTTGTGAACTTGCCCCTTTTGAGATAGCAACTGCTCCTCTCCCGTGCCCAGGATCATTGCTGAACAGCCGGCAGCTGCATCCCACTCTTCTTTCGCTGTCAGCGAATGTCACTGCACAAACCTCAGTAGTTTCAAGGAGCCACTATTTGTACACAGGGAATAGAGGAAACTCATGGATAGAAATGTTGTGGTGTGTGGGCTGCTCTGGATTTTACTCTGTGGAAGGAAGATCTCCACAAATGTTTTAAATTAGGCTATCCTTGGTAATTCTGGTGGTATGGAGCCCAACCAAAATTTCAGGGAAAAAAATAAGTTGCTCTGTTAAAGCAGACATGAAAAAAAATGAAGGGCTTAACTTTTGTCCTGAGGGTGATAAAACAGCACCACACAGCTGAAAATCAATCTGACCTTCACCCACGTGATGCTGTTGTCTCAGTCTGTCTTTCATTTCCTTTGGTTGAGTGAAGGCCACGGCATTCAGTAGGGAGAAAAGCCAGAGGGAGGTGTGGAGAATCCTGTTTTCTCTGGAAAGGCTTCGTTGCTTGAATAAGTTGACTCTATAAAGTGAGTTCCTGTAAAACTTTAAATTATTTTATTAAATTAAAAAAAAAATTCCTTCTTCTCTTAATAGCCAGCAATCACATTAAGGTAGAGAAGATATGTCCTGTAAGAAATGTTTGTGATATAAAACATTCTGTTTTAATTAACCCTAGAATTAGTTGGTATTTTGAAATGAAGGCGTCATGCAGCAACAGGAAACCTGCACATTCATTTAAAAACCAGAAATTTGTAACTAAAGGGGAGAAAAAAGGACAATAATTTTTTTCTAGAGGTATTTTAACCTTATGTTGCAGGCTTTGCAGAAACAAAGAGAAGGTACCCAGAAACACAGATACTTACATAAATAAATCAACAGTTAGGGCTTGTGTATAAGCAATATTACTGATTTTCAAAATAGAGGTACAATTTCAATTGGTGAACTACTAATTTTGCAAAACATCTTATAGCAAGTGGTTCCCACCTCATTTTCTTGAAGACAGAGAATGAACTGAATGAATGGGTAATATTCTGTGCAGAATTTAATTCTATTAAACAACAGAATCAATAAAGGGGAAAACTACATGCATAAGCACATCTTGATATTCTTTTTGACATCTTGAAAGCAATTAAAAGTGCAATTCATAGCTCTTCTTTGAATCCCCTTTTTCTTCCCTTCTTTTTGAATTTAAATGTGACCCAGAGCCAAGAAGTTGCCAGCTATTTCCCTTGGAAAAAAGTAAGTTTTCCGCACAGGCTTTACAAAACTAAGATTGTTTTAAGTTCTGCCTACCCTAAAATGCATTTTTCTTGATTCATGTCATCACACACAGATAATGTCCTTTCATGTCAGAGTCATAAACTACTCTGTTGCTTTATATTTTTGTGCTATAGATCCCCTAGTTACTGTAGCATGGAGAGAGGGAGGTCTACCTGTTGTTTTCTTTGTTCAACAATTTTTGCCTGTTTTAGGAAGGTCTATAAGAAATTTCATCTTCTTGTTAAAAAGATAAAGGCAGAGATTTTATGTAGCTGCAGAGATTAATCTCTGCTTCATAAAGGTTAAGAATTAAGCAATTTGTTCATTAATCTGTTTAGGATGATGGAGATAAATTTGCGACTGTAGCTTTTTATTGAAGTGTGGTTTGTCTGACATACCCACCATCACAGACACTTTTACATGGTATTAAAAAACCCAAAATGGTAAATAAAAGAGATGTTGGGACCTTTTCCTGGCGAGCTCTGTTACTCAGGTCTCCATGCGATATGCCAAAATGCTATTTGCATAAATATAGAATTTAATAAGTTATCATTCTGATTAACGTCATTAACTGCTTAACTACTGTAGAAATTGGCTTCCAAAGTTGCTTGATGGTAGCTGTTGCTCTCCACGTCATTCCATTTGCTGTCTCACTGGGGATAATGGTATGCAAGGGAAAGCAAGAAGGTCAAGGATCTTTTTGTTTAGTCTCTTTGCACATTAAAAGTTCTATTATGTGTTTGTATTGCATGTGGTTTCCAGTCTGTTGGCTACAATGCTTTCAAAATCCATTGATGATGAGTTTGTGAGGCTAAATATATCTTGTGGGTTATGACTACCAAGCTATCACTCTGTGTAGCAGTCAGGGCCAATATTTAACAAGTGTTTTTCAGAATGAGGAATTTTGAAACCGAGTCAAATGATCTTACAAAGGGGTTAACAGAAATGCTAATACAGAAGATGACAGCAAATGCTTGGTCTTTGCTGACAGTGGGGGTATTTGGAGCTATGCTGTGCTGTTTGTGAGGAAGTGGCTCTCAGGTTGGGGTTTTTATGGGTTTTTCTAGGGGTGGGGGAGGGCTGTGGTATTGTTGGGAATGACAGAGCCGCCACAAAGCTGAATGGGGTGAAAAAAGAAGTGGTGTCCTCTCCAGCAATCCCTTTCTGTGCCCCCAGCAAGGCGTAGGTGCAGCGTGCTGTGGTGGGGGCGTGCAGGGGACCCCATGCGGGCTCACCCCACGGCTTCCCACCGCCCACAGCTGCCCTGTTGTGTCCCCCCGCAGGAGCCGAGCCTCCATCCGTCCCCCCGCGGCTGGCAGGGCCATCGGGCTCCGCTGAGACCTCGCTGCTGCTTCTTGCCCGACATTTAAGGGAATGCAAAGCCAGACTGTAGGATGCAGCCACGTCCTAAGGGCTGGCACAGCCGCCTTGCTTGTTTTCACTCTCTAGCTAGTAGACTGACCTTTTAAAAAAACAGTTTCAGCTGCTGTGAAACACTGACAATAGCTTTAATAGATTTCATTTTGGAATTAAATAGCTCTGGTTACATTTTGATAATGTAAACTATCAGCCATGAGCATGTTTTAGCTGATTGTTTCAGGCTGTGTACAAACTCAGGCAGACGTCACTGCCTCCTTGCCAGGCATTAGCACAAGATGCTCATTTTCTTTAAAAATGAAAGCAGAGATTTATTTAATTTTTTTTAAAGCAATTTGTGTTCTGACTGCATGAGTACCTTCACACCTGTCAATTGAATCCAGTGTGCTTGTTCCCGAGGGCAATCTGACATCTGGGAAATTCTGCCTCAGCCCAGACCAGTCCCCTTTGAAGCATATATGGTATTTTGAGTTGAAATGGAGTTACACCATCACACATCATCCTTTGCATTATTCTGTTCTGCTCCAGTATATCCCACTTTTATAAATTGTGGTTCAAGTCCTGCTCTCTGGCTGCTTCAGGAGTATTGCAGTTATCTGTAAGCTGTCTTGCGTTTTTCACTGTGGGGCTGGTAAGCTCAAAAACATCTGCAGGCAGGGTCAGTCCAGCTTGTTAGTCTTTAGAGGATATTTACAAAGTTTCATAAGGCTTGGACCCATACCCACACCCATCCTAGATGCAGTGTCTACAGATTTATCCCCAAGAGCCTCTTACAAGCTTTGTTTGCATTACTATCTAGAGCTATCCCACTGCAGAAATCCTCAGGAGAGAAAAGTGGTCAAGAGTACTTAGAAACATCTGTTAAAAATTCAGACAAACACTGCACTGTCACTAGAAGCAGTTGGGACGGGACAAATGAAATTTACCATGTGGTGCTACAGTAAAAAGGGACATTTTGTTTCCTCCCTCACTTTTCCTTAAAAATTGATAGTTTGGTCAGTAGATCCGGGAAAATGCCCGAGCAGAGCACACTTGGAGCAAATAGCTGCTTGTTAACCGACGTCACAAACTGACTCCAGAGCCAAGCCTTGCAGTCTTGCGGGAGCGCTGTTTCCCGAGTGCTCGCATTGGAGTCATCACACGGTTTCTGCTTGTTTCAAGAAACCCTGCATTAATTGTGCAGACCTAGAAAGTTGTGACGTTAGGAGACAAAGTGACTTCAACATGACTTCTCCATTGCTTGCCATACTTAAGCAAAAGGGAAGAAAAAATTTGCAGCAACAAATCTAATGGATGAACTCTCCAACTGGTTGCTGTTTTGTGTGTGGCTACATACTGGATTCACTGAGTACTTGATAAATATTGGCATTTGTCCTTGATGATCTGTCATGAAGTTATAGGCAATTTGGCAGGGAAAACAAGTTTTCTTATGTGTGAGGCCAGACTTGCAATGATGTTGTGTTTCTCCATTGAGGAAGTTCAGCTGAGCCCTCCCACCCAATGCCATTCCCCACAAAGCACGCTCATCTCCCTTTCCCATCCTCTACCTACCAGCAGGACAAGAAGCAGAATGAGCTGTGTGGTTTGGCCAGGTGGCACACGCCTGCTGATTGCCTAGGACAGGCCCAAGAGCGGGGATAAGTGCTGACTCTGCTCTTAGCCTTTCTCTCAGCAGACGTGAGCTGGGGTCTCTGCCCTACCCAATCAAAGGGAGGTTCACCGATCTTAGAGAAACTCAATTTCTATCCGAGAAACTCAATTTCTCTCATAGCTCTCTATCCCCAGTCCAGTGTGATTCGAAAGTTAATAGGAAGGAACAAACAGTTAAGACATATGACAGGCAATATGATGACATAAACCTTGTTTTGTTAGGATGCCAGGCTGAAAAAATGAACACAAAGCTCCTGAGAATAAATGAGTCACTTCAGATTGAGACTTGATGGACAATGTTGGCTTTGTTATCACTCTGCAGGTAGTGAGAGGATAGGGTTAGGGAGAATTTCCAGAAAAGTAGGGGAGTTGTTATTAGAAGGGTAAAGCTTCTACTGCCACAGATCCCCTGTAGTGGACCCTGCATTACCCTGGTCCCTCCTCCTTTTAGGAGCCTTTTGAGGAAAAGTCTTCTGTGACAGGAACATCTTTCAGGTCTTTTAATCTGTGAGCTGCCAGGTGAAAGAATAGGGCTAGGGAACAAAAGACGCTCAGATACTGCAGACAAGCTTTTGTAGGATCTGCCACGTCAGCTGTCTCTTATAAGGTCTGCTGTATTTTCTGTTGATGGTGCTCTTCCCCTGAGGATTTTCCCACACCTGGGAATGCCTGCCATAACCCGCACTGATATTTTCCTCAATGCCTTTCATTTCTGCGTACAGATGGAGCTGGGATATCACACACTGTCCTTGTCCTTATTCTGTTCTGCTCCTTGGCAGTCACAGCTTTGCTGGCTGGGAGGTTTCATGCCACCTCCCTCTCAGCCTTTTTCAGGAGGGGCTTTGCAATTATTTATAAGCTAGCTTGTCCTGTTTTCTGACATTTTCAGTGTCTGCAGAGGAGGAAAGCTAAGTATATGTTCTCTGGTTTTACATGGAATAGAAAACTTGAACTAAATGTTGGTGATCTGTGTTAGCGAGATACTAGTTTTTTTAGGGTGCTGGGAACCCTCCCTTTGAATCAATGGTCTTTGGGGTGAAAAGCATCCTAGTGGCCTGTAACTACCTCTTGCCTTTGAAGTGTTTGGAGGCCCTGGAGGGGCAGGCAGCCAGCTCACTTGCATGCTTGTCAAGGGGAGGCTGGCTGTCCTGCTTTTCCTGTATTCCCAGTCACCATCCTCAAGTGGGTTTTCTCTCTCTCTCCTCTTGTCACATGTCAAAACAAGACGCATCCTGTGATTTACCTCATTCACCTTCCACTTGTGTTCTGAGGCTTGAGAATTTCCAAAATACAACAGGGTAAGAGGCAAAACTATAATGATTTGGGCCTCATAGCGCCTCTGGAGCCATCTTTAGATTCTTTGATGAGATGTCTATTCAAGCTGAAGAGCAGCATTTTCTCATTTTGCTGCTGCAATAGGTGGAAGGAGTAACTAACTCTTCCTTTAGAAGCAGTAAAGTGAACAGGCTTGTCTGCTGCCCAGTTGGACAATGCACTTAC
>NW_026087270.1:8529999-8599999 GCF_022539395.1 Myiozetetes cayanensis
GGCCACAGGATGTGTGGTTATATTTTCTTGAAAATTAGGGTAGAATTTTGAAAAAAACCCCTCTCATTGCAATATTTGTGCAATAAAAGTGTAAGTAGGTGAACTTCAGGATAGAAAGTAATTGCTGACAGTTTCTGTTGGTGCTGTCAGGGACATGGTATTACTGCATCAGTCCAGTTGTTTTAGTTGCCCTTTCTCTGTTGAACTGTAAGCACTGTAGAAAGTGAAGGTGGAAGACTGCCTAACTTTCCTATCTAACACTTAGAGGCCTGGGTGACAGTTTTGGATTTGCCATGAAGAAATAATGCAGGTTGTGGAGATGTTCTCCCCATTTGCCTGGCTGCCCTGTATGCAGTAGAACTGTACCTGGGGCCTTTCCAGACCCTCTTCCATATGAATGTTATCATCTGCAAGACTTGGGCTCACCAGGAAGAGATGAAGAAAGTTCACCTTTACAGCCCAAAGTCTGGGGCATTTTTTGGATTGCATCTGATTTCTGTGTAGAGAGTTGTATTTATATTTCTTAGAAAGTTTTTTGTGTTAACACCCTTCCTCCTTTGCTGAGAGCAATAATCATCTTGTTCTCTGCAATGCAATTTTATGATCAAGCACTTCTGATCTTTTCAACCTTTGCTCTGTGATATATATGTATTTTTAAAGACATACTTACACTGCTGGTCCTGTGGTGCTTAAGGAGGAGCCCTTTCTGCTTTGTGTGTGTGGCGGTTTTGTTTGTACTTCAGCCTTTTTCTAATCTGTGATTTTGCCTCCTCTGCTCTTCAGTTGGGTGGAGAGCAACTTTTAAGTGAAATTGTTAACATTCACTTGATAGGCTCATAAGGAGCCCTGTAGGTGCCTGATGATGGTAGTTATGATGTGGACAAAAGTAGGTGTAATAGAAGACTTGAACCTATTAAGATCTTGATCATCTTACTCTTGAAACTTTGCTTAAACTCTAAAAACCTATTAACAAGGCATTTTCGTGTTTTATATAGAAGATGTAAAGCAGTTTATCATCCTGGAAAACACCAATCTGTATTTTGCAGTGCAATTAGAGATGAGATGCTGGTCTATATTGGTATGGTAGGGGCCTCGATGAGTGGGAGGAATAGGCTACAGACTGCAGGTCCTCCCTAAACTCTGCCCAGAGTGTCTGATCTGAAATCTTTTCCCTCAGGTCTTGTGCATGAGGGGAGGAGAGAGTGTGTGTGCAGGGAGTGCTGGAACTGAAACACAGAGATAGAGTACAGGTGATGGAGAGGTTTTGTGTGTGCAGACACAGTTTTACCAGTCGGACAGCTCCGTAATCCAATGGCTCCGCTGTACTTGTCGTTCTCCATGGAAGTTCAGGGTTTTCTAAAGAAAAGACCAAACCATTTCCAATGGTGCCAGAGTGGGTGACAGAGATATTGCAGTTTAAAGCCACATGATTAAAAATAAGTTTCTTTAAAGCCCTGAATTCTGTTTATAAAAATAGATGGTGAACATACGGTACAACATAAAAATCCATGTGGTCCTGCAAAAAAAAAAAAAAAAAAAAAAGAAAAAAAAGGCAGAAAGCACTTTAGCCTAAACCAGATGTGCAAAAGAGAGCTCCTAAACGTATTTTGTATTTTTTATTTGTGTGTATGTGTTTGTGTATGTGGGAGATATTTTTGGTTCCTGCTAGGCTTCTTTGCAGCAAAGCCCCTTTCTAGAATTTACTTTCCTTTATTAGAGTTGCAGCTCGGCTTTGTGTGGGCCTCTGGGGGTTTTGGCCAGCCGTTGGCAATTTCTCTCAGACACCCAATTACCCCTGACGTCAATGCCGTCTCTCCCATCTCCCTTGGGTGCCCACATTTTTTCCTTTGTAACACTAATAGCTGACTAGCTAAGTGCCTGTTATTTCCTTGGCAGAAGATTTGATTGTGTTTTGGGCCGGATACTAAATCCAAAAACTATGTAAAAATGTCAATAGGTGAGTGCACATTGATTTCGGTTAGTCACAGTGATATTTGAGCCCCTTTGGGGGCTCTGTCTGGGGAAGTATTTTACAAGAAAGATAATATAACAGAAAATTACTGGAGCTGCACAGGTCTCTGGTGAATTTCTTAGGGGCCTGCTAAGTTTCTGTAGAATCAACAAATGCTTTATTAATCTAAATTTGCGGTTTTGTTCCTGCCTCTCTTCAGACGGCTCGGGCTCGCTCGGAGGAGGCCGGGCGGGAGCGGGGCGGCCGGCGGCACAGCCCGGCCCGGCCGGGGGGCGGCGGGGAGGCCGGGGGCGGCCGCGGCCCCCTCCCCGCCCGGCCGAGGGCTGCGGCGGCAGATAACGCGGGGGACGGAGGGGTCCCTGCCAGCTGTGCGGGGCCGGCGCTGACTGGGAGCGGCTGATAAGGAGCCCCGCGCGGGAGCTGCCGCTCCGCCAGCGCGCTGCGACTGGCAAAGAAAGTTAAACACAACTGGTCCGGGGGGCGGCAGGGAGGGCTGCGCTGGAAGATAATGGTAATTGATTGAATCAAAGTCGCAGAGCAGCCCTTGGTGTTTTTTTTTTTTTGGTTTTTTTTTTTTTTTCTTCTCTCTGGTTTTTTTTTTTTCTTCCCCCTCGCAATTAATTTTTTTTTTTCTCTAATTTTTCAGGCCGAAAGTATCCGAAGAGCTCAGGTTGTGCCGAGCACATGCTGCACTAAAAGATAATAAGCACATGCCCTCTTCAGCTTTTTGGGGGAAATTCAGGCCAAGAAAAGGCGCAATTAAGTAAAATGCAGCCCCCTCAAAGTTAGAAGCATGCCGCTCCAAGCTCAGCGGAGCGTGCGTTTGAGGACAAGGGAAAATCAATGGCTCTGTCAGGTTGCCGGGCTGTGTGCTTGCAGGCTACCAGGACAAGCAGTCAATTTTGCCCTCAAAGCCAGAGGATAGTGACACCAGAGAAAGGGATTGTCTGGGGACTCTGGTGCATTGGTGTCCATGTGTTGGGTGTTTCTGCAGGTCTTCTTCCTCTCCTGCTTCCCACCACAGCCCCATACCCCATAGCACAAGTTGTATGTAGAGGAAAACAGAGATTTGTGTCATTTGTATTTTTGTACAGTTACCTTCCAGGTTTATTTTAGCCAGTTTGGCTCTTTTTCATTAGCAATTAGTCAGCCAGAAATTTTTTCCTCGCTTTTTAAGGGGATTCCCCCAGTATAGTGTTCAGGAGCAGTAGCAGTTTGTGTGCTTTGAGTAAATAAAACCTTTTAGTCTTTGGCAACTGCATCTGCAAGCAGTAAAATCTTATGTCAGCACAGCATGGAGAGTGCAGGATACCTAATAACTAGTAAACCATTAAAAAAAGTTGTCTTCTTGATCAGACAGGGTGCTTAATATAAAGTGCTGTATCTTGCCTAGCAGGTAATTAGTATTGAGGGGGGAAAAACCTCCCCTGTGGACCATGACACCATAGACCTAAGCTGGCATTTTTTCACATGTTAGAGTTTTCTTTCTTTAGTGGAGGACATTTCCTTGCTCATTTTAAAAATCATTCTCTAAGAATTAACAGACTGTATTAGGGTATTGTATATCTTAAATGAACCTTGCAGGCTCTGACAGTGTATTCTTCTTCCCATATAGGCACTGTGTAGGGTGGGTAGGAAACCAGTCTTGTAATGGTAGAGGACTAGAGATCAAACATTGGGGGGGAAAAAAAAATTCAACCCTAACCAGGGAAATAAAAGTTAAGCAGGGGTTATGGCAACCCACTTTTGCATGAAAGGTTGGTTTTATTGGTTCCCATCCTGGAGCAAGTCTATGTATGTATGGGTTAGTGAAATGAAACAGGCCTTATTGGGGTAAGACATTGTGGTTTATCTTATCATAAAGATAAGAAGAAGCTGGGATTTTCACTGGAACTCTGTCCTGTCTTCCTCAGAATGGCAGCAGAAGATTTCTTTGTCTGTGGGCCAAAGTTCATGATATTTCTTCGCAACTCCTGAAATGGGGAAGCGTTTGCTGGCTGTATGGGTGGGAGCAGGGTATCCTGAAGCCCCGAGCGTTGTCGCTGTGAATCACAGCTGATGCCCTATCAAACAGACTAATGGGTCTCCTCTGCTGAAAGAGCTGGTAATCTGCCTTGTCATGACCATTGGTTATGAAAGGGGCAAGTCAGCTGTGAAGAAAGATGACTTTCTTGAAGGCACCATGTAAAAACTCTGGCCTAATGCCAACACAGCTATGGCTGATCAACTTTGGCAGGGACATGGTTCAGATTAGAGAATCCTTGTGTGGAAAGAAGAACTTTCTTCTTTCTCCTTATAGGCTTGAGAGCCTACTGGGTTAATGCTGCCAACCTCCCCTCTTTGACATTTCAGGTTCCAGTATAATTAAACCCACAAATGTAATGAGCTCTGGTCTCCATGGCCACTGCGGTATGACTAACAGGGTGACACTGTCCTTCTCTACCTTAAATACAGCTGATGAACTGCCCCTGGGCAGTCAGATGTCTTTAGACTAGAGCAGTGCTGGGTAGCACCCCTTTCCATCCTCCTCTGACCTTTCCCAGCCTGGCCCAGCTTCCTCATCCTGTTGGCCTCAGAAGTGCTGACAGCGATGTGGAAAACAAGTGCTGAAACAAAAACACTGTGAGGTCATTTGTACAGATAAAAGTGAGTAAAATTCATGGAGATAAGGTGCACCCACACAGTGCCTGCCTACCTCTTGTGCTCCTCTGTGCTACGGCACATTGCTGACAGTGGGGCTGCTGCCAGGGCTGTGCCGTGGGAGGCAGAGCCACTGCTGCTGGCACTGAACACCCACTGGGCCAAGCTGCCAGCCCTGCCTGGGAGGGCTGAGGGGAAAGAACAAAATCTGCTTCTGCTGGAAACACTTAACAAATGACTCCTATGCTAAGGGGCGATGCTGAGTTTTTGGGGTGTGGGCAGTCTGTAGGGCACTGGCAGCTGGCACTCACAGGCAGCTAGAGGAAATGGCCTCTCACGAACAAACTCCTGAAATTAAAGGGGGCAGGTTTTATCTTAAAACTGAAACAAAAAGCTGGCCATGCTCTCCCGGGTGGAGGCGCATTGGTGACTGTAGGTTTTCCTGTGTTGTGTCACCTCCACTGCGGGTGCCGGGTGTGTGAGGCCCAGGCAGCCACAGCAGAGCCGCCACGACAGGACAGACACGCCGCGCTCCCCACGCTGAGGTGGGACCTGTTCTCCTGACCCACACGTGTGTCTGTGGGGTGGAAAGGGGCCAGGGGCTGCAGTGGGTGGGTGGGATGTGGGAAAAGGGATGGCGAGGACATAGGCAGGGGTAGGTGGAGGGAGCTGTGGGAAGCAGGGAGGCAGCAAGCACCGTGTGGGGGCACAGTGGGGACAGCACCTCTGAGGAAGGAGGAAGGCTGTGGCCACCAGCCCAGCCAGCAAATACTGGGGCGAGTGCTGGTGCAAGGCAGCTGCAGGGGCCGCTCCTTGTCCCTCTCCTTGTCTGTCCCATGTCTGGCAGTGCCATGGGGTCTGTGCTTGGGGTGCCTGTGGGCAGCTGCCCACTGAAGGGGCTGCCTGCCCGAGCTGGGGCAGAGGCAGAAGGTTTTACTCAGCTCAGGGAGCAGCAGGTGGCACCTGCTCTGGGCTTGTGCTTTCCTCCTTCTTGCAAATGGAGCGATTTTCATCAGCTGGGCTGGAGACAGGGGGAATTGCACTAACTCAGAGCAGGTGCCTTGGGCAGCCCAAGCAGCCTCCTGAGGGGATGTTCTTCCCCAGCCTTGGGCAGCACAGGCCCACCCTCAGCTGTTTGACTGTGTTCACTTGGGGGTCCACACAGCAGTGAAGGGATCCCATCCTGCCACTCTGGCTGTCCCTGGGGCTGTGGTGGCACCTCTGCTGAAGTCCCCTGAAGCAGAAATGAGCTATGAACCACAGACCACCAATGAAAAGCATTTTAAGTAAGGACATCAATGTGGCGTCTTTCTCTTGAGCTTCAAGTGGAACATCAGCTGATGAACAAAGTCTTAAGGTTTGTTTAAAAAGTGACTTTTACCTGTATTCCTTTGCCTTTCCCAGAGCAAGCTCAAAGGGCACACTGTTGGATAGTGGATAAAGGAGGACAACTGTATGTTAAGATACCTGAAAGATACCTTCCCAGTAGTTCATTGGGGAACAGGCTTGTACACTTGTTTTGCCACATCCTAGCTTTTAAATGTACAGCAGGAGATAGACAACATACTAGGGGAAAAGCTGGGCAAATTCCCAGAGCAGTGGAGATAGGACAGTAATAACAGGGTAGCAGCTGCTTGGGAGGTGGCAATTGATGGAGGGGAAATACCAGCGTGGGAGGGAGCAGAAAAGTGAAGAATGGAGAGGGAAATATCACCAAAATGATTTCTGTCCCTTTTGTAAGAACCTGGGACATTTATGAGTGAAGCAACTCCTGCTTTTCCTGGGCTATTTCCTTTTCCCCGTATTTATACAGGCCTGGGTGGCCTTGCAACCCTCTGCAAGGTCCTTGCAGGTCCTCTTCCACTCCTGGATGTGGGTTACACCTATTACCAAAGTGTCATTAAGGTATAGTGTGGACTTCAGGTGATTACTCTGACACTAAGGTTGTTTTTGCCATATAATTTGAAGAGTTTCACTCAAGTCACAGCCAGAATATTGCGTCTGCCCTGGAGAATAAGGAAATTCACCAGGTTATTTTAAGTTGATGCTGTGGAAGCATGCAGGAATATATCCAAGTTAAACTCAAAGGGAAATGGTCAGATTGGCTGCAAATTTTATCAGCTTTTTAGTTGCATTAGGAATCTCACAAGAGTCTTTAAAAATGTTTTAGAATTGAAAAGCTCTAAGTTTTTTTTGCACAACTCGTTGCACAAAAATGATCGGTATGAGTATGTATCCTCATACAGGATAAGAGGGCAAGTTCAGTAAGGCATCAGTTACTTTAGGTTTGAGCTGTGTGTACATGAGTACCATAAGTACTGCACTCGAGTACACTATCACAGAAATGGACATGGGAACAAGTGTTCTGGTTCTAGGAAGCTTGGCCAGCTTGTATCTCCTCTACCCAGTGAGAGATGGGCTTCCAGAAGCTAGTCTGTTAGAGTAATTTTTCTTACAAAGCATCCTAAAAAAAAAAAAGTGATTATATTTTTTTCAATATGCTTGGTGACTTTCTTGTGGTAGCAACAAAATGACTTTGAGAAACAGTTTATATGGAGGTGATCTCCATGTGTCCTTTCCAGACTAAATTACTCTGCTATTGATCCTTCTCAGAAAAAAGAAATCTGTAGCAGGATGTGAAGCTTGAGTTTTGTTTCTGGTGCAGGTTGAAAAGGCTTAATGAGCAGTGCTCTGTTCTAGCAAAGTTAAATGAGATTTAACCAGGTGATGAACTTCCACAGTCAAAATCAGAATTCCACAATCCCAACAGCAAATGTTGCTTGAATTCCTGGGTAAATCGCTCAGTGATGCCCTTCTCTTTAGTTAGAGACCACTTTAGGACTTCCCTCCCTTTGCAGCAATACCCTTGGGTTTCCAGAGGGTGAGACAGGAAAAGGCACACATGCTCCAAGTGACGGCAGCTTGAGCTCATTACTTTTGATTTTTAGATACACTGGCATTGTCTCAACAGCCTGTTTTCATATTTATGGTCTTTCCAGACTACTTATCTAGGGGAAAAGTGTGCTTTCCATGCATGCTTAGCCTGCTCCAGTTACATATGAGGGCCGAGACAAAGCACACCACGGCTTGGGCAGCCCCAGCATCTACTCTGAAAGATGCAAAGGCAAGACACAGAGTGGGGGTAGTCCTCCCAAGCTACCTTCTGGTAGTCCTGAGTTGGGGATCCTGTTTGGTGATCCCACTGTCTTCCTGCGGTCTTTTGAACAAATGCATCAAAAATAGCTGAACTATTAGAAAATTATTCCCTCCCATGAATGAGCATGTTAGCATTTTTGTAGTGAGATGAAAAAATCAGTCTTATTCGGCACCATCCCTATTAATTTGCACTCCTTCTTGTTATTTCATCTTGGAGTGTTTTGGAAGATTTCTCAGCATCTACCAGTGCATTTTGTGGGACAGTTTATGGAAAGGACAGAACATTTGCTGAAGAGCCTTTACTGTATTTTCCCATTAAATTTTCCTACTCAGTGCTGAGGTTTCAAGAGGCTTTGAGTGAGATGGCTGAGCCTCCTTTTGAACCGATCATGGATTTTAGTTTGTATTTTATTTCCTTTAAAGTTTATTTCTTTCCTTATGGCAACCACCTTTTGCCAAATGAGTAAGGCACTCCAGTTCTTCCTGGCTTTTGCCCCATTTACCACCTTCCAAAAAGACTGCTGTGGCTGTATGACTGCATCTCAGATTTTCCCTGGAGTGATCTCTGATTTCTTTTCAATCAGTTCATTTAATTGACCATGTTTATTTCCCTAGCCCTTGTGGCTCCCTGAGTGCAGCTATTCGTCAGAAGCTGGATGTTAAGCATCCTTTTCATGTTTTACCTGGAGATTTTCTTAAACCATCTCATCTGTTCTTAGCATTTGGGGCTAAGCCCAAAAGGGAAGCTCTCTCAATCAAAAGGCTATCTAAATGGATAATGTGGTACTTTGAGACATGTAACAAGGAGGCAAATGTCCCAGTCCCACTGCTCCCATGCTTATCCCACCAGAGCCACAGTAGCTTTGAAGGCTTGCTTGGGCAAGGTTCCCAAAGTGGATGTTTGCAAGACAGCTAACTGGAACTTGGTACACGTACCTAGCATACTGCTCAGATGTAGAGCCTAGGCATGATGCCCACTTTGGAAAGCAGCTTTGTAGTCTATATTTGCTTAATTTAGTCCTCAGCTGTCCTCCTGAGAATGGCATGTTAGTGTCCAAGAGCAGGAAACGATGGAGGCAACTTTCATCAGAAAGATGAAGTAACTTGGCACTCACTGGAGTTTGGAGGCTAAATTGCCTCTTAAAAGATCATCCTTACTGCTTGTCTAAGGAGTTTCCAAGCTGTAAATAGGATGGGAAGAAGGATGCCTTTGTGTCCTGTGTTCTCCTTTTCTAGATGTTGTCTTGGTGACGTTAGCTTCCGTCTTCAAAGTCTCTAAAATTCTGTTTGAATGCTTTTCATGCTCTAGTTTGGCATACAGCATAAATCCAAGCAAACTGACCTGAGACAGGAATGCATTTTCCTCCTCAGTGACTCCTGTCTGTGTCCACTTCTAGTATCTATATTAGCAAATACAATTTCTTGGGAACATCCCAGGGCTTTTCTTATCCAGAATATTTTTAAAAGTGACAAAGCACTGTTATTTCCTAGAAAGTTTGGTCAGCTTCTTGCACATGAATTTTTAAATCCCTGTTCTATTATTTCCTTATGACACTTATTTTTATACTGTCTTTTTAAAAATAAACACCAGGGGTTGGACTAGATGATCTCCAGAGGTTCCTTCCTACCCTTGCTATTCTGTGAAACATAAGTCAAGAGTAATTAGACAGAAACGCACCCCATTTGAAGCATAAATAGAAGGAACTAAATGCTACAATGTGTCACTCCAGTCAGTGGTCAAATATCCAAATTTTAATCTTGATGGCTTAGTTAAATAAAAATAGATCCTTTTAAATAACTTAACATTCCCTTAATGATTCATGAAAGGTAAATCTGAACATTTGACTTCCTTGCAGTAATACAGCTAGTTTAAATTTTTATTATTTTTAAGTCTGCAGCCAGCACGCTGGAGTAAGTTGCAGTGTATTTTTAAAGTCCATATTGAAATATTAGCCATAACTATCTGTTGTGTATAAAAGGGGGGGGGTATGTTTGAAGTTTAATCATGCTTCTACTTATGCTCAGTCCCAGAGCAATCCTTTTTTCTGCTGCTGAGCTCAAACAGCTAGTAGCCAGGTTTGATCTGCTGCCCCATGGAGCAGTGCCCTATGTGAATTTGAAGTTTTCTCAACCCGGGAGGCCTGCAAATAAAGACTAGCCTCAGGTAGCCAGATCTCTCCTTCCCAAAGCAGCTCCCGGGGCGCTGCCTGGAGCAGTCCTCCTGAAATTGTTTCAGGCAATTGCTATAGACTATCTCCACTGCTGCCCCTCTTACCCCTCCTCTCTCCTCCCTCCTGGCATAAGGGAGGAGTTTTGGAGTCCAGGAGTCCTATTTGACTTTAATAAAATGAAAAAAATAAAAAAAGAAAAATAAAAAGCAGAGCAGTTTGTAGGGAACTGGCACAGACTGTGGAAACAGGAGCCACAGCAAGACAAAACCCAGTGGCCTTCAAAACTTTTTTCCCTTCTTTCTCACCACATGACTTGGAGGATGTGGACAGTAATTAAAGGACCCCCTAGCTCCTCATTTTCTGTGCCTGGTCCTTTGATCTGGTTCGTGTCGGGTAGCTATTTTCATTGTTCCTGTCTTTTCTTTTATTCTCACCCAGCCCCTTTGATGTGAGCAATGATGATCTTTAATTCCAAAATAGGAGATGGGCAGGATAGCAGTACTGGACTTATATAATGCATCTTTCACATCTTATTTTTAAACTTGAGCATAATAGGTGTAAGTCAGAGCCTGGGGAGCATTAACCCTTTCCACGCAGGGGAACTGCTGAGGAGGCTGAGAACCTATCACTTTTGGTAACGTCAGTCAGGTTAATCTTCTGTAGATGCCTACAGATGCATTTGTGTAAAAGATTATTATTGTTGTTATTAATATTATCATCATTATTATTATTACTATTTTCCTGCAAATATGATGGATCTCGAAATGTAATCTGGAGGGAGTTTGCCCTAATTGTTCCCATGTGGGAAAAATGTGCTGAGAAAGAACAGTAAAGCTAATGCAGTTATTCTGACTGGCTTCACTTGGCAGCACAGTGGGAGTGAAGCATACTGTTTATTAGTGTATGTTAATAAACTATAAGGGACAAGCTGCAGGTGGTGGTTTATAAACTGTTAGCTCAGGTAGGATAGATGACAATATGGAGGTTATTAGGAGGAGAGAAGGGCTGGAGGTTCTTATTGTCTTGAAATCACAGAGGCCTGTTATGTCTCTGTGCGCTGCATGTTCATCACGGGACACACAAACCAAGTAGCTGCACCCAGCCATGGCTGGTGGCACCCACGGCACTGGGGCTGGAGCACCTTGGTGCCAGGCCATCTGAGGTGACACATGCAGATGTGCCACCCCTCTGCCATGCCAGGGCATTCCCCTGCCAGGCTGCCTGGGGTGGCACACATGGCACCCCTGTGCCACGCTTTCCAGGGTGGCACACACGGCACCCCTGTGCCACGCTTTCCAGGGTGGAACACACGGCTCCCCTGTGCCACGCTTTCCAGGGTGGAACACACGGCACCCCTGTGCCACTTTTTCCAGAGTGGAACACAGCACCCCTGTGCCACTTTTTCCAGGGTGGCACACACGGCACCCCTGTGCCACTTTTTCCAGGGTGGCACACACGGCACCCCTGTGCCACGCTTTCCAGGGTGGCACACACGGCACCCCTGTGCCACGCTTTCCAGGGTGGCACACAGGCCCGCCGTGCAGTGCGGGGAGCCCCGCAGCCCCAGGGAGGCAGGTGGCGCCGGCTGAGCCCCGTGCCCGGGGTGTCCCCGGGGAGGCTCCGCATTACCGCGGTCCCCATCTGCCTCGGCGGAGCCTCCTCCCTCCGGGCCCCAGCAACAATGGCTGCTGCTGCTGCTGCGCCCTGCCCGAGCCGGCCCCGGTGACATTTGCAGGGTTCAGCCGTCACAGCACAATTCGCTCGGGAAATGCGGCTGTAATTGTAAATAGGTAGCCCAGTATTTTCAAACTTAAGGACTCAAGGCACCCGCGCCCAATTTAACCCTAAACGCCATGAAGAGGGGCCGGGGGGGGGAGGGAGGGGACTCAGTTTTCCCCGATGTGTTTTATTTTATAAGGATTTGTGACTGTCTGAAAATCCTGAAAATTAAAGGTCTGCTGCTCAGCCACTTCAACATTAATGTTTGAACATTTTTGTCACTGTTTTTCATGTTCAGAAGATCTAAATAAGCACAAATTTTTCCTAAAAAACCCCCAACATTGTCCCTGTTTTCCTGGTAGAATTTATTGGAGGCAAAATTTAATGAGTTGTCAATAAGAAATAACAGAGAAGCAGTGAGGATAACAAAGATTAAGTGTGGCAATGGACAGAGGATAATATGCAGTTTGAAAAGTCTGATTATGCTTTAGTTTACTGCCTGCCCTTTTTTTTTTCTATTCACAAAATAAATATGCATAAATATCTCTAGGTCTGAAACAATTTTATATGTGGATTTATTCCTTCATGCCACCCGCTCTTTTAGGGACATAAAATGTGTTTTGTGTTCGCACAGTTCTTAAAATAACAGCTGTTTATTAGATAACTTTCAGGACAATTCTTATTATATGTTATGGTTCTGCCTCAGCAAAGTACTTCAGCAGATGCCCAACTGGAGCACGTGATTGGACACGTAGGCTTTTCAGCTTGCACTTGCTTAAACCTGAGCACATGCTTCAATACTTTGCTGAAGAGGGGCCAAGACCAGATGTAGTGAATACCTATAATTAACTTTGTTAAATGGCTTACAATATGCCACTTGTTTCCATGTGCTTTTAAATTTCCCACTTGATTATCATTTGGGCTGAACTTCTGTGTGTTTGTCCTTGTCTGCAGAACACTTTTTTCATTAAATGCAGTTGGTTCCCTCAGAATATTTCTCAGTTAGGTGTGAAGGAGGAAAAATGCTCTTCCAGTTCTTCCAGTACAGTTTGTCTTTAATACCAGTGGTTTTGTAGCTATGGTGCTCCAAGGAAATAAAGGAAGGAAAGGTTGTAGAAAGGAATAATATTTCACTGGAGCAGCTTCTGGAGTTGGAAAAAGTAAACGCACTTCTGAGACCTGGCAGAGGGATGTGGAACCTGTAATCTTGTCCGCTTTTTCCAGCTATATCAGCTAATCTAATAATAGAAGCTTATAGGGCGATGTAATTTCTTTTTTTAGACAGAGCAAAATAAACATTGAAATTGCAAAGGGGAAAGTTGGCACCGATACATTCCTCAGTGAGTACGAGTGCCCTTTCTTGAGCTGGAAAGAAAAAAAAACCTCTTTCTAAAGCAACCTTGTTTTAAGGGCTCAAGCATACCCAGATAGCCTCTAGTTAGGTTTCAGCAGTCTAATGAAGCCTGCCTTTTTTGTGATTTCACTGCACATACTCCCTGCCTGCCTTGATTGGCAGCTGGGTAGCAGACCTCTGCAGCTGTGACAATTTGCCTGAGGGAGACTGTAAGTGTCTCATTGAAACTTGCATTGTAAAATCCTCCAAAATGCCTCCCATAATATTAGGCACAGGAGAAAAACACAGGTGTGAAAAACTTTCACAGATCCCACGAGTTCAATGTCTCTTGGCAGCTTTGGTGGATTCAGTGTTATAATATAAATTTTAAACTTGCACTTACGAAGCAGAAGTTGTTCCATCTTCTGTCAGAAGAAGTGGAGAAAACTGGCGGCGCTTGCACCGTGCTTGCCTTCCCAGGATGATGAGGACTGGTTATCCACCGGTGAAACCTGTCTACCTGCCGTAACTCGGCAGCAGATTCCAGCACAGAGAGGACACAGGTGTCCCCACTGCTGAGGCGTTTCGCTGGCAGAAGTTTTAGGAGCTCGTATTTTCCTAGTGAAGGCATGGCTCATACTGTCCAAAAATGACTACTCGGTGATTGATTCTGCTTCCAATGAAGGAGGAATTTGAAAACCTAAGCGATGCCTCAATGAAATCAACCTTCTTATATGTATGTACGATTCTGTCATTTTCTCTTCCACTGGTTAAGCAGCTTAATGTACTCCTCACTAGCACGTAGGTGAGATTCAGCATTGCCAGCACGACTGGAAGATGAATCTCAGCTTCTGAATGCCTGATCCTTTTGCTGGTGTGTTTTTCCTAACTGCTTGCCTGTGTGTTACAGCAACTTTGCTTCTTATATTTGCCACAAATGAATCTCAGTATGACTGCAGCCTTAAGATCTGGCACTTCAGCAGTCTCAGTAGGTTCAACACAATATTCAGGAATTAAAGTTCTGAAGAAATGCAAGCAGCTAAATTTAGACTTAAGAAACATGCCTGATTTGAGTGAGCTGTGGGTATGCTGATACATGGAACTTTCCCTGCAAGCCAGCCAGGCTTTATTTGTTGCTTAAAGGGAGGAGATTTTAGTGTAGTTGGAACATTTGATTTGCTTTCTTGAATTGTTTTTGATTAGGGACTGAGTGCAAGGTTAAGCTTTAATAACATATCCATTGTAATAAAACCATGCTGGTGAGTGATACATGTGGCTAAAAAGATTTAGATACACTAGTCTGTTAAACTAATATAATTTGGAAGTGCTCTGGAAATAAGCACATAAAATAAGAACCAAAGGCAAATTTAAAGATTTAACTCTTTCTGGGGCTAAGATTTTTGTGACCAGACCGGCCTGTTCTGGCAAGCTGAGTTAACAAGGCAGCATGGCTGAAGCCTTGATAAAAGAGAAACTGTTTTGAATTTAGTAACGAAAAGTGTTAATGCATCACTGAGTTTCTGCTGCAGTGAACTAGTGACGGTCCCAGTGACTAGTTAATGCTGAAAACAACAAGTATTACTGGGCCTTGTCAAATCTCAAATTCAAATGACATTCAAAAGTTTCATGAGAAACTCTCAATACTCTTTACCTTCTCTTCTGAACTAAAAACTTTGGTCAGTTCAAGACAGGTCAATGATGCTGTAATATGTAGATTTTCGGAGTTGATAGTCGTAGTAGGGCTGAGGTTGTTTTAGTTTCAGATTTTTATCAGGGTTTTCTGCTCTCAGTGCTTTCTGCAGACTGTCCTAAGAGCCATGAAACTTGTGCTGATGTATAGTGATTCAATGCACTGTAAACTACACAAGAGGGCTCAGTTTCATGGATGTGTAAAGCTTTTGTATAAATCTTTTTAGTGGTGTCAGTTGAGAAGCTGAACTCAAAGTTCAGCTGAGCATTAGTGGTATCAATTGAAAGCTCAGTTCAAGATAGCCGCTGGACAAGGCTGGTTCATTTCATAGTAACATATCAAACAAACTTTGCAAAGCAGTTCAGTATTAGGTTTCTTATTTCATGGATGGGGAAACTGAGGCACAAAGTTTCTTTCCTCCTCCATATAGTGCTGCTGCTGTGTTACTGACTGCTGTACACTGCTCCTTGAACTGCTCCTTGTCTAGCAGGGGAGTCTAGTTTGTGAAAGAGGGTTGTTTTGTCTCTTCATCGAGGAGGGGAATGGATTTAAATGTCAAATCTTGGGAAAGCCATTGTCTTCTCTTATGGCAGTGATTGTGTTGTCACTCTGCCAATTACCAAATAAATAAATGAAACTGTAAAGGAAATAGTAGTTATGGAAGAAAACCCCAGCACTGTAGTCCAGAGCATCTGTTTTCTACTGTATTTTTTTCCCCTGGTCTCTTTTTGTAATTTACATCCGAAACATTAAGTGACAGAATTTGGCAGAGTCAGATCTGTGCAGTAGAGCTTAATGGTTATGTAGCAGGGAATAAATAAAGCCCCTCAAACCTGCTTAGTTCTCACCCATGCACTTGAACAAGGAGTGGGGGAAGGAGTGTTGTATTTTTCTTGGAAAAAGACCTTTTCGGCTTCTCCTAATCTTGCACCTGGAGGTCCAGCTGTGCTAGCTTGAGGCTGTGTGTAGTCTTATGCATGGGAAAGATGATGGACAGGCCGCTGTAGAAGTTGAAATGTTTCACGTCTCTGCAGACAATATATATATAGCTATATTTGTGAATAGTGGCAGTGCAAAACTGGAAGTGGAATTTACTCTTCAAACAATGATTTGCCAATCGTGCTGCAGTCTGGACCGGTTTCTGTTGTGATTTGTGGGGAGGACCAGCAGCGTGTGGGTTTTCCAGCCTTGCTTGCTCGTGCTACAGCAGCTATGGAGACGCCGTGCCTGCCATCATTGCTTCCTGTCTCCATGAGCTGACTGCAAATTATTTTCCCTGAGCTGAGCTCTGCACATGGCCTGGAAATGTGTCACTCTGGTTATGTTTGGCTTGGCCCGCTGCTAATTTACACCAGTTTCTACTTCAGTATATTTCCATTGGCTTAATTCAATGGCAATATTTCTATTTTACTTGGGTATAAGTAAGAGTATTGGGTTCATTACTCCTTGCAGTTTAGTTCTCTTGATGTATTTTTGTTCTTCAGTCACAAATGCCAAGGTTAATTTGCTCTTAAACACTTGATTTCCTAGGACAAAAAAGAGATTCCATATTTAAGGAACAAAATAGAGGACAGTTTTATTCTGCAAAGTGGTTTAGTTTGGGGGATGGTGGATTTTGTTTGTTTGTCTTATAGAATGCAGAAAATGTTGCATTAACATTTGAGAACAGAGAGATTTAATTTGCCCTCACTGGTACTCTTGGATCTTCTGGATTCCTCAGTTGTGGATTGGGAGCTGATATGGCGTGGCACGTACTTGGCCCAAGGTGTTTCCAGTGCCTTTTGTAATAAGTGATTTTAATGGAGAACTTCTCACAGCAGAGGAGAACTCGGAGATATATTTCGTGCTTTAATAAAGATGCTATGTCTCCACAGTGTATGTTACTCAGTGAGTTAAACAAGCATCAACATTAAAACAGACATTATCCCCTGCAGTGTATTTTTTTAGTGCTTTGTCCATTACAGCTCTCAAATGATGAGGTTTCTAGTCCTTCCTGTTGGAAACAACCCTTTTGTAATGTTTATTGCGGATGTCTTCCTTGTGTCTAGCGTAAAATTTTGCTTTCTGCTCTCCTCCCTTTCCCAACATGCTCAATGGAATGCAATGATGGTGTTTACCATATGTAAACCCCTTATAAGCAGTTCCTGCACCTTCCTTAGCTGTTCTTTAACAGAGATACATATAATCAGACCTTTTAACCTTTCCCCATAAATCAGTCTGTCCAGTCCATTAATCACTTCTGTTGCCCTCTTCTGAATTCTCTCCAATTTGTCATCATCCTGTGGCTGGGGACAGCTCGGTGACCGCAGCCCTGCACAGAGGTTCAGTGCCAGCCCACTGCACCCAGGGCCAGGATTTATTTATTTTGTCACTTTCCCTTTGCTTCATTCCCAGTCAGAATATATCTCCTATCCACTCTGCATAATCACTTCTTTAAAACATTTATGGAGATAATTTGCAGTCTTACAGACCCTCTGTCATTCTCTGATGTCAAATTAGCAGAGGTTGAAAGGGAAGAGGATTGAACGTGACACACTTTGCTTCCCTCCCTCCCTTCTTTCACTGACTCCCCACCCCAAAATAAACAACACAACTCTTCATTTGGTGCATACTGAATGAGAGGAAAGAGGTAGCATTAGAGAGGAAAAAAGACGCTGAAAATATAATTGCCTAATTGTGAATCCTAAGTAGTGCAGGCAGCAGGGGCGGCCCTGACTGGAAGAAATCAGAGGGTCACTAATTCATACTGCCAACATCCTAATTAGCTGTGCAAATGTAATGTTTATATTGTTGGGGATGGATTACAATACCCATTGTAGAATGGAAAGAAATAAATGAATTGTGTCAGTGGAGCTATGTAGAAAACACTCCTGCCGCCCCATTAAACCATGAGAAGTAGCTTAGCTACTAAAAAAAGTTTGTTTTCAGGCTGATGCGCAAGTCTAATTGGGTTTCCAAAGAAAGGAACATGTTTTAATTATTAATTAGAAATCAGAGGAGTAAAAGAGTGGAAATCTGCTTCAGCTGGAGGTTTTGCTCAATGCTGGATTTCTCCTTAATAAGCTGAAACATTCCAGGCCTGCCTTAGTTAGCGGTTGGGTGCAGTGGCTTTACTCGGGGGGTAGACATCTTAATGCTCATGTAATTATCATGTAATTATTTTGTAATGTGGGATCAAAATTTTGCATGGATAGCACTCCTTCACCAAACTTGAAAAATAAAGAAGTTGTGTTCATTAATGCAGTGATTCAGTCATTTTGGTCTAAGAAGCAGGGTTCCCTCATCCCCCTCCCTCTCTCTTTAAGACACAAATATTTTGAAGCAGTTTTAGAGATGGTGACCTCAAGATGAATAGAATTATTTAATTTAGCTTTTGTTGAATATTTATCAGATTTCTTGTTGGTAATACTGCCTTTCAACATAAGTGTCAAGTGGGTTGCAATTATCATCAAAGCTGATAGGTACAAATAAATGATGATCCTGTCTGCTAACACAAGGCGTGCAGGTTCATAAAGAGGGATTTTTGTGGAAGTCGCTTTCTCTCTATGAATTTTCCTCCCTGTTGCCATTGAACTTCTGGAATCAAAGTTGTTGAAGACTGATAGACTTTGTCAGAAGATGTTAAGTGGATTATGGCCCATCATAATAAATATTCCTTATGGAGTGACAGGGTATGTTCTAATGAACAGAGAGTGTGGAGCTGCCTCTTTTGACTTGTGCTTTCTGATGCCTAGAAATATGCTCGAGCAGAGTAATACTTCTGTTTACAACTGCAGACAGCTTGTCTGCACAGATGAAAATGTTACTGGGCGAGTGCTGTAGCTCTTACTACTGAAAATCACTGACAGCCCAGATCCCAGCAGAATCTCAGGTTAAACCCAAGAAATTACAGAACATAACAAGAGCCGCTGGCTCTTGAGTGCCGGATGTTTGTAGATGAATATGCGTTTTAAGGGGAACTGCCCATTAAATGTCTCTGCTTTAATAGGGAAAGGGGATGGGAAAGAAGAGCACTAAGACTCCATATGGCTCCCTCAGTGTGGCAGTAAATCCTTGTGTTAGTGGGGTGCAACTGTGAGGAAGTACAGAACTGTTGCTTGATGTTGCTGTTTCATAGTAAAAAATCTATGGAGGAGATGGGGAAGGATCCGTAGCTAATGTGGAATGGATGACTTCCTTCAGGGTTATGGCTTCCATTAACTTGTAGATGTGGTATTATGATAAACAAAATGTCTGACTTAAGAGAACAACTGTTAAGAACATTTCAGTTGGCCTTTTTTCATGTGCATGCTAAAATTATTATGTTAGAAAATTTTTGGTTTGGATTCACAAAAGAAGTTAAATATCCTGACTGTGGGACGTTGAGCACCCGTTTCTACTTGTTAAGACTCAATATACCTTTTTCCAAAACCTTGTTTTACGAAGTCTATGGGAAAAGGATTTTCTTTATCAAATATCTGCACTGTACTGTTCTATGTCTTCTCTGTAGTTTATTTACATGCTCTTTAGTCATGAAGGATTTGACAAAGATAGATATCAAGAGAGATATCAAGAAGGGACACTATGATTTGGGCTACTACCAAGAGCTAATTCTGCTGGTGTGGATTGTAATGTGGCCCTGATCCTCCTCCCTACTTACAAAGTTTTTCCATATTATCAAAAAGAAAACCACCTTCATGACTTGTATTCTCCCAGCAGAAGTCAGATTAAGCTTCACAGTGTAATGGAAGTAACAAGTAATTAAGAATAACAAGCAATTGTGATTAAAAACTCAAAAGAAAACCTTCACTTTCAAGGGGCCATATGTTGGTAAAAGTGCTCCCCAGCTGAACCATATGGATGAGTGGAACGTGGGATCTCCTCCACATTGGGAAGAGGCCGTAGTAATTTGTGACTTGACATATTATTGCTGTGTTTCCTTTTGATCATGCCAGACATCCACAAGGCTCTGTCACATCCTTGCAGAAGAATGAACATGGGTCTCTGTAAACTAAGTATCTTATGTTCAGAGTTAAAAAGGAAGTGGGCTCTTAATTAAAGCAAGACCGACTTCTAACAGACATGTTTGGTGCCTTGGTCAGATGATGGAGTCAGCGATCCTGTCCCTTCCTCTCTTTTGTTGGAAGCTGGAAAAACAGTTGCAAGTGCCATTTTGAAGGCTGTTTTGCCAAGTGTCTGGCAAATGCTTCAGGTCAAAACATCCATCTTTTTCCTCTGTGGGCAAAGAGCAAGCTCAACTCACTTAGGTGTTTGTTGGTCACACTATGAAGGCCAAACACACCATCCAGTAAAATGCTTTAGCTTGAATAATGGAATCAGTCCTTTATGTTGTGGAGGCTGCTTTATTTTTTTTTTGTGGGAAAGGAAGCACAGACAAAGTTCTGCTGTGGAGCAACAGGGTTTTAGGTTGAGATTAGAACAAGCATACACACACATACCTTAGAAGGGGACACTGCACAGCCTCATGTGTGAGTGTGTGAATCTGTGTGATGGGACTGCTGACATTTTGACTTGAATATATGTTCTACTGTTGTGCCTTATGGCACAGCCTTATAGACGAGCAGGCTTCTTCAACAGAAGAATGCTTCATATCACTTCATATCTGTGGCATCACAGATACTGCTTGCCTCATCTAACTCAACTGCCAAAGTAATCCCTATGATCAGGCTTTGCAAACAGCTTCTCTGTGTCATCCTGTGTCATTTAGTTGACAGAAAAAAAGGAAGGGGCTATCCAGAGGGACCTGGACAAACTTAAGAAATGGGTCCACAAGAACCTCCTGAAGTTCAAAGAGTCCAAGTGCAAGGTACTGTGTCTGAGTCCCAGATGTGAGTACAGTCTGGGAGATGAACTCATTCAGAGCAGTTCTGCAGAGAAGGACTGGGGGATTCTCGTGGATGAAGGGCTGGACATGAGCCAACATTATGTGCTCAGAGCCCAGTGGGTCAAGTGTCCTGGGCTGCACCCAAAGCAGAGTGGCCAGCAGAGTGAGGGAGGGGATTCTTCCCCTCTACTCTGCCCTTGTGAGACCCCAGTGGAGTCCTGCATCCACCTCTGGGGTCTTCAGTGTAAGAAAGATGTGGCCTGTTAGAGTGGGTCCAGAGGAGGCCACGAAGATGATCAGAGGGACGGAGCAACTCTCCTATGAAGACAGGCTGAGAGTTGGGATTGTTCAGTCTGGAGAAGAGGAAGCTCTGGGGAGACCTCATTGCAGCCTTCCAGTACCTTAAAGAGGCTTATGAAAGGGAGGGAGAGGGACTCTTTATACAGGCAGATAGTGACAGGACAAGGGACAATGGTTTTAAACTGAAAAAAGATGGGATGTTAGGAAGAAGTTCTTTACTCAGAGGATGGTGAAGCACTGAAACAGTTTGCCTAGAGAAGTTGTTGATGCCCCATCCCTGGAAGTGTTCAAGGTTGGATAGGGCCCTGAGGAACAAGATCTAGTGAATGGCATTCCTGTCCATGGCAGCAGGGTTGGAACCAGGTGATCTTTAAGGTCTTTTCCAACCCAAATGTTTAGTGAAGGCACTGTTTTCAGCTTGGCAGTTTCTTCATCCACTCCAACTTCAGAAAGCTCATTGTTATATGGGAGAGGATGTGATTAGCAGCAGTGGCATGTGCTTAGCACTGCTGTGTGATTTGCAGGGGTACTTGTGAGATGCCTGAAGGGTGTTTATGTTCATGTTGCCATTTTCAGTAATCAACTCTTATTGATTTTTTCAAGAAATCAAAGTTCTTCTATAGGAAAAAATTAAGGAGGTTTCTCTTTCGTCAGTGGATTTTTGATTTCTGAAAGTTGCAGCAACTTAGAAGCTTTCTTGCTTCTTGGACCCCTGTGCTTCACCACATGCAGAAACCTGTCTTTGAACCAGTCTGGGATGTGTTTCGTGTGGAACATTTGCTAATGTACTGGGTTTTTTTCCTAAGCTATCAGTGGAACAACTTGCTGTTCCCTTCTTCTATGAAAAAGCTGACCCACCTCAATCACCCTTAGCAGAGGTGAACCCCAACACAGCCAGAATAACAAGCATATCTAAGTAGCGTGCAGGCAGCATCAAGTTTGGGAGTTCCGTAGGATGTTGTTTGCATGTCCTTGCGTTACACATTATCAGTAGAAATTTAATGAGTCTTTAATGGAAGGCATACTCTCACACAAGCCTTAAATTTGCCCACAAACACATAGGTACAACTTTAGGTATTATTTAGTCTTCTTTAGTTTAGGGAGGCTTTAGCACTGTGGTGGGTCAGTGTTGGCTGGCTGCCAGATGCCCACCCAGCTGTTCACTCACTCCCCATCCCCAACAGGACAGGCAGAGAGAGTAAGATGAACAGGCTCATGAGTTGAAATAGGGAAATTTCTTAGCAATTACTGTCATGGGTAAACCAGACTCGATTTTGGGGAAACTCAACTAATTTTAGTTTGTGCCACAGGAGGGCTGGGAAATGGGGGTTTGTGGCCAGTGCAGTGATGATCAGTCAGTGTTGGTTCTGTCGAGGAGCCAGCTGGATCCAGCACAGGGCAGCCCCTGACCCCTTCTCACAGAGTCCCCCCTGCAGCCCCCCCACTGCCACAGCCTGGACACGCACACCCAGTGCACACACACATTTCCCCCTGTGCCGTGCAGCCGGGCCCCGGCCAGCCTGACCCCTGGCCTCCAAGCAGATGTCTCCAACTTTTCTTGCCTGCTGTCAGGGTAAGTAGGTGATGGGCTCTCACCCGAATGTTGATCCTGAGCCCAGCTTGTGGAGGCCCCCTTTGATGTTTTATTTTGGCTGCTTGCCAGGGGGTCCAATTTTTAAAGCACTGGGGTAGCGATCAGATTATTTTTATTATCCCTGCTTCAGAATTCACTGCTCTGCAGACGTCGTTTCCTGCACTCTTGCTGGGGAGCTAGTTAGCAGAATGTCCCCGGGAAGGACGTGCCACCAGATGCAAGATCTGTTTCTGTGATGCTGGGAGGATTAACACAGGGACTGCAGAAGTTGCTTGTCTGTTCAAATGTTAATGTCACAAACCGTGGCTTGTTCTTCACTGCTTTTCTCATTTAACCATCCCAAAACACTATTTGGTGGGTCAAGAAAAGCCTTTCTTGCTTTTTTTAGGGATACCTGGTGATGTGTGCTAGCATGTGGTGGTGCAAAAGCATGTGTAGGTTGTAGCAAAACTCAGTCTAGAATTCATACCTGCCTGGAGCTTCCTTTGTACTTAGGTGGGAAATTCAGCTTTATCAATCATAAGTACCATTCAGATTTATGTACTGCCTAATTTATTAATCTGAGTAAAAAGAAGGCAAAAATATATTTGATTCATTGAATATAATATTTTGGGCAGGTCAGGAAGATGAAGAAAAGTACTGAGCACTTGCTTGGCATAAAAATCTTCAAATATTATCATTTGATCTAGAAATAAACTGGCAGAGCAACAAAGGTTGCCTATATTTAGCATTCATAGCATTTTACTGCTAGATACAGTGTCTAACTCAAATGTCAGAAAATAAGAGACTTTGCACAAAAACTGGGTTTTATTCATTTTGTGACACTCTTCCTAATGCTACCCAAACCAGCATGTGTTGGTCTAATGACCCCTCTGTATCTCCGTTTTTATATCACTGTAGCTATTTGGAATTTGGAAATTCTCAATTACCCTGTGTACTGTAACATTTGAAACTGTGCTTGAGTGTAAATGTATTTTGATGCCCCTGTTTGCTTTAGATGACAGAAGCACAGAATATAAAATAGAATATATTAGCAGTTTTCTGACTTAAAAGGTATCATTTATTGTGACACAGAAAGAGTTAATCTTAGACTTCTAGTTCTGAGGTTACTTTATTGAGCTTCTGGATACACGTGTTAATTTTCTCAGATGAGGGATAATGGATGTCACTTGAGAAAACAATACTGATTTGGGTTCTTTCATAGTTTGTGGGTTTATGTCCCACATGGTATAAAAGCAGGCTCTGGGAGATTGCCTGAAATATGCCTGGCCTCTCAGCTGCACTAAAAATAATTCCTGCTTCCCTTATTTCTAGATGTAATTCTGAGATGTTGCAAACCTTACCAGCTCCTTGTTTAGGAAAAAGGTGTCTCTTCAGCTTTCAAATAACAATAAGGGAATGCTCTTTAGGTGTGACTGTTGTATTTCCAAACCACTCCTTTGTAAGAATGCGCGTGTGTTTTGGACTTTTGTTGTTTTTTAAATCACTTTTGTTATGAAGTGTTTGTGGTTGGGTGACCTTCTTTCTTTGAGAGCAGCAGTTCACACTGGATTTTGGCAAAATGGGTTTGATCGTCCTTGCTTTACTAAGCACTAGCACCTAGATGACAGTAATTCACCCTCTAATACCCCCACAAAACCTATTTATGCAGAACTTGACATGATTTGCACTCTCTGTAAAGGGGGAACATAGGAATTAAGCAGTGCCTAGAATTAATTTTTTAACCTCCATTTCAGTTATTGGTTGCAGTATTGGGCTCTTCAGACAACTAAGCTGTTCTTGCTATAACCTGGCACTTAGCACCTTATAACAGAGTTGCACTATCAGTTCTGTGGCATTCACGTGTCTCCCTCAGAACCTGAAGGCAGGAAAATGCTGCCCAGCATTGGAGAGTTTAAGGCAGCCGATTAAACTGATCTTAGTAGTGATAATAGTCCAATTTAAGCCAACACAATCACAAACTTTTTATTAATATTGGATTACCACTGTCCATTTTAACTGTAACACGTTGCCTGTGAATGCCGACAAGCATCCCAAAGTCAGAGTACTTGTCTGAGATTTGTGATCCACGGCACATACAGGTTCAGAGGTGATATTTTATTTGTTTGTTTCTGGAGACAGAAAAAAATGCTGGCAACTACTAGATTTTGGAGGTTTTTTTTTTTTCCCCCAACACCTATTCTAGGGAAATGCGTGAATGGAAAATTTTGTTTCCATGAATTCAGATAACATCTGTATTAATATGGTATATTGTAAGGATCATTAATGTTCAGAGTATATTATCAGGTGTTCGCTAATGCACTTTTGATGAGCTTTAATGATGCTTGCTGTAGTGTTTTTTCATCTTTTCTCTCCCTCCCCCTTTTTATTATTTTTTTTGCTTGATTGTAATAATGACTTAACCCAGGTGGTAGACTCTATCCACAAAGTGCCCAAGGGAAATATTATTCCCTAGTACCAGCAAACATCACAGATAGTCATTGAGTTCACCGTGGAAGTTTCCTCAGGAGAGAAGGTCTTGGATCTCCCCTTGGGTGTCTGGACCTGTTCTCCATTTGTAGTGTAATAATTTGGCCTTGGGAATGAGGTGGAGAAATGGCAGAAAGAAACAAGATGAAAAGTGTAAGTGGAGGGGCAGGAGAGAAGCCAATAATGCATGGTAACTTTTGAAATTACTGATTTTGTTGAAAAATAACTTGTAACAGAATAGGATCCTGGAAAATATTTGGATCGCTTGGAGATTATTAGTAAGGAGCACAGTGCAGTTCAAAATTACAAGACTGAGTATATGTACAAGGATAGAGATTTTTCTCTTTGTATATCTCAGGAGTAGAGGTTGGTTGTGATCATGCTAGAAAATACTTCTGGTTTTTGGATTTAACTGATACTTGTCGTTAATATTTGTCTTTTATAGCTCTCCTAATCTGCACTGTCAGTCAGGAAACATATTTTAAAGCCGTAGTTTCACGGTCCTTGTTGTGCCATCCAGTTGCACAGAAAAGCAAGCTATAAAGTAAGCACGACAGACACGCTGTGGCTTCACTGAATAGACGTGCTGTCTAAAAGTGCAAAGTGAAAATACAGTCAACGCTGATAGAAAAATACTACAAATACTTTCAACTGAGCAAGTTCTTTGTAGTAGTGAGTTTGCAGAGTGTCAGGTATCACTCACTGTGTGCCATTACGATTTGCTGGCAGTAGCCAGCGCATGCACCACAAGCAAGAGTAAATCACGTCGGTTGTTTGAAAGATGGTCTCTTGTAAGTTTACCCAGGTTTACAAGCACAGGAGAAGAAGGGAGTTCTTTGTTTTCTTATTTTTTTCCAAATCTTTGCTTCATTGTTTGTAGAAGAATTCAAAAGTAAAGTACCCAGGAAGAAAATTATGCTGTTAGGTTGCTTTTGGCTATGCTATATTGAAAGCTATACTTTGCAAATGTAATCTGTAACAGCAAACGGTGTACAAAGGGAAAGGAGTCCTGTTGTTGCACACAGTGTTTTCCATTTGCTGTACAAAAGCTTGTTTCAGTCATTTTGTGCCCTCCCCTTTTCAGTGTCTTCCCTAGGCAGCAGCTGAATGTGGGCCCGTTTCCCCAGGGCTGTGCACGTGGTTTGGGGGGACCTTTCGCGCCAAAGGGTGCTCCCAGTAGGGAGGCTCAGGTGCAGCTCCCCCACCAGTGGCCCTTTTGTCTGGGATATTCCTTGATTATTTTCCTTGGGGTTATTTCTACTTTCTGAAAGCACTTTGCACCATCTCCTAAGCCGCTCACATCTGCCCCTTTTAGGCTGCAGGAGCCCCTTAATATTCTCCTCAGATGGGGCAAGACTAGAAGGACACTCTGGAAGTCTCCTAAAATGGAAACGAAAAACCTAAGTGATATCTGGCCCAAAACTGTTTTAGATTTCTCTTGGAAAAAGAGGCTTTTTAGTGGTCTTTCACTTCTGGGAGCATGGTTTTCCTCCCCAGTGAGATGCATTTTGTGTCAGCTGTTTCTATATTAAAAAAGTCTCCTAAAATAACTGCTTTTGGCTTGTCAGCATCTGGCAGTCCTCTCCTCCTCAAGCAGGCACCACCAAGGTCCCACACGAGCACAGAGGACCTCTCCCTGTAGGGCCCCTGCAGAGAGGGGGGTGCCTGGCCCGGCCGGGGTCACAGGTGGGGCAGCCCAAATGGATTGCACTGCGGTCGCTTCTGATGTGCCTGGCCCGTGCATGCACACCCCGATTAAATTTCTGTTCTTGTCAGTCCATTAAACCTCCCAAAGTGATTTGTTCTCCCCAGAGAATCAAGGGAGAGGGGGTGGAAAGGTAAAAAGAGAAAGGAGAAAAATAAAGAAAGGCTGGCGGGAGGAGAGGGTGAACCAAAAATGAGTAAAACAGAGCTGCTCAATCCAATAGCCAAGTATTACATTATAGACTCTCAGTCTGGATATAAACAAAATGTTTCCTTAGAGCAGAACCGCATCCAAAAATTCGAAAAACTGTTTTCCAGAGCTGAAACAGACGTGTTCTGTCCTGCCTCAGGAGTGGGAGATGGTGACTTACCTCTTGTAGCCCTGCTTCCCCCCCAGCCCTCTCTCTCCACATGCCCATGCACATGTCAGGCCCTCATTTGCACTGTGAGCAGCCAGCAGGATGTTTTTGAGGGGTTGCTTATGTTTTATAGGTGGATACCCGGGTGATTTCTGCTGCCAGGGCAGGCAGTTGGCTGTCCTGGCTCCTGCAGCAATTGTTCCCCCTGCTGCTGCCGAGTCTTCTTCCTCAGGCCAGGCCTGTGAATGCTGTCGTGGCTTCTGCAGCTGGAAGAGCCCAGCCCCTCACATCAGGACAAGCACCATTTTCTGCCATCTACCTTATTTCTGCTGTCTGCCCTGGGTTCAGCTGCCTGCCTCCATCGATGCAATCCTTGGGCTGATTTCCATCGTCTTCTCACAGCACTGCGTTGACTTGCCATGTACCCCAATGGCCCTGATTTGACCAGCCAGCTTTGTTGATGTACTGTTCAACACTGCAGAATTGGGTGGGTTTTGCAGGCTGGTGGTCTGGCTTGCATGGCTCTGTGTCACAGTGACCACCACACAGTGGCCTCCCCAAAACATCCCTTCAAAGAGTCGAGGATGGAGCACGACAAGGCAGTGTCTCTTGACAGGTTTCAGGTCAACCAAGTTCTTAGCTTTGGAGAATCTGTTTGTCTTAAAATATCATCCACCTAAATTGAAAGTGTTTTCTAGTGAAACAAAAAAAACCCATGCCAAAAGAGCATGAATGTTGTCACCAAAGTTAATAAAAGTAAGGAAATTAATACTTATAGTTGACCTCCAATACCTAGGCACAGTGGGGTGTAGCAAGGAAGTAGTTAGAAAGGCACCATGGTGAGCCTTAGCAGTGAATTACCTTACTTTTATTAACTTTCTGACAACCTCAGTGAATTTCCTTTCTTTTTATGAAGTGATTAAAAAAGCTAATCAGATCATGTAATTAAAATACATAATTACACAATCTCAGAGTTTTTCATAATTACTGAACATGGTAAATATTGTTACCTGATAACACTTTGCACAAAAATTCTGACAGGAATTTGTGTAGGATGGTTAGGCGATGTCTGCTTTCCAGTGTTTGCAATGGAGCCTTTCCTAATGACACTAGATAGAGAGTAAAATGTCTTAAAATGGAAAATATAGTGAAACTCTAAAATAACGACTCAGTTGTCCTTTTTTAATGCTTTTGTACATATTGGGCAGCTGGGATGTGTTGACACGGTGTGTTTCTGTGCATTTATAATGGCTGTTTCCTTTGTGCTCACACCTCTGCTTCTATTTTGTTAGGCACCACCCACTGGAAAATGGGTGTTTTGATACAAAGCAACACAGTAAGAAAAAACCAGATCAGATCCAGTATCTCAGTTCCAGCCAAAGAACTGCATTAAAATGGAGCCCCTCTTAAGCCTCTGTACAGTGACTTCAGGGTAGGCATGATGTTGCAACCTTACTGATGTCAAGTAGTGAGGAGGTTTATATTCATAGGAAATCCAAAGATACAAGGTATGGTAATCCTCAATAATGGGAAAATTGTTACCAAAAAAAAAAAAAAAAGTCTGATGTGACTTTAACAATCAGCTCCTAAAAATCCTGGGCCCCAATCTCTAAATTGTTTGAAATTGTACAGAAGATGTTGAATCTTAAATACAGACAGATAGTTCGGTCCTGATGGGGAGCCAAGGCTGGTACTGATAACTTTGGTACTCAAACTTTCATGTGCTAAACTGAGTATGAGATGGAGGAAGAGGGATTCAGTTTCACGGGTAATTCTGGCTTAAAGTGTGAGGAAGCAGTTACTGAATTTTCATTTGGCTGATTTTGTTTTTGCAAGAGTGAGATGGGCTAAAGGTCTTATTTCAGACAGCAGGTTATCTGTGGTCAGAAAATTGTTTCATCCTGAAAACTGGCCACAACTAAAATAAATATTAGAAAAGCCTTGACAAAACAGGAAAATAATTTGTGAATTCTGTCTGGAGAACTTTGTTCTGTCAGTGTTCTATGGAAGACACCAGAGTTGCCCAGTTGGTGACTCTGCCTGAGAAGGGAGCTTTAGCTGTGGGTCTGGGAAAGGGTCATGACAAGACCAAATGGATTCCAGGGAGGTGGCAGGGGCTTTTCAGTATTTAGATATTTTAGGACACCAGGATTTTTGCAGCAAGTGAAGCTGGTCTAAGCTTTAAAACTCTCAGTGTTGTTTATGAAAACAAGAATTTTTCATTTCCTTTTAGGGGGGGTTGTTAAGCCGTTAATTGACTGGCAATGTGTTTTTTGAATGTATCTGGTTCTGGAGGTACAAGTGCATCTATCAAACCTCTGATCCTTGATTTCCCAGAGAGTTTTTGTTAGTTGGTTTGTTTTTGTTGTTTGTTTTGGGTTTTTTTTTTAATGTTCTTTTACTTTTTATTTTTTTGATCATTTTTCTTCTACAGGAAATATACCCCCACCCCAAAAATCCACCTCCACCTTCCACCCACTTTTTTAATTTAGTAGACTCTTCTGTACAAAGCCTGTACCTTTCTGTAAAAAGCCCTTCTGTACCTGTAGTGTCAAGATGAATCTTTCTAGGGTACATTTGATCTCTCCCCACTGCCTCCTAATTTCTTTTACTGAGTTGTTTAGTCTATTAACATTCCCAGATACTTTTTTGTAAGTACAACCAGTCCTCATCATGTGGGCAAAGTTAGAAAGCTATTGACTATAGCTTTTCCCTTTATTTTAATTCTCTGATATCAGTGCCAATGCCTGTGTGAGACTGCTCTCAAATGGAAGAAGTGCTGTTAGCGAGTCAATGGGGAAACAGATATTTGTTTGCAAGTGCCAAGACATTTGCTGTCCCTCCTTCTCTTCAGGGATAAATTGAGATGATTCAGTGTACGCTCCAACCCTAATTTTAATCCCATTTAAACAAATAATTGTGCCCTGCACCTTTCCTCATTATAAATTCACTCTCTCATGTATCTGTGGCCAAGGCACAGAGACAGTTACTAACTAGAATAAATTGTACTATTCACCTTTGTGGGAGGCAAAAAACCAGCCACACACGTGCGGTCAGAAGGAAACCCAGGTTGCTGGTTAAACTGGAGCAACTGAATACTGGACAACCAGCACCTAAGACTAAAACAGTTCGGGGGAAGGCATCGGTGCTGTTGGGGAGCTTTAAGGAAAGCGCTGCCCTGTTGCAGTTCGTGGGCAGAGTGTGGTACCTGCAGCTGGGGCTGGAAGTGGAGCCATGGCTGGAGGGGAGGTTTCTGCCAGGCTCTGCTCGTCTCTTGGCAGGAGCACAGCAGGGCCGGAGGGGCTGTCGTCTCCTGGTTGGATTCACTCTGGCTCCCCAGCTGCGCTCCCCACTCCTGCCTGCCTGCACTGATGAGCATCCTCCCTACGGGAGGCTTTCTCCGGAGCGTGGTCGGTGCTGACTGACATCCTGAGAAGCCTCTAAAGAATTTAGAGATGCTGAAAAAGTCTCTCGGCAAACTTGTGGTGTAGATGGGGCACAGCCTGGGTTGATCTCAGTGCCTGGTGCCCGCAGGAGAGGGATATCCAGTGTGCTGTGACTCTGGGGTGCTTGGAGGGGGCACCATTGGGTCATCCCCTGCAGCTGCACAGGTGCTTAGCGAGGTTGGGCGTGGGATCCCTCCTTGGGCTGCACCAATGCGGGTGTGAGCCCTGGGAAAACAGACCTTAGCTGTTGCCACAGCTTTTCTTTTGAAAGCTTGAGAGCACAGTCACATGATTTGTGATTGGGCCCTTCAGTCAAAAGGGCAAAGATGTGCTGGAAGAAGAGAGCAGCTTTCAGTGGATGGTTTTGTTGTGTGGTGCAGTGCAAGTCGTCAGATCACAGATGCCGGGTCACTGACGGTTAAACTTGAAAGGACTCTCGTGCAGCACGTTTGTTGTAGGGAACACTTGTGTACCAAGAACAATTCTTACCGGGTGGCAAATACTTTCATTTGCTTGCTTGTTTTAAAAGTCTCTTCTTGTTTAAAATGATGGATGCTGTTAGTAAAAAAGAAGTAGCATTACCATACAGCACGATATACACATCTCTCCTAGGCACGCCATGCTGTTTGGCTTTCATCTTGCATAGTACAAAATCTATAGTTATTTTCTTTTTAAACCTTTCAGTTATTTCTGTCAGGTATTGATAAATGGAGAACTTCCTTCCCACCTCTCTTTCATGCAGTTCCCCTCAGTCCAGCCACAAACATGGTGTAGATTCATGACTGATCTCTGTGATAATCAGGAATGTGCTTCATATTCACCAGCATGCTTTACATTTGTAGGTGCTCTTTTTAGTTTTAAATTAGTTATTTTTTTTTAAATTGTTCACTAATAAACCCAGAGCCTTAACTAATTGTATTTTGCCGTAATGCATACTGTCCCCAAGGGATGGGAGACTTACTTAGCTGGAGCAAACCCCATCTCCAGACTTGGGTCAGGTGGGGCTTGCAGCTTCTTCAGCTCCAGGGATACCCACTGGGGTCACGGGGACACACGAGCCCCTCCAAAACCAGGTGGATGAAGGCCTTGGGGGTCTACACTCACCAGACTTGTGGAAGCTGTGATGTTTGCAAGTGCAGCATCATTTCCATTCATGGTGTTCGTGTGAAATCTTAACTCTAAATTCATGAAAGTGACATGGAATACATGCACCTTTCTGAAAATATCTCTATGTAGAACAGGATGTATTTCATATTTTTGTCATTTGAATTTTCAGGAGTGTCGAGTTGTTGCTTTTCCTGTTGAATTCAATAGGATTGATGTGAATACACAACACATTTGGAAGTCAGAACAATAATCCATGTGCATAGCTATAAAACAGGTTACTTGATACTGTATGTCACATGTAATTTATTGATTTTTCTTCCCTTCTTCTTTGAAGGCAGTATAAAATCTGGTGGTTGTTGGTTTTTACTGTTTGTTTATTGCTGAGTAATTTCAGCCAACATGTGTTTTTCAGCATTAGGTCTGTTCATCATGAACATCAACCCATTAAAATTGTAAGCCCGTTACAGTTTTCCCACCTAGATCAAAATGAGAGTCTGGAACTACCTACTTCTTTCTAACTTAACAAGCTGGTTTTATTTTCCCCTGCAACTTGCTCTAATAATATGACTAGCTCTAAGTTCCTCAGGCTGGAAAGCTTGGCAGTAAAATCGTGTGCAGGGCTGAGCTTTGAAACATGAGGTTTTTCTCAGGTTTGAAACATGGAAATTGTCTTTTCTGCTGAGCACTGATGGAAAATACTCATTTAGAAGCAGAAGTCTGTTCTTGGGAAAGTAGTTTTCATCTGTTACAGACAGGGACTGCAAACCCATTTTCTTAGAGGTCAAGTCACCATATAACATCAGTTGAAGATTGCATGACAGAAAACCATCCTAGAAATGCAGTCACTTACAGTGACCCCAGCCAGAAGACACAGAGCATTTTTGGTCTCTGGTCCCAATTTTCTCACTTCTTAGTGGTTCTTTTGGCTCACAGTAGATACATGACACAAAAGTGGAAAGAGAGTTCTGCAGAGATGGACCCCTCACTCTAATATTCTCAACCATCACCGAAGCAGATAGGTGTTTATCTTAGCAGTAACAGCAGCTTATCAGAGAAGTCTTAGCAAAACATGCTTTGTCCTAGTTTGCCACTGCCCCAGTATTAAAGACACTTGCTCCTCCAGACTGCTGCCCACACCATCAAAATGAGCTCTGACTTGACTCTGCACAAGCTGAATATCCTGTGGCAAAGTGCGGCTTGTCCTTGACTGTGCTGGCTTCCAGAGCTCCCTGTTCACCATGCAGGATATGATCCTTAAATGAATTTTATGAATGAGCTAAATGGATTGTAATTGATGACTTAATCTTCACTTGAACGTACAATGCAAAAACATGAAAATGAGCACAGTTAAGCATTAAATTAAATCACACCAATCTGGTCTGTTCATGGAGAAAAGCCTGTCCCTCTTTGCTTTCAGCTTCTGTATTCATTGAGTTTCTCCCAACAGCAGCTAGTCTGGGTTGCTGATGCTCAGTTACGGACATGCACTGAGGGGAAGAGGTTGAGCTGAGTCTGTCTGACCGCACGTGCCTGAGGGTACTCAGCCTGAGAACAGGTGCCTGCTGTATCTGAGAGCTGCCCGATCAAAATGGGAGAGAGGAAATAATAAATCTAGGAAATTAATCTCATGCATTTCATCCCTCCAGAAAGGCTGTCCCGCTGGCCACACTTCCACGAGCGGTTCAGTCTCAGTGCCTGGGTGTGGGCCGTATGGGAAGCACCCTCCCTGCTAAAAACAGCAAAACGCAAGGAAGGGAAAACATCTCTATATATAGATGAGAAAATGTATGAAGTAATGCATGTATTGCAGAGACCTTCCTGGAGGCTGATGCTCTTTCACTGCTCTGGGCTGGATCTTTGGCTTTGCAAAGGGGCTAGTGCAGGGCCCAGGCCTGGCCCCACTCACGCTGCGATCAGGGCAGGCTCTGCAAATCTGCCCTGGGGTCTGCTCAAATCACTGCAACCACCTGCTTGTATCCCTAGGTTTAGATAAAAAAGGAAGCAGGCAAAGCTCTTAACCGCTGTGTGTTGTCTCTTTGTTTTGTATAATCAAGTGTTGAAATCATGATAAATGTTGACGCCAAGTAGCAAGAAGTGCAGAATTTAATTGTGTGAGTGTAAGGCCAATGGGGTCATATGAGGTTTGTGCTGTGGCTAACGTAATATGAAGAAATATTACTAACAATTAGCATAAGCATTACCATTTATTATAACTAATTTTATAACTACTTATTATAAGTAATTATTCTACTAAGATTATTTTCCTGAGGGCTTTATCATTCCTAGTGTTTTGAAAGTTGTACATGTCATAGCTGAAATTCTGATTTTACAATATTCTCTCTCTGTGACTGTTGCATCCGTGATGCATGCCGGTGACTCCATACAGAGTTTTGTTTTTTCACATCTGTCTTAGAATGTGCCTTTTTGCTAAATGCTCTGTAGGTATCAAAGCAGGCAAGAATGACACAGGACCCTCTAGGTAGCAGGGTAGGCACGAGCAGCAAGCTATTAAGATCTTTCTGTTATTTCATTGATGATTTTGTAGGTATCATCTTCAAATCTCGCTTAAAAAAGACCGAATGTGCATTTGAACATTTCTGAGGAGCAAATTGCTAAGCAAAGTATATATATAATCCTAACATTTTGGTAGAAATAGGGTGAGTTATTATTGATTCACAGAGCACGACAAAACATCACTGCATGAATTAGCAAACAGCTGTTTCTAATTTGAGTTTAGAACTGTACACAGAGGAACTTGTTTTAGTGTTCACTCCTTTCATTTATAATGAATTTTAATTACCGCTACAGGTGAGAAAAATGTAGAAACAAGCTTGTATCTTGTGGAAGAAACAAAGGAGAGACAGATGCTAACAGATTTACAGTCTGTGATAAAAGGAATGTTTTGGTACACTTTACATGTAATTAGAGTGCAGCTGTTTTCAGTCCCAAGTCCATGATGCACAGCAGAATATAGTATCTGCTGCTTTTCCAAAGGGAGTAAAGAAAAACAGTGATTCAACTCTGAAAGCATTTAGCTTATTCCTAGATCTAACATAAAACTTTATCCTCCAACCCTATTATGCCATTTATTGAAGTGTGAAATAACTTATTTAACGATATGTTAATTTTTTGTTACCAGCAAAATACAGACTGTTTGACATAAGAAAAATAATGTTAAAAATAGTTTCTGATTTTATCATCTGCATGGAATTATGGATCACCCTGTTGATGGTCGTTACTGAGTCTTGATATCTGCTTATGGGAGACAAGGGCTCAGGCATGCATTACTCTGGCTTAACAAGTTTCTGTATATCAACTAAGCTTCAATAGACATCTTTGTGTGTACTTTTAACTTGCAGCATAAAAAAGACTAATTAGATGTATCTTTGATCACTGCAGAAAGGTTTAAACAAAGACAGCAAGCTTTAAACTGTCTATGTGTAAGAGTTTATCTGTGGCAGACGTCCCAGCAAGTTTAATGTTTGAAATTCTGCACTACATCTTGTGCTGATTTTGTATTCTAAATACAAAGTTACTCTCTGCATGAGAAGAAAAATTAGATTATATATACTTTCCATTGAGCCAGACATCTTTCTTGCTTTTTGAAAAACTTCACTAAAAAATAAATTACAGTGTGAAGCTGAGAAGTTGGGAAAAGAATCGCTAACCTTCGGTATTTTAGTCCAACAAAAATGCTTACCTCAGAAGCACATGATTAGGTATAAATGCATTTTTCTCAAGTCACAGAAAACAATGAAAGCACTGCCTGTGGTGCCGCTTATATTAGCACCTCTTGGATTTTTATCCAACTTCAGGTTTGCTTTGAACATTTTATGCATATCTCTATATGTATATTAAAAATGGCATAGTGCCTTAAAACACAAATCTATGCAGACTGTTTGGTGAAGGAGCCAACGTTGCTCAAGTCTGAAGCTGTGTGTAGAGTTCCTCAGAGCAGCGTGAACTTCCCAGGGCCTCCTCACTGCCTTGGCTAAGGGTGGGTTGAGCAGTTCTGGAAGACAGTTGTGTGATATTTTTTGAGGAATAATTATAGGTAAGTTGCAGATACCTCTTTCTCGTTGTTTAGTGAAGTGTGTTGGAGTGTGCATTAGTGCTGGGTTTCAGTCACAGCCCAGCAGTCACGGTCCCATTCAGACGTAGGGGCAGTCTCAGCACACAAAGGCTTTCACTGCCACAAGGGCTGGTGGTTCACAGTCTATCATTGCCTTCTGTGACACAACGAACAGAAATGTTCACTGAAGCTGATATATGCATAGACATTGAGTTTGGATTATTAATGATACTTTTAATTATTAGTTATAACTGTGAGGGAGATGTGCAGGAAAATGGGAGTAAACAATTTAAGCAAAAAAGCTGTCACAGGGCACTGAAAACATTGAAGCTTAAAACATTTGCTATGTAAACTTGATTTGCATTATTTCACACCAGCACTGCAGTGTAAATGAGCAGTGTATGCTATGTGAGGTTCTTACAGTAATCCATTGTAATGATCTATCCTTGGCTTTAATAGATAGTGCAGCAATGCAAAATTTGCTGTAACCAGTACTGAGGATTTTTTTAGTCCTCAGTCTCTGTGTTTTAGTCTCATAGTTAAGCATCTTCAATAATAATAATTTTTGAAATTGATAGCATCTCTATTGGGACTTCCATCTGAGGATGTCTCGGGGTTTTCACAGCTATGCAGAAGTAAGCCCTACAATTTGCCCTTGAGGAGCAGATGGCTTTTTTCTATTACGGTGATGAGGAACTGAAACACAGTTCAGAAGCGTGTTTTATGATGCCAAGCTTGTTTTCAAAAGCAAGTTACATTTTGGGTGCTAGAATTCCATCAACTTTCAGTAGCTTAAAGCAATTTGAGTGCTTTGACCACCCTGTAACTTGTGTGCCATGAAGGGGCTTGGAGAGTACCAGAAGTCTGAGCTGAAATCAAACAGCAATCCTTTCTTCAGCAATTGATTTGGGGGTTGTCTGTTTCTTAATTTAACTGTTTTTCTAGCTCTAGAGGGATAAATGTGATAGAAAAGAACATGTTCTAAATCTAACCTCCTTGGTTTATTTTCCTGTACAGAGATGCCTTCGGAGCTCAGGAGGGGAGTATCAAAGTTGCCTTTTTGGCCAAACCCTGGATTTTTTTTTTTTTGATGCCTAATCTGGGTGTGCAGCTTCTTCTGAAGCTCATGGTGCTCAGTCTGTGTTGGTGGCACCCAAACCAGCTGGGATAAACTGGCCTCCTGTACTGGGCTGGCCACACTGCGACGTGCCCGTGGTGTGGAGGGAAGTACAGAGGGCCTGGGGAAGAGCCACCTGAACTCTCTGCACATAAGGGAGACAGAGGAGGGAGATTTTTTTCACTGGAGGGGAACCTGATGATGTTCTGTGTTGATAAACAGGAGGGTTTAGGTGAGGATGAACTTCAGGTCCAGGCCAGCAAATGTGGTGTCCATGCAAACCTTTCGTTCTTAAGAGAAAATGCAACTGGCTGGGGGATAGCCTGGGTTTGTGCAGCTCCTGCCCATGAAGGCTGACCCCCAGGGCTGGGGTGACTGGGCAGCTGAGCAGGCCTGTCCCTCTGCAACCCCTTCAAGTGCAGCTCTGCTCAAAGTCTGGCGGAAACATAATGTTTCCAAGTAGCTTTGGGCAGGAAGATGGAGGAAAGTGTTTTGCAGGGACTGTGAAATTGTGTCTCGTTGATTATATTTCTATTAGCAAAATAACTCTGAAATAATAAATATATCAACGTCATCAGTGTATGCTGGGATGGCAGTGCTGCTTCCTCCTGGCAATCTGTGATGTGCTGTTTGTCTCCTTTCTGAGAGATATCACACTCTTTTAAGACTTCATTTTATTGTTTTAGCTTCATGAGTATATTTCTGAACTTGGCTCATGTTATCTGGAAGACAAATAGAGAACGAATTATGATTTATACTACAGTTTAGCCAAATTGTTCTTATTAGAAGGAAAAATACATTTATTGAATGCATTGAGGCTGGAATTAGCTCCTCACTGATGATGATAAATGCTTGAAGTCCTGTAAACGTGCTGAACATTAAGTTGCTAAATTACTGTACCACTTTGAGATTGATTATCAAGAATGGCCCTTTAAGCTTCATGACCTGCACATATATCCTGAGGACTACTGACATCCTGAAGCTTCCTTAATGCTCTTTTTTTCCTAATTAAACTTTTATTGAATTTTCTTACCCTTTTAATACTTGTTTTGATTCTCTTATGCACAAGTGACAAAAGCCTTGCACTAGCCATGTGATTCTCTATTTTAGAACAGTCCCACTTTGCAGGATTAGCCATTTTTAATGACTTTAATCTCCTTTTTGAAAGTGATTTTTCTCATTCTGCTACATTCCTTTGATTGCATTAATGTAAAATTATTATTCTAACCATCATTGCCAGACATGTCACACCACATCTAAAATATATCTTCCCACTAAAATATGACTCTGGTAAAATACCTTAGAATTTCCTTCTCAGTTCATTATAGGTCTTTTCTTCAATTTAATATGGCAAGTTAAAATTAACAGGGCTATTTTTCATTCCATAAAGAGATTAATGATAATGAGTTTTCCCTAATTTCTTCAGTTTAGGCATTTAGTAATTTAGTATCTTGTTTGTAAGAAGTCCAGCCAGCTTGTTTCTGGGGCTTAAAGTTTCCTAATTCTTTTAAAATTGTAGAAGTATGAGAAAATGGTGCAATATAAAGAATCTAGAGGTTAAACATAAAAAGCGATAAAAGGTCCAAATCAAGCTAACAAGAGGAGACAATCTTTGCTTTCACCTGTCTATGTAAATGCTTCCATTTTTATTACAAATCCAGCTTTTCAATCTGAGAAATGTTAATTTTTTTTGAATCCAAATTATATGAGCACAGAAATGGCTTTGTGCTTCATTCACAAAGTAATACTAATACCAGCTTTCTTGGATTTTGTTTTCTGAATAGCCCAATATGTTTGAAGAGCAGCAGCTGGAGGGGAACTGGCCCTATTTGAATGTTGAGAGTGTGTTTTGAAGTAGATCAGTTCATTTTAGAGGAAAAAGAGACTTTCTAAAGATTTGTTCAGTTTGTGTGTTGGGCCAGTGTAATGGTTGGCATAAGTGCATGTGGATGTAACGAAGTTAAAGCAGTTGGCCCAGCCTGTGTTACCACTGGATTTGGCCCATTGCATGCACAGTTTCAGAGCTGAACAATGAAGCTTTATTCAGTGGGGCCGACTGGAGTGCTCTGGGTTCTCCCCGGTGCAGCCCCTTCCTCTGCGTGCAAGGCATGAGAGCAGTCTGACTGTGAAAGAGAAGGTATTTAAAATGCACCGTATTTTTAAAAAGAACTTCTGCAAATGGACATTTAAAATTATTTTAATTGCAGTCAGTAACCCCTAGCAGTAAGTAACACAATGGTGGAGTGCTTCTTCTCCTGTTGTTGTTTTTCTCCTCCCCCCTCCCCATAGAGAGCAGCAGCGGCAGCAAACGCAACATGTGCTGCCCTAGTTCAGGCCCAGCATCCCCCTCGTGCTCCCCTTTGTCTCCTTGCCCCTGGAGGAGCCCAGCTGGTGAGAGGAGGGAATTAGGCAGCCCTGAGCTACCGGCACCTCCCCGGGGCCCCTAATCCGGGCGCTGGCAGCCGGCTGCCTCCTTCCCTCCGACGGCCCGTGGCCGCAGGTCCGTGGGGACGGAGCCCCGGATACGGCTGGCGGCGGAGATGGGGGGATGGCGGGGGCTCCCTGGGGGCCGAGCAAAGCTGTGCTGGCAGCGGGGTGGGCGGCGGAGGTGGCTTAAATTGGGAACATGAGGCTTTGTTGCAGCCGCAGAGAGACAGAGCCGTTCATGGTCGGGGGAGTGAAGCCTGAGAAAAGTTTACGTAAAAAAAGCAGGAGCTCGTTGCCCGTGTTTTAGGTTTGGGCTCCGCCAGACTCGGAGGAGCTGGTCGAACACAAAGACCTTGAGCATCTTAGAAGCGCGGGTGCTTGCTGAGAGTCGAGGTGCATTTCGGGAGCAGGAAGAAGCGTGTTCCCGGTGTCCAGTATCGCTCTGGAGCAGGAGGTTTAGTTACATCGGGGAGTGGAGCTCTCTGGGGAGCACGGGGCGAGGGGGGTGGACGCCTGACCTGTGCATCCTGAGAAACTGGCATCCGTGCCGTGCGGGCAAAGTTGTTTGGGGTGTGAATATTTGGTTTAGTTTTTTTCCAAGGTAGCTCTTCTTTCTTTCCTGGGATGGAAAAGCAGGTCTTTGCCAAAGCAAACGGTGCCACAGGAGCTGCCTCGTACGGTGGTGATATCCTTATTAGCCGAGCCTTTCTTTGAGAGCTCCTCCGCTGTACATGTGCTCTCCTCCGCCTGGTGACTCTGTAGTTGGCAGGCACGAGGAGTGTGCGTGTGGCAGCCTACACACACAGTTGGGGATTTTTTTTATTGGTTTGTTTTAGTAAAAGCTGAAGTAGGAACATTAAATGTTTTATAAGGACAGTGTATCTCAAGAACCAGTTCGTTTTTGGAATCCTCAAATGTTTATGCGGCCAGCGCCTTCCCTCATTTACATGAACTTTATTTTTGCTCCATTCTGTGGTTTAGTTTTATATCAGACTAGTGGTGTTTTTGTTTCGCTCAACACCTCTGCATTTGTTGGGATTAGGGTATTTGAACTCAGCCTCTTCTGTTGCATATTAACAACTCTGTTAATGAAAGCTAACAACATTTTATGTATTTTTCCTAAAATGACGTTTTGCTGCTGGAGTTGGTGCTGGTTTTCGTTATGGTAATATCAAATTATAAAATATTTTCCAAAGCTTCATATTGAGCAAAGGAAGTAGTTATTGAAACAGAGGCTGGGCCACTGTTGGTTTATCCTGAAGTTGATTCTTTTGTGATGTCTTTATATGTCCAGTGGTGATTTTCCTGGGCTTTTTAAAATTTGGTTTTATACCAAAAGGACAACATTGCCTTTTACACAAGCGAATGTGGTAATGGTGCATATCTCTTTCCTGATTTTCTTCAGCTGCGTCAAATCTTATGCTTTTATTTCACCTGCATGTTTGACTCTGCCTTTTAGCAGCCTTTAATTCTGTTACAGTTTTGAGACAGAACTGAAGGATTTTGTTTAATGGAGATATTCCTTAAAATCATCTTAATGTAGCATTTAAAAGACCCACAAATTCACAGGTGATCACTTAACACTGTAGCTTTTCGAAATGTTTGTATTGCTTCATTGCACATTGTGTTTCGCTTTCTTTATTCATTGTTTATTGCTTTACAGTACAGTGAGCAGGTGTTAAACCTGCTAAAGAAAAATGCTTTTTATTAACACTAGATGTTGGCATATTTGTGAATTATGTGTACAAATATATTTTTATTTCTCTTTCTCAAACCTCCTTTGAAATTCAAGAGGGTTTTTGGGGGGTTTTTGAGTTGATTTTTTTTTTTTTTAATGCTGTAGTAGCAGAAGCCCATAGTGTTGTTGAGAGCTTTGTCCTTATTTCACAGATGCACTGGGAATTGTTTTTAATCTCCTTTCTGCTTTCCCATTACAGATGGTGATGACGACCCACAACTCTCCTGGGTGGCTTCATCTCCCTCCAGCAAAGATGTTGCATCACCCACTCAGATGATAGGAGATGGGTGTGATCTCGGCATCGGGGAGGAGGAAGGGGGGACTGGCCTGCCATATCCGTGTCAGTTTTGTGATAAGTCCTTCATTCGCCTGAGCTACCTTAAAAGGCACGAGCAGATCCACAGTGACAAACTACCTTTCAAATGCACCTACTGTAGCCGGCTTTTTAAGCACAAGAGAAGTAGGGATCGCCACATAAAGCTTCACACAGGGGATAAAAAGTACCATTGCCACGAATGCGAGGCTGCGTTCTCCCGCAGCGACCACCTCAAAATTCACCTGAAAACCCACAGCTCCAGCAAACCGTTCAAGTGTACTGTTTGTAAACGTGGGTTTTCATCTACCAGCTCATTGCAGTCTCACATGCAAGCTCATAAAAAGAACAAGGAACATATGGCAAAGACTGAGAAAGAGGTGAAGAAGGATGATTTTATGTGTGATTACTGTGAAGAGACATTCAGTCAGACTGAAGATTTGGAGAAGCACGTAATGACACGCCACCCACAGCTTTCTGAGAAGGCCGATTTGCAGTGTATTCATTGCCCTGAAGTATTTGTAGATGAAAACTCGCTGCTCTCACACATTCATCAAGCCCATGCCAACAAAAAACACAAGTGCCCTATGTGCCCGGAGCAGTTTTCTTCAGTGGAGGAAGTTTATTGCCACTTGGACAGCCACAGACAACCTGACTCCAGCAATCACAGCATCAGCCCTGACCCAGTCTTGGGGAGTGTTGCATCCATGAGCAGTGCAACGCCCGACTCCAGCGCATCGGTGGAAAGAGGTTCCACCCCAGATTCGACCTTAAAGCCTTTGAGAGGACAGAAGAAAACCAGGTCTGTTGACAGAGAGGAAGGCCAGAACTGGTCTAAAGTTACTTACAGCTGCCCATACTGCTCGAAGCGCGATTTCAACAGCCTTGCTGTTCTGGAGATCCATCTAAAGACCATTCATGCAGACAAACCTCAGCAAAGCCACACGTGCCAGATCTGCCTTGATTCCATGCCTACACTGTACAACTTGAATGAACACGTGAGAAAAGTGCACAAGAACCATGCCTATCCCATGATGCAGTTTAGCAACATTTCTGCCTTCCACTGTAATTACTGCCCGGAGATGTTTGCAGATATCAATAGCTTACAGGAGCACATCCGTATTACTCACTGTGGCCCAAACGCTACCCCTCAAGATGGCAACAACGCTTTCTTCTGTAACCAGTGCTCAATGGGCTTTCTGACCGAAGCAACCTTGACTGAGCACATTCAGCAGACTCACTGCAATGTAGGAAATTCAAAATTGGATTCCCCTGTCATTCAGCCAACACAGTCTTTTATGGAAGTTTATTCATGCCCTTATTGCACAAACTCCCCCATTTTTGGCTCCATCCTGAAGCTTACAAAGCATATTAAAGAAAACCACAAGAACATTCCTCTGGCACACAATAAGAAGTCAAAAGCAGAGCAGAGTCCAGTTTCTTCTGATGTTGAAGTCTCATCCCCTAAAAGGCAGCGGCTTTCTGCTAGCGTAAACTCAGTGTCTAATGGTGAATACCCATGTAATCAGTGTGATCTAAAGTTCTCAAATTTTGAAAGTTTTCAAACCCATTTAAAGTTGCATTTGGAGTTGCTGTTGAGGAAACAGTCTTGCCCTCAGTGTAAAGAAGACTTTGATTCCCAGGAGTCTCTTCTGCAACATCTCACTGTACATTACATGACAACTTCAACTCATTATGTATGTGAGAGCTGTGACAAACAGTTTTCTTCAGTGGATGATTTGCAGAAACATTTGTTGGACATGCATACTTTTGTGTTGTATCACTGCACCCTTTGCCAAGAAGTTTTTGATTCCAAGGTATCTATCCAAGTGCATCTGGCAGTCAAGCACAGCAATGAAAAGAAGATGTATCGTTGCACAGCCTGTAACTGGGATTTTAGGAAGGAGGTGGATCTCCAGATCCATGTGAAGCATAGTCACTTGGGAAATCCATCAAAGTCTCACAAATGCATCTTCTGTGGTGAGACCTTTAGCACAGAAGTAGAACTGCAGTGCCACATCACAACCCACAGCAAAAAATACAACTGCAAGTTCTGTAGCAAAGCTTTTCATGCCATCATCTTGCTCGAAAAGCACTTGCGGGAAAAACACTGTGTTTTTGATGCGAGCGCTGAGAATGGTACAGCTAATGGCATGACCCCAACAAATAAGAAGGCAGAAGGGGCAGATATCCAGAACATGTTGATGAAGAATCCAGATACTTCCAACAGTCATGAAGCCAGTGAGGATGATGTAGATGCTTCTGAGCCCATGTATGGCTGTGACATTTGTGGGGCTGCCTACACTATGGAGGTCCTCTTGCAGAACCATCGCTTGAGAGATCATAACATCAGGCCTGGGGAGGATGACTGTTCTAGGAAGAAAGCAGAATTCATCAAAGGTAGCCACAAGTGTAATATCTGCTCCAGGACCTTTTTCTCGGAAAACGGCCTGAGAGAGCACATGCAGACCCATCGAGGCCCAGCTAAGCACTACATGTGCCCCATCTGTGGGGAACGGTTCCCGTCACTCCTGACCCTGACGGAGCACAAAGTCACTCACAGCAAGAGTTTGGATACAGGGACATGTCGGATCTGCAAAATGCCGCTGCAGAGCGAGGAGGAATTTATTGAGCACTGCCAGATGCATCCAGATCTCAGAAACTCCCTCACCGGGTTTCGCTGCGTTGTCTGCATGCAGACAGTCACCTCCACCCTGGAGCTGAAAATTCACGGGACATTCCATATGCAGAAATTGGCAGGAAACTCTGCAACCTCGTCACCCAACGGCCAGGCCTTGCAAAAACTCTACAAGTGTGCGCTGTGCTTGAAGGAGTTCCGGAATAAGCAGGACTTGGTAAAGTTGGATGTGAATGGCCTTCCCTATGGCCTGTGTGCTGGATGCATGACCAGGAGCACGAATGGACAGTCTTCGGGCTTGACTCCACAGGAGGTGAATGAGAGGCCATGTGGCAGTCTGAGGTGTCCAGAGTGTAGTGTCAAATTTGAAAGTGCTGAAGACCTAGAGAGCCACATTCAGGTAGACCACCGAGACCTGACACCTGAGACTAGTGGCCAAAGGAAAGGTACCCAGACGTCCCCTGTTCCCAGAGTAAGTACAGCTGAATTTAAACTGTTTGAGGGATAAAATGTAGACCTTCAATGTGACAACTGATCTGATGTTTTGTTTTGGTTTGTTTTTTTTTTAAGCAGTCACACTGTGACTTTACCAGATTAATTGTGCTTCTAAAAAACCCAACAAAACAGGAGGAAGGGTGATGCACATAGAAAAATTAAAAGTTGTTCAGCCTCGCAGGCTCAATGATTCCTAGTGGCAGCACATCAGATTTTTTTACCATAGATCTGCCCTAGATCTAGCAACAGAGAGCTAAGGCACTTGAACAGTGGAGACTGAGTTTGTCCATGAGCTCTGATTCTACTGAACTGGCAGATCTGGAAAAGCTGGGGCAATTTAATGAAAAAAGGAGATGCTGAGTACTCAAAACAACAACAACAAAATCTAATCTGTCATGTATGAGGAAGGAGATTATTTTTTACTAGGGAAATAAAAATGAGCAGGAGGATACAGGAATTTTTGAGGAAAAATGTAGTGAATTCCACCATATCCCCTAAATTGTCACCTAAAACAAACTACTGTGCTAAAGAGCTTGTCCTTATGGATGTCTGTCAGAGTGAGTGGTTTGATGTTACTTGGATGTCTGTGTGCATACATGTGTGCATGCATGTATGTGTGTATGATTTTGAAAGAACCTGCTTCATGGCCCTTCTGTAAGTTTAGTTTTCTTAGCAAATCTGGACATTGTTGTCTAATGCAGATCACATGTAAGTGTGCTGTCCTTGACTGTTCACAGATAGCCTGCTTTCCCATTTCTGAGCTTACAAGTTATTTGGGAACATGCAGATCCAAGTAAGGTTCCAGAAGCCTACTTGGGAGAGTAATATCATTTGCAGTTTATAGTCTTTTAAAATTATTTGTTGACGTTTTGGTTCAAGAATGGGCCAAGTCAGTCCTTCCTCTGTCAGGAACAGATGGAATGAGAAGTGGATTTTGGAAATCTTCTCAGGAGACCAACAGCAGACACATCTGAGTATTGATATCATCTGACATTTTTAATTAAACATGATGGGGTGAGATTTTCAAAAGTATCTAAGGAAATTAGGCACCCAACTCCTAATGAATAATTCCAGCTGTAGAGATGCCTGTTTATGTCAATCTGCTAATTAAAGCACCCATAAACACATCTTACTGAATTAAAAGAACCTGAAAATACCATTCAACTAGAACACCAGAGGCTCAGTAAGTAAAAGGAGACCCTAAGTATGTGCTGAGGATGTAGGCTGAGATGCCTCCAGCAGAGCTGGTGCAGGCTGTGTCCCGGCAGGACGCGTCACCTCTGGTCGAGCTGGGCTGTGCAGGGACACACTGGCACTGCCTCAGTGCCCTGACCCAGGCTCCTGAGACAATCCCACAGAAACTTCAATTTCTTTTATATTTTTTTTTCTGTTAGTAAAACAACTGGATGTTTTTCCCTCTGGGTGTGGTGAATGTGTGACTAAGCCTCCAGGCACACACACCTAATTTTGCAGAAGAATGAGGAATGGAAATATCCCTCCTTTGGTGTGATACCTTCTGAGATTTCAGCTGAGACTCTGGCTAGGTCATTGTCCTTCCTCCTCCTCAGGTCTTTATTTCCTTCCAAATTCTTTAAAACACCTCTGTTATCTTAGTAGGTCTAATTCATATTGCTGTGCCTGTAGCCTAAAGTATTACCTTTCTCTTCCTATGAGCTGGCAGAACACATTGCCGTTTTCTGTCTTATTTCTTGCTTTAACTCCTACTCAGTGACAGCTTCCATACTTGTTCTCTCAGGGAAAGTTTAAAGCTCTTCAATAAGGTAAATGCTTTGGATTTCATCCCATGAGGAAAGTTCTGAGGTCCTTTGAAGAAGATAATGAAAAGTCAGCATTTGTGGTGATGGCAAACGGTACCTTCAACCTGTGTCTATGGCCTGCACATATGCTAATATCAGAGACCTTTGTGGTATGCATCCCAGGAACAGATATATTGTTATTAGGAATAATTCATTATCTTACCCTTCAGTTTAGGTACAAGACCTGAATTCTGATATCAGTTCACTTGAAAACTATTGGTGTTTCACTCAGGTTTCTTAAGGCAATGAGTGCCCTTTGTGTCTGCCTGGTACAGGGATTTTCAAAGAATTATATTGTCTTTTAAATGATGATATATCTCTGTATTTCAAGAATAGCATTTACTTAACTTCACTGGCTTCATAGCAAAGCTAAGCAAGTTGAACATGATCTCTCTTGTCATCTTGTAATGTGCTGTGCACAGTAAAATACCACTTTACCGGAGCAGTGTTTAGCACACAGTGCATGTAATCTGCACATGTCTAGAGAAGAGCTACTTCTCTCCACTTCTTGAACACTTCTACATTTCTTTTTTCAAACACCTTATTGATTTTTCTTTCTTAAGTGGAAAAACAGATGAAGATTAGGATGAGGTTCAGTCAGAAGGAAAATATAGGTAGACTAGATTTTTAGAAAGGAAGAAAATAAATATTAGCGCTTGATGAACAAAGAATGTTCAGGAAGAAAAAAGAGAGCAGGAGAAACGGAACAATTCCTTTTTATTAAAGTTTATGTATATGTGCAAGTGCGTATAGCACCACAAAGGAAGTATGACTATTTTGTTATATTTTGGTTTCACTTTTTACTATTGAATTATTCGAGATTTTATTCTGAAAATCAGTTGGAGACACCTAAATGAGCATTGAAAACCACTTAAAATTGCTTGGCAGTTTTGGAGTTTGGTTCTTTTTTATCCATAAGAATGAAAGAAAAGTAATAACCCTTAAAAATCCTGCTGCATTCTGTCTTCCTCTTGCAATTTAGAATGGCAAAGAAATGGGAAGAAATATCTGGGAATTGATCACCTTTGTTTCTGGATGCCTACCTAGGATCCAGTCATGTTGGTCAGTAAGATAGATTCCTAGGCAGGCAAAGTTTTTGCCTTGTGCATATGGCAACACCCACTTTGGAGGATTTGTTTTTAGGAGATTTTAATTCAAGTCAGTAGTCTTCTATAAGAAGCATCACTAGGAGCAATAAATAAAATACATCTTAGTAGCAAAAGATTGCTCTAACATCAATTTGTGTTTAATTCTTATAGTTTTACATAGGCTATTCTGTTTGGATAGGACTAAAAAGTTTTGGTTTTTTTTCAGATAAGCATCACTAGTAGAGGTACCATTCAGTATCTGATACATGTATAGTTCAAGACCTTTTTTCATTCTATTGAGATCTCATCAGAGGTAATGCTTTCCTGTTTTTCTGAACTTATTTCTGTGCATGGCACCTTCAGTTTTGAATACATTTTATTAATTCCTTTTCACATCCTTTCTAAGGGAATGTGCATAACTCGAGAAACGTAACTGGTTGTTTATTATTGAGATTTCTCATTTCCCAATATTGGACACAGTCACATTTCAAGCAGTTCTTACTTTTATACAGATTTATCCTTATTTTGTACCACAGGTATCATGAACACTGCTTGTTTAACGTTGACAATGACAAATGCTTAGAGTTCAGTTAAGTTTTCATCTTGAATGGTGTTGCTATTTTTAGCCCACCTAGGTTATTTGGACTGAAGAAGCAAAGGAGGCAGCATAGAAAGTTGGAAGAATAAACCCTATTGTGTTCCTTTACTCAGTTCCTTTTCTCCTGCACACTTTCTTGGACTCAATTCCTTCTCTTTGTTCTCCCCCACACCCCTTCTCTTCCCTTGTAAATCCACTTGAGTGGAGGAATATTTTCTTTGTAGAACAGGAAACCATTTCCAGATTTAAAGGAGGATAGTCTGGAAAACCCAGGAGAACAATAGATACTTCAGAAAAGAAAACAGAACCCTCTGTTGTTATTAGTACGATTTTGTGCCAAGACTAGAATTAAATATCTTGACTTAATAGGGATTGAGCTCTCAGCTGAAAGTCTGCTCATCTGATCTCTTTTGTCATCTAGATGCCATCACCTAGACTGTGTTAGCTCCTCAGAGTGTGGCCATCTTTGTTGTCATGGCTTTTGAAGATAAAACTTATGAAAAGGATAACCGATCCATTAATAATGTTCATGAAGCAGAAAAAGGTAGTAGAAGACCATATTTGGTAGCAGAACTAATATAACCTGATATTAAAACTAGTGCTTCCCATTTACTGGTAATGGAAGTGTGTGACGTTCTTTTAAAGACAGTTATTAATGAGCCAAAAAATCAGCTCTTCCTCCTCTTGCATGTACATTTGTGTGCTAATTTGGCTATAGTTATTTTGAGACCTGTATGAGGCCATTTATTAACCTCATTCCGTATCAAGTGGGGTGCCTTGTCACAGGAGGCCTTGGTTGAGGTGCTCTTTTGCATGCATGGGTCTCAGTTGAGGCTGAAGGTAATACTCAGAGGAAGTCTGAAATCTGCCATCTTCTTTGAGAGGTGCTCATGCCAAGCAGGGTGTGAAATGGTGTGGAGGAGTTTGTGCTGGGTCTGTGGATAAACAAGGACATCCTGTCTCCAGATCTGTTAGTAAGTAGCTTTCAGAAGCACTGAATCAATCAAAAAATTTATTCATTTGTCTGTGTTTAATGTAACTTTAAAGGTTTGAAATAGAGTCAGGCTAAAATATTGTCCTCTTTAGCTAGTTACTTACGGAACCCTCATAACAGAGATAAGCTTTGGATGAGGCACAAAACTGAGCTTTGAAGTTTTAAAGAAGAGGAAGGTTTCAAGTTTTACATGTGACCACATGAATCAGCCACTGCCCAATCCCATTTTTCTCTTTCAAGATTTTCTGTGTTTTGTTTTGTTTTTAAAGTTAGGAGCCCTCAGCATGTGTATGCCAGTGTGTTTGAGAGGTCATGTGTACGTATGTGTGCTGTGCTTGTCTGCCAGAATAGATTCCCCAGAAAGAGTGCTGCAGAAATCCAGCTGCTTTTCCATTAACAGCCTTGATTTCCGAATGGACTCCAGGAGGATACTTTCTTGAGCTGCCTAGGGATAACTAGCCAATCCAAACTATTTCCTTTTATGTGGTTGGCTGTGTCAGCTTTTGACCAATGGAGAATAACCTTCTCCCTATTAGCATGTTAATCACCCATTGTTATTTTAGCCTAGAAAGCCCTGCCTATGTGCAAACACACACTGGTACAGAATTCATGGAATACACGTAACATCCATAGACTGGTGCATTTGTTATTATGGTATTACAGCATGTTCATTAACCTCCAGCAGGCTAACTTGTTGCCATTGATGACACGGGAAGTAGTTAAGAAGCTCTTGGCAGCACCTAATTTGTTCTTTCCTCAGCAGGTGCTTGAGGAAATTGGATCCCATGCACAGAGGGGGTGGCAGCAACTCCCCTGTCTAACTCAAAACTTCTTACTTATTACTGCTGTCCTAAAAATGGGATTCTATATGTGGATATGGGGTGGAGGCTGTATGAAAAAGTGATGTGCATCTAAAAGTACACAAAAAATACCCACAAAATGTTTTCCTTCTAAAAAGTTCAGAGGGTGTTGCTTACTGAGTTGAGTTTCTCAGTGCTGTTGGCTTGGGGTTCTCATCCATTGCTCAGCTAACTGAGCTGGTGGCCAGTGTGCTGAGGTGTCACGTGTGTTCTGCTGCCATCAGCTCGAGCCGTAAGGTTATGCACTGCATGCTCCTGCTCCTGCCTAGTGGCAAGTGTTGCAGTAGGAATTATTTCCAGAAAGAAGAAGGCACGAAAGGACCAATTTTCTAAATTACACATCAAAAGATGTCTATTTAGACAGCATATTCCCATGCAGTAAATGAGCTGTACATTAGACCAGAGCACCACACTCCTGCTTTGGGAAATAAGAGTTTTTGCAAGTGTACAAAAGCTTAGCATTCATGGGTTTTGTGGGTTTGTTTTTTTTTTTTTTTTTTTTTTTCTGACTTGGATGTCTAACTTGTCAACATGCATTTTAATTTCTGCAAATGGTTTCATGGATTTTTTCCTGTCATGTTGCAGAAGTACATGTACCACTGTCAATCTGAGTGCAAACCTCATTTTCCCTGTTTGAATAAATGGTTCATGTAATTGCTTCTTCACACTGTCTCCTGACTTCTGCATCTAGGCCTCCCTGGTTTGACTTTGAGATGGAGAAAATATAAACAGATTGTGCTAGGAAACAGTTCTTTTGTGGTAATGCAGTTTTTCCAGGATTTCTGATGGGAGACCAATACAAAATGCATTTTTTTTTGTTCACTTACCCATGTAACTGTAGGTGCTTTACCTACTGTGTTTTGAGTTTAACAAAAGGTGGAATTTTTTGAGAAAGTTGATCTTATTCTGAAAACAGTTATTTTTCTGTCTTTTGTTTCACTCTGTGGGAATTTTACTGCAATGGGTTAAATGACAGGAACAATCTCATTACGACTCAAGTACTCAGATTTTCAAGTACTGTAATTTGAAATTTTTTAAGTTGAAATTGAAATTTTTTCCTAAAGCAGGTTGCTAATTAGAGATTGTGTTTATGGTCCCAGAAAAGCCTGGTCTGGGGATATATGAGCAAAACAGACCTCGGTGGAGGAAATTTGAAGCATGTAACATGCTATATTCATGATCACACTTGCCTTATGCTACAGTGCAGTTTTCTCTAATCTCTTTTTGGTTATTAAACAGAAAAAGACCTATCAATGCATCAAGTGCCAGATGACCTTTGAGAATGAGAGAGAGATACAAATCCATGTCGCTAACCATATGATTGGTAAGACATTCTTTACACTAGGCCACTCATTGGCTGCTTGTTTTTTACTACTCTTTGAAATTCACTATACGAATTACTTGTTAATATTCATGCTGTAATTTATTTTTTTATTTTTCAAGGAAAATGATTTTGATGTAATGATTCTTCAAAGCTTTTTAAATATGTGGTTATAAAAGTGTTACTACTGAGTTTTTTTCCTTATCCTTTTGAGTCCTCATGTAGCATTTTCATTTATATTAAAATCAAACTTTTGACAGTATCTTCCATTTGATAGCATAAATTCCTCTCTATCTACGTAAAAAGTACTTGCTAGTTGTCAACCACTTAGGAGCAATTATGTTTCAATTTTGTATGTCATGACATTGAATAGATGTAACTGCTAGCATTTTCCCAGCTAAGTGTGGTGAATTCCTGAGGAACACTGTCAAAACAAAACACTTACAGTTATTTCAATGGGTTTTTTTCTTTTTCCAACAATTCTGGACTTCAGGAAGCTCAACTTTTCAGACATGCAAGTGTTTTAAAATTCAGTGCTTTCTGCCTTCTACTACAGTCCTGTTGCAGGAGTTAGTAAAAGCGTTATTGTGATCTGGTGGGTTGTATTTCTGCTGCAGCTGTATGATTGCTTTTCTGAAAGGTTTTTCTTGTCTGTACAGATGTTATAAATATATGTGTTGGCCCAAGAGGTCAGTTTATTTTGATGCATAGACCACAAGGAGTTATTTACATATGTATAGGCACATGTTGGGTGAGACCCTTCAAGGACCCTACAGTGCTCTCCATTGTGTCTCCTACCTTCACATGCAGCATTTATCTCCCATAAGCCTAATGGCTTTCCTTCAACAATTTTACATTTAGGAAATTATTGTCCCGTCAATTCAAGTATGTAACTCCTGTTAGCTTTGAAGTGGATTATGCATAAATACCAGAAAGAGAGAGAAATGTGGACTGACAGTCTTCAAACCCTCACCCCCAAATGAAAAATATGCATGTCAGTCACAATAATTTTCATCCAAGAGCCAGGCAGGAGTTTTAAGTTAATGTCAAGCAGGTTAAGATGAAGATATCTAAAAATGTTTGCTTTTGTAGCAGGTGCTAATGTAATCTCTTGTTTGCAAGCTTGAAGAGTGAGATCCTTATTAATTGGACCATAGTGATTTCATGTAGCTCCCCCCTAGATTTTTCTTTAAGAAGGAAGTCCTTAGGCAAGCTTAGCACTTGTTTCAACTTAATTTGTGATCCAGTACCTAATAAATGATTTTTAAATACAAAGGTCTTGAAATGCCAAGTTAAGGTTCTGCTTGATTTAAGAGGGGAATCACTTTTCCTTTTGGAAAGACATAATTTTTTCATTTTCCACTAACTGATATGTGTAGTTTATATATGTAGGTCCTCAAATTAGTGCTGTCTGGAATCATACACAATTCTCTACGTGACCTTACAAGGTTTGCTATTAGTACTGTAGGAAAACAACAGGAGTAGAAGGCATAGAAGGATGAGAAAAGTGTGGTGCTGATGAATACTGTACCTGTTATTTCCTTGAAGCTGTACGTAAGTTATTATACGTATTTGGAAGAACTCTGTAAAAATACAAAGGTGCACATGGGCCCGGTTCTGTACACCTAAGACATTGTAAATACCAGGACATGGTAAGAAAATGTGTGATTATTCCATTGTGGTGTCGTGTCTTCATATTGCTTTGCTGAGGTATGGTCTGAGGATGTGCATTAAGTTCAGGTCACTACTTCTTTTAATAGTGCAGTTTAGGAAAGAGAGCAGTATAGAAACCTGTAATAGCCAAGATTCCTCCAACTCTGGGTGTCTTGGTTCACAGGGCACTTGGGCCCCTTCTCCTTCAGGACATGCAAGTGCTTCCGAAAAGGTGTTGCCAGTGAGTTTGCTCACTTGTATTTGTTGGTATTTTTTCTTTGCTAGGGAATACTGAAGGGAGAAGAAGAGGCTAGATGTCACCATTTCTTCAGCAATAAATGCTATGCAGATTTTTGGTGTTAATTTGCGTAGTTCTGAGTTGGTAATAGTAAGGAGAGTGTTGGACTGCGTCTTGGGCTTGCTCCTGTGCCCTTTGATGACAGCCTGAGAGCCTTGTTGCCTTGTTCAGGCCTCAGGAGAGACATGACTCCTTACTGCTCAGGCTGGTTCCTCACTTATAAAATAAGAGGTGCAAGAGTTTCCCTGCTCTGTGTTAGATCGAGTCTAGCCAGATGGGCAGTGAGAGACAGAAAACAGGGTAGCTGTTTCTGCAGCCCGGGTCGGTTTCACAGGGATTTTTAATGTCATCGTTGTCAATGTAAGATCTACTGAGGAGGATTTGTTAGTGCTGGGGGGACACTGAGATCTCAGAGTGATCATACAGGGCTTTGGGGCACAGGTGGGGCTTGCTCTCAGACTGTGTGTCCTCAGGAGCTTAGGGCTGGCCTTAACTCAATGAACTTGTATCTGTCTAAAGTGAAGGTGTCTGGTTTAATATAGTCATTGAGATGCTGTCTGGGGAAAATGAATGATTGATACCAATCTAAGATAAGAGTTTGACTAGGATAAGCATTTCCAGGGAGAGATTTTTATCTCTCTTTTGAATTTGAGGTGAGCCAAGACAATGAAGTTAGCCTTGACGTGTAATTTTTAGGTAAAAAATCCCTTGGCTTTGATAATCCAAGTCCTCTCAGCAGCACTTTCTTCTCATACTTTGAGAAACACAAAATCAATAGTTGAGATATCCTAAGCACTTGCTTAGAGTTTTATTCTGCTCAAGTGACTGTCAACAAAGGAATCCCTCCTCTGTTGCAGCTATACTTATTAAGTATGAGTGTCCATAATATGATTAAAGAATTCAATTGTTTCTGACATCATAGTCTTAAAAACTGCTTCCAGTTAAGTTGACTGTGCCTCCCTTTTCCCTCCTCTCAGCTCCTCAGTCTGGAGTCAGAGGCCCTGTTCATAATTCATGGAGGTAGGGGGCTTATTTTTTTCAAAGCATACGCAGGGAATTTCCAGTGCTACTCCCACACACTGCTTTGAAAAATTACCCTTCTGCACTCTAGCCCTTCACATCCTGTGCACAAACACAGAGGCACATTGGGTCCTGCACGAGGTCCCCAGGGAAGGAGCAGGCTGGATACATCCCCAGAGGAGGGAAACGGGAGATGTTTTGTTTCAGTTTCACTGGGGCCAGTGGAAGGGCTCTATGCAGCAGAACAGACCTCCTCAGCTGGGGTTAGCCAGGAAGGAATCTGTTAAGGAAGCTTTTCAGCTGGTGGAAGGGGGGCTGTTCTGGTTGGAATTTTTAGAGAGCAGTGGTCTTTGAAACATTGCACCGATTGGGGCTCCTTTGAAACATTTCCATGCCCACAGAAAGGGGATCCCCCTTTGAAACATTTACAGGCATTGGGGAGTCCACCTGGGACTATATCAAAAACTTTCAGTAGTTCTTGCAGCCTCTGTACTTGCTTACCTCCTGTTGCGCTGACCTGGCAATGTTTAAAGCTTCTCCCCCTCATCTCCCCACCTACCACTGCCTCTGATGTGCCGTCTCTATTAGATGCAGGGGAGGGTGGGCGTTCGTGGCCGTGGGCTCTACGGGGGGCACTGAGCAGCCATGGCAGCAGCCAGGAACGTGGAAATCTGTCAGTGCAGCCTCTCCCCAGTGGCTGGGGGAGCTGTGGAACTTCAGTCTCCATCACGGGGTCACTGCTGAGTCCCCATGGCAAATGAGCAGTGGCTGCTCCCATCGTGCACTGCCACGGGAAACCCACTCAGAGCCCTGCACAGGGACCTAAGGATTACACCCAGGGTTTTCATGTTGGGTTTTTACAGCTATGCTATTCCTACAGCCAGGCTGGATGCCCTAATTAATAATTTTCAGGGTGCACAAAATTCCACAGACTTGTTCTCCAAGTGGGTCAGTTCGCCCAGTATCAAGGGGAAGCACATTCAGATCCCTGCTGGAGTTCTCAGCTGTTTGGATAAGAGAAGTGGCCATAGCAGTACTTCTCTCTATCTCGATTAGATGGGGGATGTTTTCCATTTAATGTTCAAAGAAGATGAGTAACTGTCCCAACCCTTCTGTCTCCCATTCTTTCCTGGCAAACATGCACAGGAAACTCAACTGGGGCTCAGTTAGTGCTGGGAACACACCAATTCCTGGTTTGTGCTCTAACATTGGGATTGCTCTAACGTTCCTTCTGGCTCTGGCTCCGAAGGAGTGCAAGCGTTAATGGGGTCATGGGAGGCTGTCTGAGTCCTTGGAGCTCAGCAGAGCCCTGCCCTGATGCTGCTCCTGTCCTTACCTGTGCAATTGCCAGTGCTCCCAGTCCAGATTCCCGTCTGAACACTGGTGAGCAGCGAGGGAGGGAGGGGCTGGGCTGGATGTGCTGCAGTGTGTGCGATGAGAAGCATGAGGCTCTGTCTGTGCTTTGGGAGCCACTGGGGACGAAGGAGAGTGCTGAAGGCAAAGCTTCCAGAAGTCACAGTGAAATTGTTCTGTGGCCTGGTTCTTGAACTGCAGCCTGGACAAACACCTCTCTGCTTGATGTGTTGGGGACAAGCAAGTTAAACACTGTGTTTGGAGGAACGGGGAGAGTTTTCAGAGGACTGCCCCAAGCCATGGCATATCATACATACATTGTATGTAGCACAGGACTCCCAAGGATCTTAATTACCTTTCCTGCCCTTGGAGATCATGTTTCAAGTTCTGGAAACACTCTGCCAGATTTAAACACAAAGAGAAGGGGAAACATCCATTCACAGTTACATTTCTTTCAAATGCATACCAGTGTTCTAAACAAAAAATGACCAACTATAGATTTGTTATTTTGTTAACATTTTAAAATAATGAAATATTTAAAAATAATGAAATCAGTTGGGTGTTCATAAGAGGCCAAACTGAATTAATAACTATAGAAATAATTTTCTAAAAAGCAGCAATTTAGAAAGTTGATTTTATGTTTGGAAGAATTAGCAGTTGATACCAATCTCCATCACTAAGATGAAACCAGCACAGGGGTGAAGGGGTTGAGATAGTACTCAAAATCAAGCATAAATCATATATTCCCAGTTATGTTTTCCTCTTCTGTTTAAAAATTGAAGCAAACAGTTTTTTCTTTTGATTTATGTTTCACAGTTTCCATAAATTCAGATCTTAACAAAATTGCTAATTTATATATTATGTGAATAAAAATTCCGACTCATTTTGGATTGTCTTGAATTCCTACCTGTCACAGTAGATTCTGAGTGCGTGACTGTCTAACAAGGATGTAGGTAAGCATTGTTTTTGCAGAAATTACTTTTATACATGTAAAGAGACCAGCGCTGGGTACCTCTGATGAGGATGGGAAGTGCTTCTGATACTCAGGCCTGATCTTGTGAAGCACTTTGTTCCTCTTTCTCACTGAGTTGAGGACAGCAAACTTTTCAGAATCTTTCTTGTAATAAAACATGTTTTATTTTATGTGAAATAAACGTTGTCAATATTGGAAGAAGGGCATCTTTAATGCTTGTGAAATTCCTATTTTTTTCCTGCACATTTTGTTTCACACAATGCTTGAATTCTAATTGATTTAAAGTTTAAGGGTGCTGTTTGTGTTCTAAAAATGACTGGATGTGGCACGTAGTGGCACAGTCTAGTTGACAAGGTGGTGATCAGCCAAAGGTTGGACTTAATGATCTCAGAGATCTTTTCTGATCTGAATGATTCTGTGATTCTGTTTGGTAACATACTGTTATGACTGTGTCCTGAGACAAAACTGTTCAGTTCTTTAGAGAAACTCTTCAGATCTAAGCACTGCTGTTAGTTAAAGCATCTACATTGTAGCAATGATGATGACATTGTAAAGCACTATCTTGGTAATAGCTTTTAGGCATTAAGGCAAATAAAAATGTGCCAGATTGTTTTTTAAGCATTACTTGCAAATTATCAACAGGAACATATTTCTGAACTCAACAGCTGAATGTGTGAATTAATTATAGACACATTAGGAACTCAGAAATATTTTTTTAAACTTTGATGTTTGTAAATCATATTACAAGTAATTGCTCTTTTAATGCAGAAATGAAGGTACAACCTTCATATATTTACTCAGTGCTTGCTTCAGTATCCAGTTCTATGTGGAGTTGCTTTAATAAAGAATATGTACTAGACTTTTATTTTTGTAAGTACACCAAAGTGTACTTACCTTAAAAGGTGAAGAACATACATGATGTCTCCACACGCCCATGAGAGCCTTAAACCCAGGGAGTGCAAGTGCCGTGGGGTGACCGGAGTCCTGGTGGTGCTGCCACAGGAGACTTTGCCCAGGTGGGGATTGTGGCTGGCTCGGGCTCTTGGGCAGAAGGATCTGCTCCTGTCAGTAAGGTCCTCCTGGCATTTTGTCCGACTCTAAGCCCTGGTTAGGTATTTTTGCATTCATTACTTTTAGCATTAACCACTTGTACAAGTAATTAAATGTTGTAATTAGTATAGTGTATTAAAAGCTAGAAATGTTTCATTTTACAAGTCACACTTTTTAACAGCGTAGCTGTCCTGAAAGCCAAGTTGCCATTGCTAACAGACAAAAGCTACTCCCTTTAGTATAAAACAACACTGGCCTTTAATATAATTAATATAATTATCTATTACTTAGTTGGTTTCTTACTTTGAAACTAGTTTCAAAACATTATGGTTTTACTGTTCCTTCCTTTCTAAGGCTGGAAAACTACTTATCCAAAATCTTAATAATTTTATCCAGTTGTACTGTGCATATGTGGCCTCCTGCAATTGTTATCTATGCATATTTGTTCACACAAATTACTCCATTTCATGAGAATTTATTTATTTTTGCTTGTTTATCTATCAGGAAAGAAATAACATTTCCCTTAATGTATTCATTCACATATTCCTTTTGCATTTTTCATTTCATTTACAACTTGGTAATAGTAGTTCAGTTTTCACTGACATTTTTATAGCTGCTATGACAACATTCCTGTTTTGCATGATACATGCATAATCGGCTGTGATCACAGTTTTACATTGCTTTCATTCTTTCTTAACCATGTTAAGATTCCTTACAGCCACCAAACTCAATTTTCATATGCAGTGATGATTACACCTGTTTAAACATTTTCCTGGTAGTTTCATATTTATTCATAAAGGGAGCAGTTGATACAGCACCTTTTCTGCAATCAGTCTGAGTTCTAAGTGTGATATTTCTTCAAAGTTATCTTTAGCAAGCACCTCAATCTAGCCCCACTCTTTCAACATCAGTGCAGCACAAAAATGCTATTTTTTAGTAAACTTTGCTCTGTGTAGAAGTAATTTTTCTGAATGTGTAACTTGGTCTTCATTTTATTAATGAACCTTGAAAACTGTTTATGTTTGTATTTAAAAGTCTGCAGAGGTGCTTTCTACCTTATTCTCAGATATTTGATATGTGCAGGGCCCTGTATTTCTAAATTTACAAACAAATTTCTTAGTCCACTCTTTGCTAATCTTGAATATAGAAAAGAAAGCAGGTCCTCACCATATGGGGCTTGGGTTTTCCCTGCAGATGGCAAAATGACTCTGCTTTCTGGTGGAGAGGTCAGCACCCCTCTGTGCCCTACTTTTAAGGAAAAAACCACCAGAATATATCTTGTGAGTGGAGGAGGGAAAAACCCACCACCATTTCTAGGTGTAGTCTTCAGGCTTCACATAAGTAATGTTTTCAGGATGTTGTCCTTTTCCTTATGTGGGACTAATGTCTGTATCAGTTATGTCCTTAAAATCTAGATGTTGATGATTTCTTTAAGGGAACTTACTAACAGATAACAGTTTTATCTGGATAAAGTAAATGTTATCCCCATTTCTTCTTTATTTGCCAAATGAATGTATTGGTTTGGAAACATCAGGTACCAGTACTACCTTTCTTGACTGACAGAAAGATTTTTGTGTGTTTTTGTGAAAGACAGATGATACATGAGAAGTGAGTAAGGAACAAAGGAATGAATGTTTAGTGAAACTGGAAAAACCTGTACTGGGTTAGCTAGGAATTAGCTTAGGCAGAGTTGTAAAATACTCTTTTTACCTCTTTGGGGAAACCTAGACAAAGTTCCAGACTGTTTCCAGCCATAGGAAAATGAAAAAAGAATGTATATAATATCAGTAATCTGTAGTTAAATTCCTTTTCTACTGATAAAACTCTGGATTTCATTCTTTCTGAATATTTGGTTCAATATTCAGCACTTTTGAGCACTGGACCTAAAATGTTGGTTTCTACTCTTTTGATTATGGAACAGCTCTCTGGTTTTGAATCAGTAAGGGTACTGGTGTGCATATGCTGTACCCTGGCTATAGTTATCAGAAAAAAAGGGTTTATTCGTATGTTAAAGGTCCAGATTTGTACCTCCTGTTACTTGGTTGACTTCAAAGTGAGACAGTTGGCCCATTGCCTTTAATTATAGTTCAAACTCAACATCATCCTTAACCTTGGGGAAGATTTAATCTGGTGTCCTAGAACAAGAGGTTGCCAATTGACATGACCCTTAAAAAATTATTTCTGTTTTGTCATAGCTGGCAAGTAATTCAAATCAAATACAAGCCTCCCTGGATGCTCTGTCTCTTTGGGTTACTGGCACCTTTTTTTTTTTTTTTTTTTTTTTGCATTCATGGAGGAAATCACGAAGGAAGCCCTTGTAAACTATTTAAGGCTTCTACCTTTTTTTTCCATGTTTCCAGGCTCCTGGCACACATAAAGCCTTTGCCTCTGTAGTTTGTACAGATGAGCTGCTTCCTCGTATAGCAAGGTTTTGTCACAGACTTTTTTTTGTTCAATTTATTAGTAACTTTTGACAGCTTTGGGCCTTTTTTTAAAAATCAGAAGGGTTTTAATTGAATATTTTGACTTGGCAGATTCACTGTGTGCCATTTTAAAAATTACATTTCTTTAGTTAAAAAATAAAAAACTTACATTCTTTTGACAGCCAATAACTACCAGGTGATTGCACAGTAAGCTTGAGGAAGAAGACTTCAGGCTGTCCCTGTCAGACTTCCCTGTAGTAGTGTCAAAAGAACTGGCAGATCATGATTTTATAAATGAAAAAATTTTGTCCTGCCACAGCTGAAAAACTCAAAGAAGTCATGGATATGAATACCATGGTCTTCAGAAGGCAGAGCTCCATAGCAAGCCAAAACACCCCACTGTATTCCATAGTCATCTGTTTCACCCATTTCATAGAATCATTTGGAAAAGAGGTCCAAGATCACTGAGTCCAACCCTTGACCGAACACCACCTTGTCAACTAGACCAGAGCACTGAGTGCAACATCCAGTTGTTTCTTGAACAATTCCAGATATGGTGATTCCACTCACCTCCCAGGGCAGCCCCTTCCAATGCCTGACAACCTTTTCAGTGAAAAAATTCTTCCTGATGTCCAACCTGAACTTCCCCTGGCACAGCTTGAGGCCAGTTCCTCTTTTTGCTTGTTACCTGGGAAAAGGGGCTGACCCTCGCCTGGCTACAGCCTCCTTCAGAGAGTTGTAGACAGCAATAAGGTCTCCTCTGAGCCCCTTTTCTCTAGGCTGAACACCCTCAGCTCTCTCAGCCACTCCTTGTAGGAATTGCTCTCTAGATCCTTTAGCAGCTCCGTTCCCTCCTCTGGACTTGCTCCAGCACCTCAATGTCTTCATTGTCATGAGGGGCCCACAACTGGATGCACGACTTGAGTTGTGGCATCAGCAGTGCCCAGTACAGGGGGACAATCTCTGTTTTGTGTTTTGTTCTGCTGGCACAAATCCAGCTACAGATGGGGTGGATGAGGTGCTGACCCCATGGGGAGGAGCTGAGCCTTTTTGCTTCCTGTAGGAATAGGCCAAAGGCAATTTGGTCCAGTGTTTCCTTTTTTTGCACCTCCTGAATTGGTGGAAAAGACTACAAAAAATAGTACGTGGTAGGAAGTGCACAGCACACTGCTTACATGTTTACACCCCACTTGAGTCATTCATAGCCTACTTGGGATTTAATCCTGCCTTCAGCTGCACATCATTCATCATCTGGTGGCCAGTCAAGGGCCTTGAAATTGACCAAGTCTATTGAATGTTGTGTGTGTAACTGTGAAGTGTTTGGATCTTATGACTTTATCCTGTTCTGTATTCACTGGGAAGTTTTTTAGCATGGTTCAGGCTAGGCAGATCCATAGGTTTTAGGTTTGCTCTGAATAGAGTTTGGATGTTTTAAAGGATCAACATCAACTAGCACCACTGGCGTGTCCTCTGCTGTTACGTTTTGCACGCATCAGATATCACGTATTATCGGGGTATGGAGAAATATTTCTTAAACCCCATGACTGTGAGTTATATCCTGGAATAAATATTGGCAACAAAAGTTAAATGATGAAACCTCATGCAATGAACAGTAACTGATTCAAGCTGGGCCGGATATAGATAGCTAAAGTCGAAGGGAAAGTATTCCAGTGACATTTTCTCCTTGTTTACTTTCTAGTTAAGAAATTCTCTTTTTATCCCCCCTTATTCTTAAAAAAAAAAAAAAGAAAAAAAAAAAAGAATAGATCAAATTTTGATTTGGAAGAAAAGGATTTGGGGTGAAAAAAGGAAAGCAAAGCAACTTTCCCTTCACCTGTAAAATCTTTTAAAACTGGGAGTAGCTGTGCCTTCACTTAAAGAACATTAATGGAGAGAATTTCCTTTGAAAACTAATTCCAATGTACCCAAAAATGAAACCAACAATGTTTTTATTAAACCAGAATGATGACCTTTCAAGGAATGAGGAATTTAAATCATGAGATGTTATTTATTAAGTTTACTTTATATTCCATCTGAAAATCTAGATGAACAATTATACTACAGTAATCCAAAAATACTGAATACAGGAATCCAAATACACTGCAAAATACAGGAATCCAAATACACTACAAAAGTTGAGGTATTGGAAAAGTTGAATATGTTATTAAAGCATTATTAAAAGGAAAACTAGGTTCTTTAAATGTTTTCACTAAAACTTGTATGGATTTTTCTTCCTGTAAGCATGTTAGTGGTATTAATACTCATTGTCAAGGCATCTGATGCTCAGGTACCATCATACCGTTTGGTTGTGGGAGATTTCTGTCCATAGGTGGTTAACTTTGGGTGTCCAAGAGTCTATGTAGAGTTGATGTGGGGAAAACTTACTCTGTATTTTTTTAAACAGCCTGTTTTGAAAGGGAAAGGTGCAGTTGCTTGTAAATGCTCCATTTCCAAGGAGTGAAAGATGGTGAAGATTAGCAGTTCTGGAGTTCAGCACAGACATTGCCCGGAAACATTAACTCCTGAGTGGTTTGTGTTTTGTGCACTAGTAGTCCATGCAATCTAAACAATAGTCTGCAGTTTTAAAGAAGAGACCTTTGTCATGCAGGCTCTGAGGCCTGATTTCAGCTGACACAAAGGTGTGGCTCTGTTACCTCTAGAACTATGACTCGAAACTCCTTTATTGTTAACAAGTGATTGAGGTTTGATTTTTCATTCCAGTAGAAGTACTATTAGACCATAAATGTACAAGGTGTAATTATATTTATCTTGTATCTTTGTTCTTGTTTGAACATGACTTACTAGGAAGAGAACTCTAGAGACCCCAAATATGTATTTTATATGGCCTAGTCAAAGAGTTTTCCCATTTTTGTAAGGCTGGGGAGGTAGCTGCCATTTGCAAACTAGCAATACAGTAAAAGCACATCATTGTACAAAACATTTTATTTGGACAGCTGTATAAAAATGGCAACACACTGTGAAATCCATTAACAGCAAAACATGTTAAATTCAGCAAAATGCATCTCATGTGGAACACTGAATAAGAAATTATAGTCTGAGTTTTACTAGCTGGTTATCAGAGTCTGTCTTGAATGAAGAAAATTGAATTTTTTTTCATGTGTCTGCCTGTAATAACAGTGAATGCTGTACAGTGGGTTTTGAAACTAGCATGCACCTGTAAATTCTTGCTTCACGGACTCTTCTGCAAGGTTTTCACAAATCTAAACATCCATGAGGAGTCTAAGGGGGCGGTTGTCACGCAGGCAAGTAGCTCTTACTGGCATGTTGGGTCCCACTCATGCTCATTTGCATTACTGGGTTCAGAAACATTTGTAGGGGTAAGTTTTAGGGGATGTAGAGTAAGAGCTCAAACTGTGAAGAAATGGATTCTCCCCGCCTTGTCCCTCCGCCATGCCAGCGAGGACTGCAGTCTTGCCAGGCAAGGGTAGGGACTTTGACTCATGTGGGATTTCCACAGGTGGATTTTGCTGTGCTGCATGTTGTAAGACTTTTCACAGTTAATCAATAGCACTTAAAAATTCAAGCCCCATCTTCGAAATGTTTTGCATTTCCATTGTTCGCACTGTTTAACTATGAGATGTTGCTTATCAAGATAGGATGCCATTAAGTATTCTGGTAGAGAAAGAAAAAATGAGTTTACTCTTGCCTGGTAGAAAATGAAACAGCCATGTTAACTTTAGCTCTAATCATGAGATTAAACGTCTAATGGGGAATAATATAATTTTCACTCTTCAAAGCCAGCATCAGTGACCTTTGGAGAGTTTTAACAGCCTAATGATTTCTAGAAGATGCAAAACCCAGTCTTTTCCTTGACAAGGAAATGAAAAGTGGGTGGAAAAAAGCAAGCGCAAGTAACAGAACGCTGGAGCAGGCTAAATGACTTTTAATCATATTCAGTACAACTTGTGAGAGATTGTTTGCAGGCTTTTTTGTCCAAGCCACTGGGTGCTCTGAAGGGAGAGAAATAAATGCAAGGCAGAGCCATGGGGCTGGGGGACAGTGTGGGGACAGCTCTGCTCCTCCACCCAGCTGGCCCACGGCAGTGGCCACTCTGACCAGCAAGGCTGAGTGTGCACGCTGCTCGTCCTGAGCAGGTTTGCTGTCGTGTGGGGCTTGTTTCCTGTGTAAGAGCACTGGAATTTCTTGTTTCAGTTCCTGTTTGCCGTGTTTGTGAGCTCAGGCTGTTGCTCTTTTGCCAAGCTGGCAGCACACGGGGGGGACTTCCTGCGCAGGGGATGTAAAAGCGATTCTCTGATTCTTCCTCTGCAGCCATTGGGAGATAAAAGCCAGGACATCAGGGACTGCAAAGAGGGAGCCAAATTATATTTATAATATTAAAGTGAGTGCATTTGTGGTTTTGCCATTCTCTAGGGTTTTTCATAAGTAGAAAAACATGAATTAGCATTTTCCATTTCCATATATTGACTGGAAAAATAGCCTGCTCTCAATTAAGACCTATAGCTTTTGGGATGTATGCAACAATTTTATAAAATATTTACAGGAAAATTTGCATTTTACATAGTATTACAGTTTTTCTTGTGTTTAGTAGAAAGAACTTAGGCCTAAGAAAGGAAATCCATCCAGCGTACCAAAAGGGAACTATATCTAAAATTAGATTGTTAGTATTCACAACAAGGAATGTCCAGTGCTGACTGTTACCTCCAGTAATTATTGAAGGTCGCTCTTCCCCCCAGCTATTTGTTACAGCTGCTGTAAGGACTGTGCTCCCTGTGCAGAGCTATCGCTATCCCTTTAAAACTGCCTTTGGAAGCGACTGGAGCTTTGCGCTAGACAGATAAGTAGAACATTTTTTACCAAATGTAAATGCGCACTGTAAAGAACACAGCTATTTCCTGGATAATTTGCAGTTGTATATTTTATGTTAATTTCACCGAAAATATTGCACCCCTGCCAGGTTTAGTAGAGGCTCACTGTGATATGAATAATTTCTAGCAAATCTTTTTTTTTTTTCTTCATTTAAGATTTGGCACCTTTTTAAGATTTTAATAATAGCAACAAGGAGGAAGATTTAGAACAAGTGAAACATTAGAGCCAAAGAAATTCACATTGAGAGCTAATGTAAAATAGCAAGAATAATTACATGGAAAACAGTTTCCACAGATGTTTTTCCTTGTAATGTAATAACTATTTACTAAACTGTTTATTTTAGGCCCTTGGTTTACAATAAAATATTTATACATGCTCTGCTGTAATAAAAAAATATTGACAAAATACTATAGAGATTTTTAAAAGACAATTAGTATTTCCCTGTCTGGAAAGGGAACACAGGAGAAGCAGTGCCAGCCCTTGCCATGCTTGTGGAGAGGAGATCTGGGGTTAGCAACAACATCCCTTTTGGGTTTGTTTGTGTTCAACTCAGCTAAGAGGGAGACTCTGGACTTGCAGCAATCCAGAGGGTAACTTACTGAAGAACATCAAAACTAACACTCTAAAGATGTGGAAACATACTTTTCCACTTCATTGCAATAGGAAAAAACTTTATTCCATACCTGAGTTATTTTACAATAAAGCTATGTCTTGTCTGAGCAAAATATGCCTGTTTTAGGAGCAGGTTTAAAGTTCAAGATGCCATAATCCTGAATCTTGTTCTTAAAAAAGAGTGTGGGACAGTGACATCTCTGAAGTAATGCCTGTGGCATGTTTATTGTTTGATCCTGACCGAGCCACATCTGTCATACACTAATTCATAAAGTTACTCCCATGCCTATAGAGCATGTACACTGTGTTACACAGGGGCAACTGCACCTATGCAGATATAGTGGTGTCTGAGGGTGCTGAAGTAATAAAATCAACAATATTGAAAGGTCTACAGATCGTGCTTTCCGTACAGAATCTTAAATTGTCTATTTTTCTGTTCATGAATATATGGAAGAAACTTAATTTTCAGGTGTCTATGACCTTACCTTTTAAAATCTTGAACAGAGGGTAGTATCCTATAAGAAACTTCAGTTCCTGCCAATTTCATAATGAAGGATTTTTTTTTTTCTTCAGAAGTTATTGTACATCCTTTATTTAACTCTAGAGTGCTGACACGCAGTAACTTTAAAAAGAGGCCTCCAGAATAGAAGAGAAAATACCTTTAATTTCATGGATGCAGACCCTGCTGTCTGTGTGCATTTGAGCACCACCAACATGTTAGAGGAACCTGAAGTCTGAGTAAAGACTGCCTGAACAGCCAACGTTTGGGAAGCAGGATGGTTTCAATATCTAGATATGAATCCATATTTAGCAGTTCTGGCTCTACTTTCAAGTAGACAATTCCCTTGAGTTTCCAGGCTAGCAAGTTGTAAGCTTTATCGTTGCAGAGGAAACAGGGTAGCTGCCTTGTGGAATGATTTGAAAAATTAATTTAAAATATACCTATGAACCTCCTTTCTTGGTGAAACTAATAACACTCACCTGTTTAAAAATTATTGGCATGATTAACTACGGAGATTTTTGTCATGCTGAGTTATAACGTGCACAAAAGAAGAACAGAGCAGAGCAGAAAACAGCAAGCATGAGAACTAAAACTGAACAAAAGAGGGAGCTAAGAAATCTAAAATGTTCAGTTTTAAAGCAGGAATAATCATGGTTACCAGATGCCTTTTGTTGTAAACAGACTATTTTCCATGGTTGACTCTTACACAGAGGCCAGTGCACGCAAGAGGTATGTGAGCCTTGTACCGTGCCATGCGAAACCACCACGTCCTGTTCCCATGGTTTGCCCTTGCAGAACCTACCCACAACAGCTTTTGGAGAATTAAACATTGGCTTTCCCTGTGCAAGTCTGGATAATTTAATATCAGACTTACAATAAGAAAAATAGATGGTGTCATGTGTGCAGTATTTTCTGTAAATTACACCAAAGTTGAGTCCTTGGCTTTCAGCCTTTGCTACCTTCCTGCCTGTGCAATGTGGACACACTGTAGAGTGCTGCCAGGTTATGCAATTAGTTCAGTGCAGCTCCTTTTGAGTCACTGGTAGGGTCCAAAGCTAGCATTAAGGAAAACAAAGGAATTTGTGCTTGGAAGTCAGCATTGCTCTGTACACAAAAATTTCTTTATTTTTCAAGGACTTTTATTGTGTAAGCTAATGATTTTGTTTGTAAGTTATATTCTCAGGGGCATGGACATCCAGGATAATCGAGGATGTACTTTTAATACCGATCCCACAATGTTAGGTCTCTGGTGGAAAAATTGGACTGACTGCAGGGCTTGAGGCTTGGATTAACCCCTGCTTGGAAGAAGTGTTGATTTCCTGGTGCTGAATGTATTTGTAAATTGATACATGTTTCCTATGTGTAAATTAGTTCAAATAAGAGTAAATTAGTCAGTTCCCTTCCCACTTGCATTTTAAAATGTCTCTTAGTGTTGATCACAGTAAAAGCCATTATCTCTTTCAGTAATTTTGAAAACTAAGTACATCTGCCAGGGTTCTGCCCTTCATTGTCTGAGCCTCACCTGCTTGGCCCTTCCCTGCTTCCTCCCCCAGCTCCAGCAGCAGGCTGGGGCTCCTCTCCCTGGGAAAGCTCAGCTCAGCTCAGCTCACAGCTCTCTCTCCAGCCCAAATCAGATGGTGCTTCAACTGAAGTGGGAGTACTGCATGGTATGTAAAGCAGAAATAAGGGATGCAATATCTGTGGGTCTGAAAGACAAGGAGGGCATCTTTTGCAATTTTGAATTGCCTTTTTTTTTGGCTATGGAAAGGAGTTTAGAAATTACCCACTTAAATTGGACAATGTTATTGATACCTCTGCATGGAAAAGTAGTATTTTAAGAGAGGTAGATTGAGGAACAGAGCAAGAAAGCACATGTAAGGGAAGGAGGAGTTCTTCTGAAAATTCATGTGGCATGAGTTATAGCACAAACCTTTTCAAACAGTCTCCAAAAGCAATCACCTAGTATCCCTACCATACCCCTGCATATAATGAAACAACTGGCAGAGAGTATTATTTTAATAAAGCATTGGCTGTTAGTGACTCTCATACTGGATCGGGAAACGAGTTCTGAGGAACAGATATTGCTGAAGAATCTGTCTCCAATTTTCCCTTGGAACTGCACTTCTAGGGTCTTTAAAGGTTTATGTATTTAACAGTGCAAATCTTCATTTTAAGTTTTCATTTGCTGCTTGGGATTTTTATTAATTTTGCAGTGTTCATTTAAGTTGATCCAGCCCTTTATATCATTTCCAGCTTGAAATATTAGTTCAGAGATAAGCTTTGTTATTAAGTGCTTAATCTTGAACACTTGTCTTATTTGGTAAGAATTATCTCTGAGAAGTAGGCAAAGAGAAGTTGACTACTGTGGTTTTAAAGCAGCTGTAACTGGAGTAGCCCAAGTATTAGTTAAAAAAGGTTGGCATCCCTTCAGTTTGCCATCACAGCAGCTGGACTTCATTAAGTGCTGGTGTTAATTACTGGGAGAGTGTTGGTTCAGTATGTGAGCAGCAACACTTGGGGTGACACAATAAGAAAAGGGTCACCTTGAAATAGAAGCTTTTTTTTTTAAAAAAAAAAAAAAAGCAAAGAAGGGCTGCCATTAATTTTGTTACTGCTTTTAGTTCAGACTTTACCAGCAAACAGTGAAATAAGCACTACTGTGCAGCAGTGGGGAATGGCTGAATTGTGTCCACTGAACAGGCCATGAAGGAATGGAGGTGCAGTGCTGGGCCAACTTGCCCCATAATAAAGGCAGATGTTAATGTCACATTTTCTATGTGTGTGGTGTGAAGGAGAGGGAAAATTCTTTCTGTATTCTCCAGAGTTTTCAAGCCATATGCAGTATAGTTTGAAGAGGAATTATTAATAATTTCTTATACTGTAAATAGTATTCTATGGAGAAAACCTGTTAAGGGTTTGTAGCTAAGGAAAGTTTAGGAGCTGAATGTCATGGAGAATAACATAAAACATGTGGTAGCGTAAAACAAGCATTTCTTGGAAACATGTCCTAAAGCTGATGACATTCAGACAAAGTGGGCCAAGTCCAACCCTGGTGTAAGCAGCTAGTGGTGCACCCTTCACCAAGGGAAAGTGAATTTTTATCTGTGTCTTTCACCTGGCAATTATCTGGATGCGGGAGCCAGGTGCCCGGGCTGGAAAGGGTGTGTGTGAGGATGTTGGAGGAGAATTAGGTTATTACATTTCCTCCTTAATTCTTCATCAGGGCTGCTGCCTGTATTTTCTACAGAAAAATCAATGCATTCTGATTCTGTAATTTCCCATGGTGCCTCGCCGGGCGCGCGGTGTGCCGTGGGAGGTGACATATCCGGTCATGGCAGCTTGAACTCTTTTTTCCAGTGAAAGAATTCATTGGAATTTCACAACCTTTGCATGCTTTTGTGAAAACACTCATTTGTGTTTGCGCCAACCTGCTAATGGCGGATGCCGGGGCTTGCGAATCCCACCTACATTCGGTGCTCGTTATGGCATGGAATGTGCCGTTAATAATGCATCTGTGAAACTCAGCTGCGAGGGAGCCAAGTAATTATCCCACCGTAGCGTTCCCTGCTTCAGTGTCATCACAACTGGGGCTTCATTAAAAGTCCTAACAGTAGAGATGTTGTGTGGTGCAGCCTGTATATATATTTTTTCATTTAAATTATCAGCAATGCCATGGCTCAGAGGTAATTTGACTTTTTGAAACCGTGGAGCCCCTGTGAATTTCCTTCCTCCTCTCCCTCTCGCTGCCGCACCAGCTGATCAGCCCCAGAAGAACAAAAGGTTTATCTGAAGCTATGAAGCATATATTCACCAGCTTCTGGCGTCTAGATAAAAAAAAAAAAAATCAAAGTACTCCATTGAACATGTTAATACTGAGCAAAATGCACACAGCCAGACACTAAACCTTTACAGGGATTTAGGCATTTGAAAAGTGATACTCTGATCAGGTCTTGAGTTAGTTTCCTTAGCATAAAGTAAAGCAGAATCTTAAAGTAATATATGTTTTTAAATAAATGGAAAGCTTAACATTACCTCCCCCTCCCCTTTTGTTTTATTTCTTTGTCTGGTTTCTGTCAGTCAGGCAGTAACAAAATCTTGGGCAAAGGTATGCTGTAATGGAAGTATTTTCCCTTTTTAATATCATATCCTTCCAACAGAAAATATAGTATGAACCTCTGGCATAAAAATAAACGGGCATGAAGAACAAAAGCATCTGTGGCTCCTTTCAGGTCTCTGAGGGAGTTTGGGATGCTTCAAAAAATTATTAATCTGGTACTTCATTCCTCCTTGTTGTTGGGTGTTTTTT